>NW_004567123.1:1005850-1042890 GCF_000260355.1 Condylura cristata | reverse complement strand
CTCACAGGTCTTCCGGCCACTGCTGTTCAGTAACACCTTGACTCCTAATTCTGCACACACCCCTAGTTGTGCAGGCTGTCAGTCCTCCTTCAAGTCCTCCAGGGCTCTTTGTGCCCACTCAGAGCTGTCTCTACCTGAGCAGTCTTTTCCTACCACTTGGGGAAGTGTTAATGGGCCTGTTTTTGATTCCTCTAACTGTTTTATTTTCCCTCCTTTTATCTCAGGGGCTTTGTGAAGTTGCTGCCCCCGCCTTAGTGACTAATGCCAGGAACAAGCCTCCAGGCCTATGCTGTGGGGGTGGGTGAAAGGTTTGCAAACCTTGCAGCTGCCCCAGTCACCAGATCACCAGATTTTCCTCCCCACCTCCAGGGTTTAATGTGCCCACTTGAACAGTCTTTTCCCACAGCTTGGGTTCCACTCACTGAGCCGAATGAGCAGGAAACTTCCATCTTCAGCACTAGAGCCTGGGTGCTCCTCCTGATCAGAGTTGCAGGGTTCCACTTATCCTGTCTGTGGTGCTTCCTGATAGGAGTTCCCTTATTGTAACTCCCCAATCGCTGATTCTCCCTCAGTTATCTTCCTTCTAGTGAGTCCTGGGTGTTCTCATTTGGGCTGAAACTCGTAACATGTAAATCTGTAGTCTGTTTTTATGTATTCCCGTGTAAGCTTGGATGTAGTCTTTACTCTACTGCGTCTTTGCTCTACTGCCATCTTGCCTGTTCCCTAGCTGATCCGTTAGTGGCTTTGCCCAGCACATAGGTGCTCCAAATTAGATCTGCAGTCTTTCTTCAGCCTGGGCTCCACTCACCGAGCTGAGCCATCCCCCTTCACCTCCAGGTCTTTAGCAAGGGGCAAAGTGGCTCCTGCAGCCCGCCAAACTTTCAGGTACCTGATGCTCCCTGGAGGGAGTTCTCTTATCAGAACTCTCCAATTTTCAATTCTCCCTCAGTTATCTTCCTTCTAGTGAGTCCAGGGTGTTCTCATTTGGGTTGAAACTCATAGTATGTAAGTCTGTAGTCCGTTTTCAGCCCTAAATTCCTGCGCGAGCCTGGACACAGTGATTTTGGCATCTTTACTCTGCTGCCATCTTGCCATATCCCCTCCATTTCTTGATTTTTAAGAAACTCTTTATCAGAAAATTTTAACTATTTGTGAAGGTAGAGAATTATTTAGTGGACCCCATATATGCAACAACCAATTTCACTGATTATCGAACCCATTGTCTTTCTTGTTTTCTCTACACCCTACCCATGCCACCTTCTTTTACAGATTTTTTTTTTTAAATCCCAGATATAATTTATTTCACCTGTAAATACTTCATTGTGAATCTTTAAAAGTAGGTTATTTTAAGCCTACTTAAAATACTTTATATACATTCAATATATTAGTAATACCACCCAGAACATCTACATGTCCTCAGTTATCAAGGCAGTGCTCTCATTTTCCCAGTGTCCTATATATACAAATGTCTATACACAAATAACAGACATTTTGCATAAAATTATGTGTATGTAAATAAGTATAGTATGCATTTGTGTAGATTTACAAATAAATGCATACATGCATATAAAGAATTGTTAAATCCAAGTAAGATTTAATATTCGGTGCACATGACTTCCAGGTATTTTTAATCTATAACATTTTTTTCTCTGTCTTTCTTTTTTTTAATTAAAGGTTTCTTTATTAATGCATAGAAGACCTGGGATGTAAACCAGAGATGCAGGGGGTGAGAGGATTCATCAGCGTCAGAGTGGGGAGCAGAACAGGAAGATATACTAAAATACACTGCTGAGGGGAGGAGCGTGTGAGACAGGAGAGGTCTGCCAAGACATTTTGGTTAGCTAGCTGGACACATGGTAATAGTGCTGAGACTTAAGCTTTACATTGCCAGGGAGGCCCTTTTTTGTTTTTTAATCAGTATAGTTTCAGGGTTATTCCCATAGAATTGTCATATCCTGGACTTCTGGTTGTATAGACCCATGATGTTATTTAGCATAGCTCTCCACCTTCTAAATTCCCTATGTACTAGTTGATATAGCAGTTTGATTAAGGACAGTTATTTTACATTATGTTTTGCTTTTTTGCTTATCAAAAAGATTTCATGGTGATAGAATGTATTTCAGATGAAGTACCGTGTCTACTTTTTTTGTTGCCTTCCTAGAAGCCATTGACAACTACAAATCTGTATACAGCATCCCTGGTCATTTCTGTTAATCTTATATTGACTTAAATTCAGCAGAATTCATGAGGATAATTTTCATCCATTTTTTTCATGTCTGCTTATTGCCCTTAACTTGAAGGACAGTTTGACTAATATCCTTGACTCGTATTTTATTACTTTAACTTTTGTCTTCACTACTTCACCCTGTTGGCTTCTGTTATAATGAATTTCTGTTGTTGTTGCCACATCTGATCACCATTTGATTTTCTTACCACTTGTAATGAATCAATATTTTTTGCTTGCTAAGTAAAGCTACTTTAATTTTTAAGGTCTACTAGACATACTATAATTTACTTGTAATTTATTATAATTAATATTGTCAATCACTGTGGGTCAGTTTTCCTAGGCAATTATTGTGTGTGCCCTTGCAATATTTTTAATCTTGATTATGTTTTCTTAAATCATAGTTTTCATATCTTTTTTCAGCCATCATTTATTTTCTTCTCCAAGGTCTCCCTTTATATGCATGGTTGAACTTTCTTTGCCTTTATTCTGCATTCATTTATTTCAAAATAGCTTTAGCACTAAGTGCACACAATGAAATGCACATCTTCAGTGTCATGGTTTGATTAGCTTTGGCGAATACAGATTTTCTGTAAGCTCTTTTCACTCAGTGCATAGAGCATTGCATCACCCCCTCTGCCCTTCCCAGCCTACATCACGTGTTGTTCTGATTTCTCTCATAATACAACTTTTTTGTTCATGCTAGAGTTTTATATAAATTTAAGCCTTTTTTTTTTTACTTAAAACATTTTTTTCTCTAGGTCCCATGTTTCTTTCTTTTAAGATATGATTCACTGTGTTTATTCACCCATGTCTGGGTTAGCCTTGATTTCTGAAATTACTTCCTTTTATTTCTAATTGTCTTGAATTCTATTCTCATAACTTTCTATTTGCAAATTGCATTGCTTCTGATTTGTTTTCCCCAATTTATGCTGTTCTGTCTGTCACAATTGCTATCATCTCTATTCCTCTCATTCATTTTGAAATATTCGATTTCAGTTGTGTATATTGGCATGAATTTCTAGTATGCTTATTGTCTAACATCACAGTGTTTTATTTTTTTTAACTTTGTTATTGGTTGAAGCTGTAATATTAGGAACTAAACTTGCCGTACTAGTAAACACTTAACTTAGTGCCTTGAAATAATAAACAATTGCTCTATACATATATTTCGAGCTGAAATCTAAACTATTTTTTAAATGTGAGATTTTTCTCCACCTGTGAAAAAACTACATCTAACTCTATAAAACACCAAGACCTGTGTGCAAAGATGTACCAAGCATATAACTAAAAGGGATCTGAAAACTACTCTTGCTCAATGCTTTATTAATAATTCCACTTTCATATGTAAATTGCCCAAGGTCAAGCAGACATGTGGTAGCCCACTTAGACATGTGAGGCTAAGTTCCTTATTTCCTGACTCAGCCTTGTGCACTTTATATCATGATAGTTTCAAAGTAAGGAAAACATGTTTCATTACAACATAAAATGTACATAGATCTTACATATCTACTTTTGCTTTTTCAGTCCCTATCAATTCTCTTACCTATTTGATACTCATCCAAACTTGTGGGAAGGTGTGTCTGTGACTGAACCACCTGGAGGGTTCTTCAAGTGATGGTGTAGAAAGTCAGAACTAAGGGAGGAGTAGCTGAGGATCTCAGATGGGGCGTGGAGATCCTTCTTCATTCTCCCTCTCTTTACCCAATGACAGTGTCACTAAAACCACTGGGATAGTGCAACTGACTAGTGATGAGCTTCAGTCAGCGTTCTCTGAAGACATGTAAAAACAGATTTCAAGGTTTCATTCAGAGGATGCACTGGGAGCCCAGTTGTTGGTGCAGCCCAGGGAGAGTTTCTTCAATAGGAGACAGCACCCTAAACCTAGGAGAGTCTGTTTAAGAGGAAATAAAGGACCAAATGAGGTTTTTTTTTTCTTTGTGCCACTGGTTCTGAAAATCATAGACTGAGAAAAAATATATACAAGCTAAACATATGTCATATAATATAATCAATTATATTAATAAGTATATCTCTGCTATAAAGAACATTGAAAAAACAGTACAGTCACTGTGTATGGCTCCAGAAACCACTAGTACGGAAATGGACATGTTATCCCGGTCAGTGGCAAAGTGTAAGCATTGTCTTTCTCTTTCCTATCTTTGAGCTGATCATCTCAGGCTTGGAGAAAGAATGTTGTCACGTAAAAGTCAGACCAGGCAGAAGTAAACACTAAGGAAATGTGCCACTAGGAATTATGAAGTTAAAGATAATACACGACAAGCCAGCCTGTGTTGAAAGAAATATTTTTTTAGTTTATTTATATTTTACATCTTACAGTGACAAAATGATATTCCATTCATTTCAACCCTGTACATCTAGATATGACTATAATTTATGATACTCGAATTTGGAAAAATTTACTTCATTAAAAAAATTTAGAATGTAAATTAATTGATGTATATACTTCTAAAAAGTATTTGGATATGTGTGTGTGTATATATTTAAAAAGATAGTGAACCATTAAAAAACTTAGCCACAGTCCTCCCTGGTGGCACAGCAGGTTAAAGCACAGCACTAAGAAGCTTAAGCTGCCTCTGAGTGAATTCGATCCCCGCCTGTCGGAGAAGAGATCCACATGGCGTGGCAGACCTCTCCTGACCTGCCCGCTGCTCCTCTCAGCACTGTACGTCATCAATCTGCCTGTTCTGCTCCCCATTCTGTCTCTGGTGAATCCTCTCACCCTCCGCATCTCTGTCCTGTACCCCAGTTCTGTATGAATAAATAAATAAATCTTAAAAAAAAAAAAGCCACTTTGCACAAAAAGCCAATACTTGCACTTCTGTGATAAAGGATGGAAGAATGTCCCTCAGGCTTTGACATAAAGAATAATAACTTGTAATGATGTTTAAATGTGGATCTTAGATTAAGTAATCCAGGTGGTGCTAAAGCTTCTGCATTTCAACCAGCTTCAGGTGGTGCTGATCTATGGGGTACTTTGAGGCACCTAAACAGAGGCTCCACAATAGGGATTATTCTAATCACTAACACTTGGAGTGTTACTTCAACAGACATTCATTGAGTACCTGCAACATGCTGGGTGCTAGGAAGAGGGAAGATTACACTGGTTCTGCAATCAGCAGCTTCTGGGGCAGGGACTAAGGGAGGGTAGCAAACACAGTATCCATCAGGTTGGCAGAGAAGAATGAACCAGGTGTGGCAAGAAAAACTACAGTACAGGTGAGGAGTATACACCAGAAATTGAGACAGTTCTCTGTCTGGGCAACAGCAGGTGATGCCATGACAGATTTGAAGCAGCACTGCCAAGTATCTTATGTAAGCTACTTACTATGAGTCTGGGTAGAAGGACCTAAATCTGAAATCATTTTGAACTTCAAGTTTACTCTAGTCTCAAAATCCATACATCACAGACCAGGTGAGAGCCTCAAGTTTGAGAGCAACCAGCAACTTCTCTGTGGAAGGAGGAAGAGAGAGAAGTTTGGTGTTTAGATCAGAAACCCCCATTTAGCACATTGCGCTAAGTTGGAAAGTGACACAGCAAAGGTAACAGTGCTCACGTGTATGTCATGTGCCTTGCAGGTTGCAGCCTCAAAAGATCTTTTCAAGTAATTTAATGCACAGTTTTTATTTTCAGATTATAAATGTGCCTCCGGAGCTAAATGCATCTTAGTGCCATGGACACAGAGGTGGCAGTGAGAGTTTGGGCCTCTCAAATTAGACACAGCATCAGTTAATAACACTCACTGTCACTCTGTACCAACTGTAGTCTGCTTGACTAGTCATTTGTCAGATCTATTAAAATAGTCTCTCAAATTTTCCATTTAGTCATAAAGTTGTCCTGTCTTCTTCTCCAGCTTTGATTAGTAGCTAACACCAAATAAAACAGTTACAAGAAAAGTCTTAAATTTCATAAAAAGCCTAAGTACTCCAAGTCCCTGAGGTGGAATGTTTTCCTACATAATAGTTATTAACTTTCAAATGGGAAAAGACTGAATCAATTCATTTCTTATCTCCAAAAATCTCAGGTTTGTGTAATTTCTTTTCTTTCTTAACATTTGCTACCCTAGAAAGAAACACAATCTAGGGAGAAATGATTATAAGGACTTTTAATCACATCCAAACTATGAAGATATCTCCTGAAGGTGAGCACAATTGAGGCAGGGAAGTTTCCAGATCAATACTCTGACTACATTGGGGGGTAGGTATGAGTGTTACACTTGTTCCGTTAGATTAATGACGATGTACATGTGAGTTTTTCCTCAACTGGGGAATTTTGCCCACACACAGTATTAATGATGTGAGTCTTCTTGTCATTTACCTTCTAAATCTGTGTGCAAAGTTATTTCAAATCCTTTCTCCTTGGGTGTATATTTCTGCTCAAATGGATTGCCATGGACTTGGGTGCGATCCCCATTACAGATCTATGGTATCATTTCCCCTGTAGACTGTTCCATGCTAACATGATTGGGTTCAGCATGAGTTTTAGGATATCTTTCCGCAGTCAGGGGTTTCTCTAGAACTGCAAATATTCCAATTTCTGCAGAGCCTCCTTCATTTGGAGGCAGAGGCTTTACAGAGGTGCAGATAATCAATTTCTGGTTTACTCTGGCTGGCTGCCCTGATGGAGCTTTTTTAAATTAGCAGGATAGGTAGGAAAGTGGTATCATCTGACTCTCCCAGCTACTATGCATATCGACTGGCCAGTGTACTCTGAAATGAGAGTCTGGGGGATTAACTCTCTTTCAGGTGTGATTTTTCTTGTCTCACTTCTGCTTCCTCCTCCTGTAGGAGAAATGGGTCCCATGAGGCAAGCGTGACCTTCAAGCCCAGTCCACCTGCCTGACCTCAGTCGGGAAGGAAAACACCATGGATGGCATCATTGAACAGAAGAGTGTGTTGGCACACAGTAAAATCAGCGATGCTGGCAAGAGGAATGGCTTAATTAACACCAGAAACTTCATGGCTGAGAGCAGAGATGGCCTGGTGTCTGTGTACCCTGCACCACAGTACCAGAGCCGCCGAGTGGTGGCTGGTGCAGCTCCTGCAACCCTGGACAGCAGCAGGAATGAGCCAGCCCAGCAGCTGCTGGACCCCAACACCCTCCAGCAGTCAGTGGAGTCCCACTTCCGCCCCAACATCATCCTCTACTCAGAGGGGGTTCTGCGCTCCTGGGGGGATGGCGTGGCCGCTGACTGCTGTGAGACCACCTTCATCGAGGACCGGTCACCCACCAAAGAGAGCCTGGAATACCCTGATGGGAAGTTCATTGACCTCTCAGCTGATGATATCAAAATCCACACCCTCTCCTATGATGTGGAGGAAGAGGAGGAGTTCCAGGAACTGGAGGTGAGAGGAGGTGTTTGTCATAGTTCTGTGGGGATAGCAGTGGGCGTGTGGTGGGGACTCCTGAGTGCCTGGTAAGAGTTAGGGAATGGTGGACTTCTGCAGAAATTCAGAGAAATGAGAGCTTTCCTGGTACCTCTTAATTTTGGACGTTTGGGGAGAACAGAAGGAATGAAGAAAGGCTCAGTGACCGGGACTCAGTGTGGGCTCTGGCAACGGTTCCAGCCACAAGTTACCCAAGTGATGACCATCAGGATAGGGCTACAGAGAAACTGAAGATGTGCCAGGTGAAGTACAAAGGGATGCATGTTCCTAGGGAAGATGAGGCTGAACATGCTTATGGGGAGACAATTTGGCAAATGTTTTGTTTGTGGGGTCCTTCCTTCACTTGGCACTTCAAAGCTTTATACTAAGAAGTTACCGGTATGAATAAAACCTGATGGGAGAAATAGCAGAAACTGATAGTCTACAGGGAATACGGGGTGATTTATCACAAGAGCTATTACAGGGCTACCCAATATGAACCAGGCTGCTTATGTGTGCAGGCACTTGAGATTCAGTTGTACTGCAGGTACACATAAAAAGGGTCAATAATGGGTTTGTTTGCAAAAGGTTTGAAAGTAAAAGGAACAACCCAGGGAAAGAGAGAGAAACAAGTTAAGTAGAACATCCTACCAACTCCGCAGACTTGGAACTCCAATAACACACTGAAAGCTCATCAAGAGTAAAATGACCAGTCACCAGCCACACGGTCCAGAGAGAGAGCATCTAACATGGCTCCCTTATATTCCTCAAAAGTCCCAGAATGCCTGCTTAGCTCTGCCCTAAGGTCCTCGCATTTGTCTCCATGGTATTGCTGGGAATTGTAGTTTCAGTGACTGAAGTAGAGGGTGGAGTTCAGAAAACTGGAGTAGGGGGTGGAGTCCACAAAACTCTGCAGAGTTCCTTCAGGACATCCGTTCCCCCTCACAGAGCCACCTCGGTCAATTGGAGGGCAGCGAGGGCATTTGAACTTCATGCTCTGAGACTGCACGTTACACCTGGTAACTCGGCCCGGCAACTGCTGTGTGTGCAGCCCACCCCATTTATTTCCATGCAGCCCTGGAGGGAACAAGAGTAATGTTGTTAGGTTGTCAACCAAAGCACCCTCCTTGGAAGAAGTAGTTCTACCAGAGAGTGAATGGTAGGGGGAGAAGGGCCAGCCATTTATTAAGCTTTGGGGAAGAATTTTCAGGAGCAAGTGTTTGATCAAATACAAAGGAATTTGTTTTGGGCTAAAGCAGATAAAAACATTTGTTGGTGGATGGGAATGCCAGCACAGAGCATGCAGGGTCAGGGGGGAGCTGTCCTGCGTGCCTCCTAGCTGCACAGAGTGGCGGGCCTTCCAGGGGAAGGTGGCACAGTGCTGTGCGAGAGAGAGAAAGAAAGGCAGGCTAGGGAGAAGGTCAGTAAATCAAGCGCTCTGGGTTGAATGAGGGCCCATGGCAGCTAAGAGTCATGGAGCCCATGGAAGTTGGGGTTCGAGGAAATTGGAGAGAATTTAGCAAGGGATGGGAGGAAGTGACCATTCTAGAAGAGACCTTTGAAGAAAATGGCAAGTCGCAGTGGGTTCACCTTGAGCTTAACTCAAAAGAGTGTTATTCTTCTTTCTTTAAGCTTTTCATGAGCTTCTGATAGAGTTTGCACATAAACACAACCTGTGATTACATGAATGTGTGTTTGTTTTTTTTTTTAAAGATTTATTTGTTTGTGCATACAGAACTAGGGTACAGGCCAGAGGCTCAGGGGCGGCGAGAGGCTTCACCAGAGACAGAGTGGGGAGCAGAACAGGCAGATCGACGAAGTACACTGTTGAGGGGAGCAGCGGGCGGGTCAGGAGAGGTCTGCCGCGCCATGTGGTCACCTCCGGGGCAGACGGGAATCGAACTCATGAGGAAGTGGCTTTAGCTTCTCAGTGCTATGCTTTAACCCGCTGTACCACCAGGGAGGGCCACATGAATGTGTTTTTATAACATGTCTGAATCCTCATTCTTGGTAAACAATTATCAAATCTATTTTATTGCAACAATTTTCACTGACTTCAACCAGTGACTGTGGTTTGGGAACTATGCAGAAGTCTGAAACCTCTCAGAGACAGTCTCTCAAGAGAAATGCCAAGAAATGGGTGGCTAGGTGACAGGTTTTTTTTTTACCCAGTTGGTCATGCAGGCCCTGGGGGGAGCTGTGCCCCCAGCTGTATTCTCTTGTCTTGCCATCAGCAGTGGTAGCACTACAGAAAGAATTCTTTGAATGAAGACGCAACTGGATCTTTAGTCCTAATAGTAGTGCTGACTGTGTTCATATTTTTATAAGAGGCAACACGTTGGTATTGGATTTCAGCCAGAAAGGCTACACCCAGTGATATTAATGGGAGAGCAAATAGTATAAAGATTAGGCTGCTTCTTAGGCTTTTGATGGAACTTTGTGGTCAATATCAAAGAATAAACCCAGACCGAGAAATGGCTCCTCTCACAGGAAGGGGTGGAAGTCAAGTAAATTGAAGCATAGCTATGACAGCTATTGTCTTTCGGTGTGCTGCTTGGAGCACCCATGGAGGACTCCAGGGGGCCTTTCTGCATTAAGAAATCCATAACAGCAAACATAGTCTCTCAGCAACATTCTTCCAGTAGAGCAATGGCACTTTCTTTTCCGCAAATGAAGATAGTGACAGTTGGTGAGTGGCATCTTGCCTACAGTGGCTGTTCTGAGGTTTATTAATATTTCTCATGAAATAATAAAGAAGTTATTTGCATCAGCATTTGCTACATAACAAATCACCCCAAATTTAGTGACTGAAAGCAACAGTTGTTTTTTTCACCTCATGATTTTTGTTGCCAGGCTGATTTCCCTGGGGTCCCCCATCTCTCTGTGGGGATGTGGCTGGCCAGTGACTTGGGCAATAGAGGAGACTATACCACAGCAGCTTCATCACCTGGCAAGTGTGACAGGAACCCCAAGAGCAGCTGTAGAGAGGCGAGCCAAGGTGTTGGGCTCTTCGAGCCTTGCTATGTCATGCATGTTGTTTTACTGACTAAACCCAAAGTTAGCATGGGAGGGAATATTTAGGATGATAACAAAGGAAAGTGCCAATGAACTGATGATCAATATCTGCAGCCATCTATTATGAAGAAATACTTTGAACTATTTGGCATAATTTTCTTTTAAGATTGTCTAATTGAAAAGTGTGATGACACCCACAATTATAGTGTGACTAGGCCATAACGCCTAGTATACATGGGTTCACAGCCCTTCCCACTGTCCCACAGGCTACTCCACACACAAGAAAATCAAAGAGATTTAACTTCTTTGGGAATTCTAGAGCTTCTATTGGCCAATATTAAGTCAATAGTGTTTCCTAAAAAGTTCAGTTTTCAGAATGGCTTTGCCCTACCATGTAGCTCCTTTCTTGTATCTCTCACTGGAGAGGTCCCGTCCCCAGCATTAATAGCAGGATGTTGTACACACAGTTTTGCAAAAGAATATGGTGTTCCAGGGTCATGGTGTTAATAGGAATGGATCCTGTACTAATTTTGAGGATCTTTTTAGAAAGGCCTCATAGATTATGATATCTCCACTCTGCCCTAAGACAAAGAGCTTCTAGTCATACTGAACTGTCTGAAAGGGGCTCATATCAGGCCAGGGGAGATCTCAGGGAACTCTGAGGATTTTGTGTTCAGAATGGACAGTCAGGGTTCCCTCCTGAGGCCCCCTGCAAGGCAGTAATTGGGCCTTCTTTCCCCACCCCATGGCCTCCTCCCTGGTGTTTGACCACTGTGTCATCCTGTTCCCAGCCCACTGCTAAAGCTGCCAGTTACAGGAACACCAACAGCAGGCAACCCTTTCTCTTATTCATACAAATCAGCTCACACAGAGAGATTTCAGAAAAAAGGAATAAAGCAATTCTGGCAAAATATAAAATGTAAGTTTAAAGCTATCAAATAAGTGGTTGAAGTTCAACCTGGAGAGGCTAACTGCCCTCTTGCTGTTACAGATGCGTATCAAGTGTTGAAAGGCAAATTATTACTGTTCTTTTGTGACAATGCAAAGTCTTTAATATCCCAGAGCACATGGACTGCATGGTTATCACACAGTGCCCAGGAGGTTTGGGCTCTTTCTCCCCTCCCCGCCCCCACCATGAAGAAAGGGGAAGGAAGATGCTTACTTTATGAGCGTCTACCATGCCAAGCCATACCTGGGCACTCTGCCCATTAACTCTAGCAGCCACATGGGCCACAGGTACTTCCACTGCCTTCTGGACATTAGAGGGCCTGAACTTGGGAAGAGTCCAGGGTCACATTGCTGGCTTTGCTGGCAGCCCTGGTATTTCAGCCCTGCTCACTGACTCATCTCCTGGTGCTAATGCTGGTCTTACTGTGTCAGGAAAAAAAGGAGTGCTAAGGAGTGCTACAGTAAGCTGCTGTTTGAGTTCACAGATAGTGCAGGAGGGTGCAGACCAAGTAATCACAGGCCACGCTGTCCCCCGCTGCAGCCCCCACGGGGCTATCCCGCACCTTCCATTAAGAACCTGAAGCCTTTTGGGAGCCAGGATCTCACAACTATAAAGGCCCTATTTGTGAGTGTGAATTAAGGGGAGCCCTCAATAAATACTGGAAAAAAAACCCAAAACATGGTTGAGACAGAATAACAACAAACAGAACTTTTTATCTAGAGGAAACAAAGAATTTAGAAAAGACAGAAATAGTTAAAAAAATAAGTTTGTACCCCTCAAGAAATTTAAGGAGCTAATTATTTTTTTTAAGATTTATTTATTTATTTGTACAGAACTGGGTTACAGGCCAGAGATGTGGAAGGTGAGAGTGAGACAATTCACCAGAGACAGAGCGGGGAGCAGAACAGGCAGATCGACAAAGTACACTGCTGAGGGGAGCAGCGGGCGGGTCAGGAGAGGTCTGCCACGCCATGTGGTCGCCTCCGGGGCAGGCGGGAATCGAACTTATGCAGAAGTGGCTTTAGCTTCTTAGTGCAGTGCTTTAACCCGCTGCACCACGGGGGAGGGCCGGAGCTAATATTTTAAGGGAGATTTTTGGTTTGCTTTTATTTGCCTCATTGACTGACACCTCAAATATAATGTGAAAGGAAATAAAGTGAGCCTCCTTGCCTTTCTCCTGATCTCACAAGAGATGTTCAGGCTTTCACAGTGTTATATTAATATAACAACTGTAGTTTCTTATGACTACCGTCTGCAGATATATCTTCTTCCCTCTTTTTCATTTTTGGCTTAGATTTTCTTTCTGTCTTGAAATTTAAGCTATGTCTTTTCTAGAAAGCACATAGTTAGGTCTTACAATCTCTTTTTATTAGAGTATTTAATCCATTTGCATTCAATGCAATTTTTTTATATAGTTGGACTTTAGTTTGCCATTTTGATTTTTGTTTTCTGCATGTCTCTTGATTTTGTTGTTGTTTTCTTTTACTGCCTTTTTTTTTTTTTTGTATTAAATATTCACCTGCATAGTCCCTCTGTGGTTCACATTCCCAGTAGCCCCTTGTTAAATTCCTGGGTTCCTTCTGACCTTCCACTTGATGCAACCAGTACTATACCCTAAAGCTGGGGGAGTTGTACAGTTATCTCACTGACGACTGGGAATAGATTTACTTTATTGCCTCCTCTCCTATCTAGTCAGACTCTTCAGCTATAAAATAGCTAGTTTCCACACGAAACCCCATCCTGATAGGAATACTTCATGGATTAAGTGGTGGTTGGCTTGGAACAAGTCAAGGCAAGAACACCAGAGACTCCCACTGTCCTTCTGCAGTCAGCAGGGGTTGGTGAGCAAATACCTCTCCATGTATCAGTGGTCTTTGGTCAATATTGAGAATCCTATTAAAGCTTTATCTGTCTATTCGTTTATTGATTCTACTATACCAGAAGTTGCATCAGCATATTATCTGAAGCTCTACACTTTTATTTTTCCCAGGTATAGACAAGGAATGTTTAAATGCCTATAGGCAACTTATTTATGGTTAGGTTAAGAATTTTAGTAGAATTGGTTATCCTTAAATAATGTGACATACATTTGATTATAGCATTAGAAAATGAAATTACTTATTTTAATCTCCCTTGGGAGAGTTTGTAAATAAAAGCATAAATATGTAGCTATTCCACATTCTTTTGCATCTTTGTGTGGATCACTCACACGAGGAATGTTTTATCTCCTTATATGGCATACTTGGGAACTATTTCAAGTTCAATTCCAACCACCACAATAAAACAAATATCACAGAACATGAATATATTGGAGTAAAGCAAGACACATTATGTTTTTTTTTAGTGTAAAGTTATATTTAGTAAAAGTATATATTTATGAATCTAAAAGTTATGTTTTTATTATGCTGTAATTCATTAAGTGTGCAACAGCATGTCTAAAAATATTCAAAACCTAATTTAATATATTTTATTGCAGATAATGCTGATCATTTGAGGCCTCAGTGAACTGTAAGCTTTTGGTGGTGCAGGGTCTTGCCTCGATGCTGATGACTTCCCACTAGTCGCGGTGATGGTTGCTGACAGTCAGAGTGACTAATTTTTTTAAATAATTTTTTAAAATAATACAGTTTGCCACACCGAATGACTTTTCCTTTCTCAGAAGATTTCTCTATAGCATAACGGTGTTCTTTGATACCATTTGACCCACAGAAGAACCTTTTAAAATTGAAATATTCTCAAATTTATGTCATATTCTAGGTTATTTGTTGTCTTTTCAACAATGTTCATTGTATTGTCAGCAGAAGTAGATTCTATCTCAAGAAATCACTTTCTTTGTTCATCCATTAAAGCAAGTCCTCATCGTTAAAATTTTATCATGAGATTTCAGCAACTCAGTCACAACTTCAGGCTCTATTTCTAGTTACTTCTCTTATTTTCTCCACCACAGCTGCACTTACTAGATCTACAGAGTGTCCAACCACTCAGTCAGCCATCGGTAAGGAGCTTTTCCTAAGCCTCTGTTAATGTGAACATTTCCACCTCCTATCAGTTGTCATGATTTTCTTAATGGCAGCTGGACTAGTGAGTCCTTTCCATAAAGTTTTATATTTATTTCTTCCAGAGCTTTTAAAGGAATCACTATCAATGGCAGTCATAACATTATGGAATATATTTCTTTAATAATAAAACTTAAAGTGGGGCCTCCCTGGTGGTACGACAGGTTAAAGTGCAGCACTATGAAGCTAGCCACAGCCACTTCAGCATGAGTACCATTCCTGGCCAGGGAGCTGACCCACATGGCACGGCAGACCTCTCCTGTCTCACCCGCTGCTCCCCTCAGCAGTGTACTTTGTCATTCTGTCTGTTCTGCTCCCCACTCTGTCTCTGGTGACTCCTCTCATCCCCTAAACCTCTGGCCTGTACCCCAGTTCTTTATGCATAAATAAATAAATCTTAAAAAATGCTAAGGCTTATAGTTGAAACTACATATTGGTTCATGGCTAAAGAATGGATGTTGTTTGAGCAAGTGTGCAAACAACATTCCTGTCTAGTACCTTTCCATCAGAGCTCTGGTATGAGCAGGTGCTTTGTCAACAACCAGTAAGTCTTTCAGAGAATCTTATTTTCTGAGCTGTAAGTCTAAACAAAGGAGTATGTCTTAAAATAGTTAGTAAACCTTGTTGTAAACAGATGTGCTGTCATTCAGGCTTTGTTTTTTCCATTTATATAGAGACAGGCAGAGGAGAGTTAGCATAACTCTCAAATGCCCTGGAATTTTCCACTTCTATTTAGGACTGTCAGCTAAATGGAAAATCTGTTGCATAGTGAAACTATTCAATGATCTTATTCAATGATCTTAGCTAGGTCCCCTGGTTAACTTCTATATCAGCCGTTGCTGCTTCTGTTATAGAGACAGCATGTTTTCTTAAACCTCATAAACCAAAGTCTTTTATCTTTAGTTTTTTTTTTTCCTGCAGCTTCCTCAATCCTCTCAGTCTTCCTAGAAGTGAAGACAGTTAGAGCCTTGCTTTAGATTAGGCTTTTGTTTAAGAGACTATTGCAACTGATTTGATCGTCTACCCAGACCACTAAAACTTCCTTCATAGTAGCAGTAAACCTGTTTCACTTTGTTATCATCATATATTCAATGAAATAGAACTTTCACTGGAATAAAACTTACACTGTAATAGAACTTGCATGGCTAGCTGCTGTTTGGCACATGAGACCTAGCTTGACTTTTTAAAATTAGTTTATTGGTTTACAATGTTTGTGATTTTTGATTTTTGACTTGCCTTTCTTAGAAACCTTCATCATTTCTCAGTTTTTATTGAAAGTAAGAGACATGTGGGCCCTCCCTAGTGGTAGAGCGGGTTAAAGCACAACACTAAGAAGCTAAAGCCACTTCAGCATGAGTTCAATCTCCAGCTCCTGAGGTGACCCACATGGTGTGGCAGACCTCTCCTGACCCATCTGCTGCTCCCCTCAGCAGTGTACTTCGTTGATCTGCCCGTTCTGCTCCCCACTCTGTCTCTGGTGAATCCTCTCACTGCCCCTACACTTCTGGCCTGTACCCTAGTTTTGTATGCATAAATAATTAAATCTTAAAAAAAAAAAAAGAAAAAAGAAGAGACATGCAAATTTTCCTATTGCTTGAACACTTAGAGATTATTGTAGGGTTATTAATTAAACTAATCTCAATAGTGCTGTGTTCCAAGAAGTACAGGGAGCCTAAGGAGAGAGAGAGAGATGGTGGAACAGTCAGTGGAGCAGTCAGAACACGCGGTATTTATCATTTAAGTTCACAATCTTATATGAGCATTGTTTGTGATACCCTCAAGCAAATGCATGGTAACATTAAAGATCTCTGAAAATATATCACTATAACAAATAGTTAAAAATTTGAAATAGTATGAAAATTAACAAAATGTGACACAGAGAAATGAAGTAAGCCCATGTTGTTGAAACAATTTCATCAAGACTTGCTTGATGCACGATCATGAAAAATGTTCAATGTTTTAAAAATGCATTGTCTGTGAAGCACAAAAAATGAAGTGTGTTTGTTGTCACATCTCATTTTACATTGACCAAATTTGCAGCCTCTACTTTACTCAGCAGAGGCACTGCATGAATCATAGGCTCTTGTAGATACTGAATTTGCTTTCACAAAATTAATGTGTCACATTTAGAGCATTGTATGTATTTATGATTCTTTAGGAGAAATTCAAAAATATTTTTCAGACTATTAACATTATTAGAATAATAGTATGCCATTCATCATTTTAATTTTCTGGTTCAAGGATAGCTCTCTTTTTTTAATTATATTTGCATAGTAAAACTGGGGTGCAGGCCAGAGGTGCAGGGAGTGAGAGGATTCAGCAGAGACAGAGTGGGAAGCAGAACAGGTGGATATACTGAAATACACTGCTGAGAGGAGCAGGGGCCCAGACAAGAGAGGTCTGCTGTGCTACGTGGGTCAACTCCTTGGCAGGGGATGGAACTTATGCTGCAGTGGCTGGGGCAGCAAATCATGATTGCACTGAGACTTAACCCTTAGGCCACCAAGGAGGCCCTATAATTTCATTAAAATGTGTAACTCACAACATCATTCTTAAAAAATAAAAATCAAGTATTTCTATATGCTCATCTAATGTAGCATCTCATAGATGCCAATAAAAAGCATTGAAATATGTAGTTACAGCCATTCGATCAGACAATCTCCAAAATAATATATCTGTCATGCATGGGACTTATTCCTCACTTTCCACTTAAACCCTTTTTGATAAGTCTATGGATGGGAACATCAAACCAAATGTGTATGCTAAAAAAGAAAAGCCTTTTTTATTTTTCAAATTTGTACTGATCATATCTTTTGAACATGGCTTCTGAACTTCTAATCAAAAGTGTGCACAAGCAGACCTATTATTTCTGTGGCTGTTGTTGTAAAGTGAATCACTATCAAAACTGGAGTTAATTTGGATTTTTTTTGTGCGTGTGTGTGTTTGTTTTTGTTATTGTCAGACTATAAATATTGTAATGAAATCAGCTTTTATATAGTTGGAAATGGCTATGCACTAACTGCCTTCTAACATGTCTAAACATAGTTTGAATGACTATGATGGGAAAGCCATAACTTTGACATTTTTCCATATTCAGCATTGAACAAAAACTTGTAAAATTCTGATTCTAATCAAAAGTGTACTAATTTTAAAAGATTTATTTATTTATGCTTATTGAACTGGGGTACAGAGTAGAGGTGTAGGTGGTGAGAAAATTCGCCAGAGACAGAGTAGGGAACAGAACAGGAAGATCTACCGAAATACACTGCTGAGGGGAGCAGCGGAGAATCGAACTCATGCTGCAGTGGCTTCTGAGAGCTTCACAGTGCGGTACTTTAACCTGTTGTGCCACCAGGGAGAGCCCCAAAATTGTACTTTTAATAAAATTTCTCAGGCTTAACTGAAAGTCCACTTATCTCAAATAGTACTAATTTGAACCAAATCCAGTATAAAATAATCCTCTGGAGTTCCCTGTAATACAACTTTGTTCATGATTTATGGAAACATTTCTCCTCACAAGCTGCCTCTAATGTCAGCCTTTAGTAATTCTCTAGTATCTTTATAAAACACACCTCTTCAGCAATCAGCCTTGAAACTTTAGGACTACCATTCATCCTTGACCAATATTGATTAAAACATCATCTTCTGTTTACCATATCACATTCTAAGAAGATGATGATAAGCATTAAACTTACAAGTTTGCTAAAAGAAACAATCTTTTCATTTAAAGTATTGATGAAAATATTCTGTTTTAAAGGTGTAATGAGAAGCATTATCTTCATCACAGTTCAGCTATTAATCACATTGTTGGAAAATTGGAAGAATACATTACTAAAATTCTGAGCTAACTTTTATTTTAAACAACACTTTCATTTGTGGCTCAAGCTACCCATTTCACAGTATTTCAATTAACAGAAGAAGGAAACCCTACAACTGCAGTATAGGGGGCTTGGTGGTCATCATGGTGTTCTGCTCTTGGTCTTCTGGAATTTCAAGTTAGATGTCCATAGCAAGAGATGTGTTGTTGGTCCTGGGAACTGTACCATTAAAAGAGTGAGGGAGACTGTCCTTCCAGATGATGAAAAATCACACATTAGTGTTTAGTGGATCCTGGCCCTATGGTGCACGTGGCTTTTGTTTTAATTCACTTGGAAAATACAGAAATGGAAGAGGTAAGAGAGAGGTTTTCACCAGGGAAAGTCTGCTGACTCTTGCTAGGTTCATCTTTCATGATGGTAGTGTTCTTATTCACCAGCAGGAGGACAGGGATATTACATGCCTGGAAGTTGGAGCTGAATTGAAATCCTCAAATTGAGGAAAAATTAAGATGTTTTCCTCCTAAATAATGAAAATCACATTGTGTACTAGGAAGCTGTCATCAGAGAAATAATTAACTGGGCCCTTCCTGGTGACTCAACAGGTTAAAGCACAGCACAATGAAGCTATCTGCAGCCACTGCAGCACAAGTGGCTAAAGAACTAAATTTACAAATCAAGAAGCTCTCTGTTACTTGAAAACTAGTCGGTTTTTCACGTTGAACATCAACGTCTGTACATGCAAGAAGTAAGCCCACCTGAGTGGTGCCATATATTAGAGGCTGAAAAGCACATGTTTGGGAAGGTGAGAAATGCTCATATGGAACATGAGGAAGTCTGTAATCAGAAAATAAACAGAATATGCGAATCAGGAAACATTCTTGAGTTAAAAGAACTATATTTAGATACAGAATTCATTGCCTGAAATCTTAGAACCTTATATAAAACATTATCCATTGAGATCTAGACTGTAAAATATAGTTTCAAGAACGAGTTAGCAGAGACAACAGTGGTATTTTGGGGATGTTTGCTGCTTGAGGATGCTGAGAACACATGAATTGGGCATGTGTAATTTGAGGTCAAATCCAGGAAAAAACCATCTCTCCAGCAAACTCTTCTATGCTTTAGTTGCCTAGTTGATATCTAAATGTGCTGAGTATGGTAGAACAAACTGGACTTTAAAGCATCTTCTGGAAAGTGGAGGGGAAAATCAAGCCTTTGGGATAGATCATACAATTGTTTAGTTTCTATTCTAGTGCTTTCTCTTCTATCCCTCATAATATATTATTAAGTGGCAGATCACCCAAACAGAAGTCAATAAAATGCAGACTTCTTGTGAATGGCCTCTTCCCTACCTCACACCTGAGATCTTCCCTCAACTTTTGCCAGTCTCCTCGTTGCCTTCAGTTTCTCAGCCACCAAACAGGTCTTCACAGCCCTTCTTTATGGAATGTTCACTTGGCTGATTTCTTATCAGCATCCAGGTGGCAGTTTCAGTGTTATTATTTATGTATTTGTTTGTTTGGTTGTTTATTTCCTGTCTTGTTTGACACATTCATTTTAGGTCTACTCTCCCAGAAACAAACAGAGTATGAGGAATCACAAGCAAGTGGTTTACAAAGAGAATCCTCGTAGAGAAAACCAGGCATTTAGTAGGAAAACAAGACAGTAGAGGGTGTCAGAGAAGGAGAGGGTTTTAGGCCAAGTGCCACAGAGGGGACCTGAGTGTGGTCATCCCTGACAGCCAGAGACTCATTCCTCCCAGTCCCCAGGGTAAGGAGCAGGGTCACCATCTCCCAGATGGGTCTTCAGTGCTGATACCAGAGCTCCACAGAGCAAGCCCAGAATTCATATCTGTGCTAACTTATTTATGAATAAATGAACCTATCAGAGGAGCACACCAAAGGTTAATTTCAGGTTTTCTTTTCTTTTTTTTTAATAGAAATTACATCAAACTATCTGAGTACCCAAGTTCCTTAAGAGTCTTCACTGTGAGACTCTTAGTGACCTTCACTTTGTTTTAACAAAGTCCTCTAAAAACTCACCAAGGTCAAATGCAAGAAACAAAATTAGGACTTGGGCATCTAGGAGCATCGTCAGCTCCCGGGCTCTCCCAAGGCAGCCATGTGTCTCCTTGCTTTACAGGTACTGGATCAGCTCAGCGGTTGCTCCCAAGCAACATTCTGCACACTTGAAACACAAGAGCAGACTGCATTTTTCACAAACCACAAAGACAAAGGACTCCAAATAAGGAATAAGAAAAAAATGATGATGTAAAAAATATATTATTTAGGGCCCTCCCTGGTGGTGCAGTGGGTTAAAGCACTGTACTAAGAATCAAAAGCTACTTACGCATGAGTTGGATCCCCGCCTGCCCCGGAGGAGATCCACGTGGCGAGGCAGACCTCTCCTGACCCGCCCGCTGCTCCCCTCAGCAGTGTACTTCGTCGATCTGTCTGTTCTGTTCTCCACTCTCTCTGGTGAAGCCTCTCATCCTCCGCATCTCTGGCTTGTACCCCAGTTCTGTATGAATAAATAAATAAATCTTAATATATATATTATTTAAAAGAAATCCCAAGGTCATTTTAGCCAGATAGACCTTACTGTATGACTATAGAATAAGAGGAAACAGAAGAAAAGCTAGAGAGATGTAAGGCAGTGGGTGGCTGTACAACCCCCAATGCCCCTGGGCCTGCCTTCAGGCAGCTCCCCTGTCCTCCCTGGCTCCCTCCTAAGTACAGCAATGCAGAGATCACATCCCCAAACCACAAAATCACAATTCCTGGAGTCAATATTTTTCTTCATGCCTGCAGACATTCCTAATTGAAGACCCATTGTCTTAAGGCATTAATATATGCCACAATCTTAAGATCAACTATTGTTTGTCCTTAGACAACTTACTATGTGACCCTCTGGGTAGTGCTAAGAGAGCGCACATGCAACCTCCAATCCTTACACAGGTTCCCTAATGCATATTCCATGGAAGATTCATCCTGTGAAGAGAAAAGTTTTGGAAACTGGGTGCCTGTCCTCCCTTTTTAAAAGCTCATGTTGTTCCCTAGGAATTTATGGCCCCGCAAGTTGCAAAGTGAAAGTTAAAACCATCCCAAACATACATAACTAACTTTATCTCAGTGATTCTGAAATTTATTTGACCCAGAGCTTGTATTTCAAGACACCATTTATTTTGTCTACCTGAATGAAGCAGAGTATCACAGCGCATATTGTCACCAGCCCATTGCAACCAGGCCGTATTGTCACAGCACCTGCTGTTAGCTGCATTGCTTCGCACAGTCAGAGAGTGCTTTCTGTGCAGACAAGAGCCAGGAGCCCGCTGTCACCCAGTGAAGACTGTACATCATTCACAAGATGGAGAGCCCCATGGAGCCCGAGGAAACTCGAAGGGTGGGGTCTGAAGTAAGAACAGGGATAAAGGGGATGACAGCCAGTTTGTTGTCATCCTTCTGCTGTTTGTTTGCTGAAGGGGAAGTTGAAAAATGTAAGTAGCACAGGCAGAAAGCAGGGGCAAGTCCACACAGGGATGTTCCTGATACCGGGATGAAGGCTCCGCCCAACTAAGAAGCACCCCTAGGGACTCCTGCCCCAAATACCTTCCCCAGAACCATCCAACCTCAGCATGCACACACATGGCTTCCTGAAATTAAAGTGCATGTCCTGACAGCCCAGCATGGGCCTGGGACTCTGCATTTGTAACAACTTTTAGCTGCCGGTGGCTACACTTTGAAGAGCCAGAACAGAGCCCATTGGTTTCTACTAGTACAGAACTGAACTGTATTTGAATCATTTCTCTTTCTAGATACAGGGCTTCCCTGGAGAGACCCCTCTGAAGCTCAGGATCCATGACTGTCTTCCTGTCGGGATGGTCCTCCACACCTGACACACCTCTCACACAGTGCTCCTTGCAAGCTTGGTCACCAGCTCTTCCTGGTTGAGCAGGAGATACTTTCTAGTCCTTCATAGATGGCAGTTTCTCTTGAAATGAGCCATGTGGTGAATAATCCAGAAGTGATTTAACCTGTGTGAAGAGGCCAGGAGTCCCTACCTTTCCTTTCTGGAGTCTGTCCCTGCCTCTGGCCTAGTCACAGGCTCAGGACCACTCCTCCTGTGGACTGTCTGCTGTGCCCAGGACCTTGTTCTGCCCTCGGTGGGGTCCACCTTGCTCATCACCCCTCTTACACTCCCGCTGCAGCTCTTTTCACAAAGTGGAGGAGTGGGGAGAAACCTCTCACTGCCTCATGCTTAACCTCGGTGGTGGATGTCACAGGGTGCAGACCCTACATTCTGTAAGTCCTTGTGCTTCTGGAAATGCAGCAACTGGGCCAGTTTTCTGGGAAAAAGTATGCAAGATTTTTGCTCTGTGGCTGCTGGAGCCTTAAGGTCTGTCTTTGCTTCAGGCAATGACCTGGAGGAGTAAGTTCAAAAAAGGGACATGCACAGCTCTCTTCCCATGGTTAGCTCTCTTCCCATCGTCAGCAGATTAGGCTTCTTGTTCCACCTGGAAGTGTCCTTTTATAACAGGCCTGTGTGTCTGCCCCTAGCATGCACTGTGGGAGAGGTATGAAAATATTGTAATCCCAGAGGGCCAACGTAAAGGTCCTATCTATAACAGGTTAGCCACTGTCCTGCCTGTCCTGCCCATTTGTATTTCCTTCTCATAATACCTGCCATCTCTGGCCAGGCAGGACTTGAGTATGTGGAAGATCTGAACCTAAGAATAAAGATGATGTGGACTTGGAGGACAGTTTTGCCAATCAAGTTCTTACAAACAAGTGAGAGGTGCAAGTTGCTCTGGCCATCTCCCAAGGTCTGGAAACAGCAGCGAGATGTTCAAAATATGATTGATATGGAATTCCTGCATTTCCACTACACTCACAACATGCCGTCAGGAGATAAAGGTGGCCACACTCCTTGGAATTAAGGAGGCTGCACATAAAATGTTGGTACCACTTTTTTTTTTTTTTTTTTGCAGTCCTTTTTCCCTGCAGTGTGAACTTGTGTGAACCAAATGGTGGTTCCTGGATCCACTTTTCTTATTTTCTTAGAAATGCCAAAAGTCACCAAGTCAACTACTTGATAAATTGAAGTTCTCTGATATCATGCAAGTTTATAATTCATTCTGAAGATCACAGAGATTGTAGAGGGTCTTGCAGAATTCTATTTGCAAAGTCATCACAAAACTTACTTATGAAAACTTTTTTACCCCATGTAGAAGACAGGATATACTTCCTACAAAAGTCAACCTGTTGTGAACTGGTATTAGAAATATAAACAAGATAAATGATTATTCTGATATGGGAACATCAGAATATGGGAATAAATGATTATTTTGATGGGAATTCTGAAAATTAATAGTTATAACTCTCTCCCCTTGACTATGATTAGACCACCTGAGAAGAATTTCTATATAGGACAGAGGATAAGAAAAATCTATTCAACATTCAAGCAGTGTGTGACCAGAGGTGTGTCATTGTCCACTATGCTTCCATTTCGAATTCTTTCCAAGCTCCATCAGCAAGTGCCACCATCCCTATTTTACAGATCTTGAATTTAAGGTCCTTGTCAGTGATTGTTTTCTCTGAACCATTGAACCATTTATACACTAAGCTGTTTTGTTGTTTTTTTTTTTTTTTAAGATTTATTTATTTGTGCATACAGAACTGGGATACAGGCTAGAGGTGCAGGGGTGGTGAGAAGCTTCACCAGAGACAGAGTGGGGAGCAGAACAGGCTGGCTGACAAATACACTGCTGAGGGGAGCAGCGGGCAGATCAGGAGAGGTCTGCTGTACCATGTGCTCCAGGGTGGGGATCGAACTCATGCTGAAGAGGCTTTAGCTTCTTAGTGCTGTGCTTTAACTGGCTGCGCCACCAGGGAGGGCCCTCACTGATCTGTTTTTAACCTACTATTTTAAAATGCTCATAATCATAAACCAATTTCAATATTATAGTTTATATTCTAGAGATTATATTATAAAGAAAAGTATACACGCTGAGTTAATGTATTGAACAAATGTTTGGCAACATTGCTCTGGAAAAGAGATGGGCCATCACATTTACATACAGTATACAACTATAAAACGCTTAATAGAAAAATTCTTTAATCTGAAGTTAGGTGAAGAGCTTTTATTTTTAAAATCATTTTTATTGAAGCAATACTGCAATATAATATTGTGCAACTTTCAGGTGTATCATTATAAATCAGGTGTATCATTATAAATCATTATAAATCAGTACTTTTTTAAGTTACCACTAAAACCTAAACCCATCCTTCACCATACACCTGATCCCCTTACATGACCTGTCTTTCCCTCTTCTTTTTCTCCAGATAACCACTAATTTGGTTTTATAACCCAAAAGTTTAAACTTGTTCAATTTAGTAAATTTGTTTGCTTGTTTTTTTATATATACCATATATAAGTGAAATCACATGGTGTCTGTATGTCCTTCTGACTTATTTCACTAGGCATAATGATTTCTAGGCTCATCTATGGTGTTTCAAATGATAGGATTTTACCCCTTTGTATAGAGAAGTTGCCTTTTGTGTATATACGCATATTTTATCTAATCAGTCATTTGCTGATAAACATTATGGCCATTATAAATAATGCAGCAATGAATGGGGGGTACATAATGAAATTTATTCTTTCAACCCAGATTCAGAGACTAGTTTTCAACTTGTTTTCAACAGTGTCTTCTAGTTTCCAGTGCATCATTTTAGTTAAATATATTCCAAATCATTTATTTCCTTCATAAGCTATTGCATATGGGATTGTTATCCTAATCTCTTTGCTCATTATTTCATAAGGAAATGTAACATATGTTTGTATTTTGATTTTATAGCCTTCTATTTTATTATATTTATTATTTCTAATGGCCTTTCACTGAAATCAGGAGATTCTCTTTACTGTTATATCATCTGCAAAGGGTGATAGTTTTAATTCTTGCTTTCCAATATTGATTCTCATCTCACTCTTTTAACTAGTTTTCCCAACACCATTTATTAAAAAAAAATGTTTATTTTTTCTGCTTTTCTATTTCCTTTAGGTGCAAACCTAGAATTTATGTTGATTCTCTGAAGCAGGCCTATATAGCTACCAACTTCCCTCTTTGTATAACTTTTGTATCCCATAAATGGTAACAAGTCATAGCTTCATTTTTATTTAAGCCCAGGTACATTTTTATCTCACCTTTGATTTCTCACTGACCCAGCAGTTGTCCAGTAGTATGTTCCTTTTTCTCTACAAATCTGTTGATCTGTCCTTAATCTCCTTTTGGTTGATAAATAATTTCATACTTGAAATTATTTTAATTTTTTATGAAGAATTTGTTTTGTGTCCCTACACATGATCTATCTTAGATAATGTTTTTTGTTTTGTTTTGTTTTTGTTTTTCCACAGAATATACATTCTGTTGCTTGGAGTAAAATTCTTTAAATACTTATTAAGTCATATCATCTAATTTGTCATTTAAGATCTGGTTTCTTGTAAATATTTTTGTGTAGATGATCTGTCCATTGCTGTAAGTGGGATGGTAAAGTTACAAACTATTATTATATGGTGTTAAGTCTGTTAATATTTATGTACTTCCATGTTCTAAATGATTTATTCTTTATGTAAAATGCATCTTTTTCGCCTGTTAACTTTTTCTGTCTGAAAGTTTATTTTATCTGGCATAAGTATAGTGGTTGCTACATTTCTACTTCTCCACAGATATGAAATACCATTTTCTACCCCTTGACTTTAAGTCTATCTTTGTCTTTATAGAATAAGTATCTTATAAATGTTGTATAGTTGGATTTTGTTTTTTGTTTTTGTTTTTATTTTTTTAAAGATTTATTTATGCTTACAGAACTGGGGTACAGGCCAGAGATGTGGTGGGTGAGAGGATTCACCAGAGAAAGAGTGGGGAGCAGAACAGGCAGATTGAAAAGTACGCTGCTGAGGGAAGCAACTGGCGGGTCAAGAGAGGTCTGCTGCGCCATGTGGATCAGCTCCCTGGCTAGGGATGGAACTCACGCTGCAGTGGCTTTGGAGATCTTCATAATGCGATGCTTTAATCCATTGTGCCACCAGGGAGAACCCTGGATTTGCTTTCAATCCATCCAGTCACTATGTGCTTTTTGATTAGTGAGGTCATTTAATTTAAATTTAGAATGATTATTTACATATAAGGGCCTTTTACTAACATTTGTCTTTTCTTTTCTGGTTATATCTATATATTTATTGCTCATTTACTTTATTGTCAGCTTATATTTTTATTTAGTTAGAATTCCTTTCAAAATTTCTTATAAGGGTAGTCTAGTAGTGGCAAACTCCTTCAGTATTTGTCTGGAAAAACCTTTATTTCTCTCTCACATATTGAATGAGTATTTTTACAGGTTATAGTGTTCTTATCTGCTTTTTGTTTTTGAATTTATCATTTCATTCAGTCCTAGCCTGTAGAATTTCTGCTGAGAAATTTGATAGGTGTGTCATTGTAGGTTACCTGCATTTTTCCCTAGTTGCTTTTATTATTCTTTCTCTGTCTTGGACTTTGATAGTTTCGCTAACCACATGTGCTTTTAGAGAATTAAGTACTACATTAGTGTCATCAAAATGTGTATTTAATTCTTAACTTGGTTTAGGAAGTTTTCAGTTACTATTATTTTGAATGAACTCTCTGCTCCTTTCTCTCTCCCCTTATCTTATCAGATAGTCCTTATTATTCTGCTGCTTTTCTTACCAGAGCCATATAGTTCTTACACCATTCCCTGCTGTTATTTGTCACTTCTATCTCTTCTTCCACATAGCTCATTTTTAGGTTTCTATCTTTAAGTTAGGTGGTTCATTCCTCCATTAGATCTATTCTGTTTTCATGGCCTTTTATAGTATTCTTGATTTCATTTATTGATTTTTAGGTAAAACGTTTTTAGAGATGGTATCAGAAGCACAATCCATAAAAGATAGGATAAATTTGACTTCATCAAAATTGAAAAAAATTTACTCTGCAAGAGACTATGAACATAATGAAAAGAAATACATATTGAGAGAAAATATATTTGTGAACTGCATATCTGATAAGGATTTTGCATTTAAAATATATATTTTAAAAAAAACCTCTTTGAACTCAAGAAGAAATCAAGCAATCCAAAATAAATGAAGGACAAAAGATTTGACAGACCCTTCACCAAATAGGATATGCAAATGCTAAATAACCACACACAACATGTTCAACATCATTAATGACCAAGGAAACACAGACTAAAACCATGTTGAAACAGTGCCACACTCATTTTAGAATGCATTAAATCTAAGCAAATGGCACAGCCACGTACTAGAGTATGCAATGCAACTAGAAGTCTCATTGCATTAGTGCAAATGCAAAATGGTAGTCTTTATGAAAAAATAGTTGATTTTTTTCTGTAAAGTCAAACAGCACATGTGAACCAGCAGTCCCACATCTGGGCATTTCCTCTAATTAAATGAAAAATTACTTTTACACATAAACTTTTAAGTGTACAATGCTATACAAATGCATTTATTTTTCATAACCAAAACTGTAAGCAAATGTTCTTCAGTGAATGGATGGGTGAACACACAATAGCATTCATTCATCAAAGAATAATACTCATGAATACAAAGGAAAGAACTACTGGTTTATACAGCAGCCTAGATGAACCTCCGGACATTATGCTGAATAGAAAAGGTCAGCTTCTAGTGACCACATACTAATTGATTCCATTCCTATGAGTTCCTTGAAAAATCAAAATATGACAGAGAGCTCAGGGTTGCCATGGCTCAAGGTTAGGGGAATAGGGAGTTTAACAGGTGGTGGCAGCATGAGAGGGTTTTGAAGGTCACAGAAACTTTCTATGCTTGATTGTAGTAGTGTTTACATAATCTATATATCCATAAACCCATAGCACTGTACACCACAAACAAAAGCAAGGTCATGGATAAGCTGTGGAATATGGTTAAGGTCTGTGGTTTAGTCAGAAGTCTTGTGCCAATGTCAAAATCCTGGTTTTAATCATTGTGCTGTGCTTATGTAAGAGGCACTGTAAGGTACGTGGGAACTCTGTTCTATCTTTGCAATTTCTACAGGAACTGTTCTATTTTTGAAACTTCTATATAACTCTAAAATTGTTTCAAAGTATACATATATGTATATATATATACACACACATACACACACACCAAAGTGTATGTATATGTATACACACACACACACGCACTGAAATTATACATAGACACATAGAAGCATACATATGTGCATACTTAAACATATTGTATAAGGTTAACTTCAATGAATTTTAATAGTGTCTTTGTAATCTTAAAGCTATAAAAAATATTCTAAACTACATGTTTTTCTTTCAATATATTATTTCAGAAAAGTATAAAAAGTTGGGAATTAGGGAATTTTTTAAATTGTTGCTATCCAATGACCTAGAGTACTCTAGACAGTTTCTGGATATATAGCCAGAGGTTCATTATAACTAAGTTTCATATGAGGCAATCTTTTGTTCAGAAAGTATTCTAATTCTTACAAATTAGAGAGCCCATTTGGGCCCTAAATGTTTTGGGATATATGGGGCAATTATCCATGTGTCAGTTTCAAGCAACTAGCTAAATGAGACTCACAAATGATTTCTGGAATCACCTAAACACAAGATTGTCCCTGCTTCCATATATGACTCTCTCATTGTCGTGATGGAATATGTAGCTTCAAGGATATCACATTACACTGAGACTTTGAGAAGACAGGGTTTGAACAAGGTGGGTGGGGAGCCACATTCTGCCTCTTCTACAGGAAAATATACATGGCTTTCTTAATTCATAGAGGTTTCCTATACCCTTGTGTGAAGAACAGGGCTAACAAGTTATGGTGAGAGAGATGGCCACTAATCTCTTCAAGGTAGAAACACTGGTTTTCAGCATCTAGAAAATTCCTGGCACTTGCAAGGGGCTCATTGACTATGTCTTGGTTAGATGAATAGTTGGTAGATGTCAAACTCGGTGGATGGCACATGCCCCAAGCTTGTCCTTTGTTCCCATAAGAATCCATATTCTACCAGGCTCTTTTGACACTCAGCCTTGCCCTATTCACCATAGTTTGCCTGGTTTAACCCATTGTTCTCTGAGTTCCTAAAGTTTTACACCGTGGGCAGTTTCACTGGTGGCCCTTATGCATCATTCTCTGCCAATTTCCCAGGACCCTTTTGCTGTGTGGTTCCTTGGCAGGGAGCACTCATTCCTCTGTTCATTGAGAAGGTGGCATTGACAGTGCACGATGCCCATTGTCTCTTCTGGAAGCCACTATCAGCTTATTTTGTTCAGGCACATCTCTGTGAGGTGTTTGACATGCTGTGTTCCTGAGGGCAGGTGCCTGATATCCAATGCATTAAGTAGCTTCTCTGTGAAACATGAAAAGGACAAACTTGATGAAATACCAAATTGCAATGTAAAATGAATTATTCATGTGTCATGAAAATAGGTGAATTCAATATTTTTTTTTCATTTTTTTCTAGTAATGCTCACTGTGTTGCCATTAAGGAACAATCAAAAAAGAAGGGGAAAAAATTATGCAATCCTTAATCCTCAAAGTAAAAATTCAATTTAAACTGTAACTTTTCTCTGTTAAAATGGCATGAGGGCAGGGTTTTAATAATTTCAGATTTGCAGAAAAGTTGCAAGAACAGTACAAAAAAATTCCTATATACCATTACCTAGTTTCCTTGAGTCTTAATAGTTTACCATACGTACTTTATCATTCTATGAATACACATGTTTTCCTGAACTGCTGGGAAAGAACTTACATTCATGATGTTCTCTAACCCCTAAACATTCAAGTCATCACAATACTATAATCAATAGTCATTATTTAGTCTTTCCAGTTCTTTCTATATTGTCCTTTATAGCAAAAGAACAAATAATTGATATCAGGGTCCAATTCATGCCATATTTCACTTTACTGCCATGGTGCTTTAGTCTTTTACTCTCTGGAATCTTTTAAAAGTTTTCCATGACCTTGACATCTTCATGCATACAGTTACAGGCCAGTTATTTTTCAAGACAGCTCTCAATTTGGGTCTGATGATTCCAGTAGACTGGATTGAGGTGATTGCATTTGTGCTAGGATTCTACCTTATGCTCCCAGTGATTTCATGGCCTTCATGGAGCAGCAGGTCAAGGAGGCCCCGGACATATGCCCAATTCCTTGGTGGTGCTCACTGTTACATTTTAGTGCTTGTCAAGTTTGTCACTGACCAAGTGCTGCCATTTCTTTGCAAGTATTGTTGGGGACCAGCCCCGACTATCAAAGTATGGGTAGGCAAGACATGCAGGGCCCTAAAGTGGGAATAATACAGCCTCATCTCTTTTCGCACTTTTTCCAAGCTTTTATATCTAAGCTCCAGTTTTCAGGGAGCCAAGGACAACACATTTTTATAGTCTAAAAAGGCTGTCAACTGGGAATGAATTGACTTAATATTACACTTATCAAGAGTATGCTTAACAATAAAAGGGCATCTTTTCTTGGACTGATTTTGACTCATAGTAAAGATTACTTTATAAGTTCTATGATTCCTGCCTTTCCTAAGTCTGTATTCCTTCACAGAGGGGAGCACGCAATCCCTAGGCAGAATCATAGCCTTCTTGAAGAGAGAAAGAACTTACCTTAAAGTCCCTGTTGGGATCCCTGTTGAAACCCCATGTTTAAGGGTACCATATGTTGGGGACCAACCCCAACTATCAAGGTGTTGGGAAGTGAGACAGGCAGGGCCCTAAGGTGGAAGGCATCTGTGAGCGGAGATCCCAAAAAGGGAGAGGGGAGCGGGCTCAAGGAAGACATGGGAATCAGAGTTGGGTGCAAGTTTTCCTGATCATTCCTTCAGCAGGTCTTTATTTATGTAGCAAGTAATTAATTGTAATAATGCATAGGATAAGTTAATGAGAGATCGCCATAAATTGTCATAAACATTCTCAAGAAAAAGGAACAAAGCATTTTTTTCTTAACATTTTATGATATACTAAATTGTACATTTTTGTGATAATTGTCATGTATACAGATGTTTAGCTATAACTCAAGGGAAGAGGGGTCTGGAAAAGGATGAGCTTGTTAGTAAAAGGTTATTAGGGGCTTTAGGGAAGTAATAAATTGTGTTATCAGTGATTGTCTAAAGAAAAGCTAATTGATAATTTAAGGCTAGCAGAGAGTAGTTAGTGCTTGTTTTAAAAAGGAGTAAATTAAGAGAAAGTTGTACAGCTGTGTATGAAGCAACACCTGTGTAAACAACGTTAAAAATTGTCCATGAGTCCTTATGCCCTGGAAATCTTATCTGAACTTTGCTTTTTATTTAAAGAAACCAAGGAAGCTTCCCAGGAGTTTTTATGCCCTGGGGTCTTAATTCTCTTAGGGCTTGCCTTTTGTCTCAGGAGGCAGAGGAATTTCCCTGGAGCCTCTCGCCTGGGCCAGGCAGCCACCTTATGAGGCTAAGACAATGCAGTTGTAAACTGATGGTTGCTCAGAATGATATTATGACTATACAAAAAAGGGAGGTTGTAACACAAGTTAGCAGTGGAAATTCTGATTTTCCAGAGCTTTTCAGCATTTGTCAGTCAATAGAAATTGCATAGCTTGTGTCAAAGTATCTTGTAGGAAGGTACTATGAGTCCTTGGGGATATCTTGTTTTCTTATTATTCATTCTAAACCCATGCTTTCTTCCATATTTATTAGTTGGCTTTCTGCTACAAGGAAGAGTTTCCCTTCATCTGTATTTATAGTTTTATCCATTTATTACTTCATTTAAGTATGGACCATTGATTATTTTATTTAATGAAATACGTTCCCATTATAGTGCCTACTCTATATTTATTGTGATGTTTGCCCTGTAATAGATTTGACAGTAGTAGCCATTTAAATTGACTTCTACATCTTTTTTGACACAGCTTATCATTCTTTAATCATTTTAATCATCATTTTATGATACAAGGAGCTATTCTAGATGTATCTGGCACATTGTCATCCTTTGTCCTGAAATCAGCTACTTCTTCAGAGTGGCACCTTTTGTTGGAAATGATATTTAAAACTCAACATCTGTGTGATAGGTATGCTCATTGCCACTGGGAGGTAGGTGAGTGTATTTTATGCCCTTTCAATGTACATGATCACGTCTAAATAACAACGTGCATGCACACAGACACACACACATGCTATCTACCTATAGATAAAAAGAAATTTATAACCTCTATTCCAATCTGGTCAATTCATATTGACTCCTTCATTTTTTAAAGTTGGTTTATATTCATTATGAGAAGGTAGCATAGTTTAGGTAAACATTCTCTTTTGAATTTTATGCAGTTACATATAATGCTCCAAGGAATACCCTTGTGTATGTCTTTTTAGATTATTTAGGGTGAGTATTCAGGATAAACTCCTAAAGGCAAAAGTAATGAGCCAAGAGTAACTCTCTTTTAATTGTGCTATTTAGGAAAATGTTTGCCTCCTATGACTGCATCAATTTGCATTCCCATCAGCCTGTTTCCCCACAACCTGGTAGTGTGGCTGTTTTGTATTTTTCATTGCTGGAAACTTGGCAGGTGAAAAATGATGTCTTAGTATATATTTTTTTATTTTCTTTTCTCTAAGCATAAGTGAGGTTAAGCATCATTCCACCTGCAGGAGGGTGAAGGTGAGGCCACAGAAGGTCAGAAGGTCAGGCACACTCACTGTCAGACACCAGCCCTTACAGGACCCTGAAGGTGACACCAAAGGCAAAGACAAGCTACAGGGCCAACAGTTAACTCCTCATTCATAGCTTCCCCCTCCAATCAATCCAAGTCCACATGGCCGAATTTATTTTGAACTTCTGATCTGAAAACAGTGAGGAACTCAGTGGGCTACCTAGTGAGTTCCTCAGACAAGTGCAACATTAACTGGAAGCAAGAAGATCTAAAAGGAACAATCAACCTTATGCAGTAATAGATGTAGCTTTCAAATACAGAAAATGACACATGCAAAGTCAGAATTGCAGCAGAGATACGTATTTAAAACTGGATCAGTAGTTAGTGATAACTCCACATTCTGGGACTGGTTCTCAGTTGTGATGTCAGCTACTCTTGGTTAGCCATGAAACGCTGTCCTTGTTAATTACCTAGACACTTGGCAGGTATAAGATATGCCCCAGTTTTCTCAAGTACTCTGCATGGTCTGGCTGTGGCTGGCTCTTTAATTTCACGTCACACACTTTCTCTCTCATTCTCCACAGACTGGTGTGTGTACAGTGCTCATTCTCAATCCAGAAGCTCTGCACATACTGCTCTAAGGTCTTTGCTTAGGAACAAGGGGCCCTTAGATGAGAATCTTCATTTTTCTCCAAAACCCAAAGTCAGAGTACAATCAGTTATATCCATGTTATGGAAACAAAAACATTTAAGAATAAGCAAAGAACATTATTATCAACAGAAATCAATCGCTATGCCCAGGTGGGCAGTGTTATTTTATACTCGGCCTTGGAAAGCTTTGCTAAGCTTGTCTTTGGGAGCACATGCTGCTCACTTATTCATTCATCTGTTGATTTGGCCATGGATAGCATTTATCTCCAAATTTCCACATTCATTTGTGTGTCCCCAGTGTCCTCATCCCCACCCAGATGTTTGTTGATGTGGACCTTGCTTCCTGTAGCATTCCTGAAACTATCGAAACTATTAGGGTGTTGCCTCAGGAGCAGCAATTGCTCTCAGCCTTGCTCAGGTATCATCTTTGCAGGAGGAAATCTGTGGCATAGGCCTACTCCTATCTGAGGTCTTTCTGTGGAGACCTGAAGTTGGCCCTGCATCATCTGGGAAAACCTCTTTCCTCACCAATCACTGCCAGGAGAGAGTTCATTCTCAGAGGCCAACTCTGGTATTGGCTTCACTTAGGCTCCCTGAGGACACAGCAAGACCAAGCTCCAGGTAACCACAGAGGGGCAGACTTGGTGACACCCTTCATTGGCTGTGTTCCTTTTTGTGTCCCACTGCTCTTCGCTTTTCTTCTCCTGTTTCACTTCCCAAGAAAAGTTTACCCCAATCCTTTGCTTGAATATGTTTCCAAGAGGAACAAAATAAAGATGGCCCCAAGAATGCATTAGGATCCCTGAGCACTTGCAGGTAGTGGGAAGAACTAGCCTGAAAGGGGATGTCCTAGAGCGAGCTTGCCATGCTATGCTAACCATTGGACTAAATATCCAGAGCTGGGTATTTAGAAAACAAGTATTCAAATTAATGCAGGAAGATTGACCACCAGCCTTTAGTATAATTATGTCTTACTATCTAGTATAATTCCAGACAATGACAATCAGGAGCTATGCACAGAGGTGCATAGTTATTCACAGAGATGGATCTTAATGAATCTTGTGTTCATTTGACACCTGCTTCCAGAACATCGCAGACCCCTAAGACTTTAACCACAGGGATAATAATGAGGCCTTTCTCAGACAAGAGTTAAATGGACACTTTTTCCAGAACAAGGAATCTGCAGCATCAGCAGAAGTTTCTCTATTGGCAGTTGTTGCTGTGTGAAAAATTGCCTGCCTTTCCCCCGGGTCATCCCGGGGCCTGCACCCAACCCTATCCCAGACTGAGCCAGGTCTGACAACAGAAGATGTGGAAAGCAGCACTGTGCACCTGGAATTTCCTTCCAGAAGCCTAATGCCTGTCCCAAATAGCTGAACCTTTTACAAAGGGAATTAAGGTCTTAGACAAATCAAATCTGTTGACAGGATATTTTTCCTCTCAGGGACATAGTAGGAACTAAAGTAGAAACCTGAAGCCACATCACAAAGGAGGAAACAAACTTTGAGAAGTAGAATGAAGAGCTCACTGTTCTGGGAAGTGACCCCAGTGTGAGTCTGCTTCATTGCCACAATCTTGCTTTTGCACACTGAACATTGATTTATTACCCAGGGTCTATCTGTAATAATCTTGAGATGTACACAGTCATCCACTCTGAGCCCAGAGTTGAATTGGAATCTTCCAGCAGAGAAGGCCAACGCAGAGGTGACCAGCATGGGGTTCCTTGTTTATATGGACTTACCCAGACGTAGACCCTGGGGACTGGAGCTTACTCTTCTGAAAACTGCAAGATGTTTGTGTTATATTTGATTTCTTTCTGAGTTAACTTCATTTTCCCCCATCTTCAGAAAAAAAAAAGTATTTTATGCTCTTAATCAAATTAGTGTCTTCTAAAAATATAAAATGTAATCATTTAGAGAATATTGAAACAGGCTTTTTTTTTTTTTCTTGCTTCTGAGTGATGCATAAGCTCATTTTCAAACATGATTTTTGTTAGCTTCAAACATTTGTTTTATAAAAGTTTGCCTGGGAACCCAACATACAAAGCAGGAAGGGGAGGCTGTGAATACAGGCAGTTTGGGGACTGTGGCCCCAACCACAGTACGAGGCATGTTCACTTCCTGAGCGGCAGATAGAAGCAGCCATGAGTAACTAAACAATGGCATTGCTTCCTACTTGTCACACTCTGTGATGTCCCCAAGGCAAATGGGCCCCACGTGGTTGGAACAGATGGACACCTGATGGCCAAGGGGGCATTGTCCCCATTTTCAAGAGCACAAAGTTTACATAGGTTATTTCGGAGGGAAAATCAAACACACTGCAATTAGAAATAAATAATTTTTAGGGAATCTCATGTTTCCATCAGCTGAATTGTATCATTAATAAAAAGCATGATAAATATGAATTCCCAGGTTTCAGGAATTAGAACAGAGTGCAAGATACATTTGACACATGGCCAAAGCCACACTTAATTTCATCTTCCATGATCATCCAGAGTGCTAGTTTGTGAACTATGATGATGGAGTTTTTGTAGAAAATCTGGTTGTCTTGCATAGGGTGTCTCCTTACAGGAGAAGAGAGCTGATTAGTCAAGCACTGCATGTTTGGAGATTAGAGTAAAAGCCAGGGTAACTTCATAACCAACTTTGCTCCTTGTCCTGGCTGACTCCCAGATTCTGAACTCACAAATTCCTTGGTCCTTACCATGCACTGGAAAATAAATGACAGACATGAGTTGGGATTCTGCTGAAATGGTCTCCATCTGTGTGGTAAATAACAATCGTCGCAGCCCTTAGACCATGCTGGGCCCTGCCTGGGGATGGCTGCTCAGCTTTAGCTCATGACCCCCACTGCATCTTCCTTTCTTTCCTCAGCCATCTACTCACCCACATACGTTTCCATAGGGATCCCTAAATCTTCACCATCTTTGAGAAAGCAGTGGAGCTCTTCCCAGCCCTTTGCCCTGATCTCCACCTGCCCTTTCCAAATACAACAATATGCTGAGCCTACAAACTCTTTCAAAGAGACCCAAAGAGTAGGTCTTAGTGTTAGAGAAGGGTCATGTCGCTTTACTTTTTCCTCATTGTACCAGTGTAGAAAGTGGTGTCTATCTACCATAAAAGCACTCTCTACTAGAAGAAACTAAAGTATATGCCTCCAAATAATTAGTTAATAGTTTAAGGCATATTGTTGAACTCCCAGATCTATATCTATCTATATATATATTTTTTTTTAATTAAAAAGTTTATTTTTACATCATTTT
>NW_004567123.1:986782-999385 GCF_000260355.1 Condylura cristata | reverse complement strand
GATTCCCTCGCAGTTATCTACCTTCTAGTGAGTCCAGGGTGTTTTCGTTTGGGTTAAAACTTGTAGTAAGTGAGTCTATAGTCCGTTTCGGTCCTCAATTCCTATGCCGGCTTGGACGTGGTGATCTCGGCGTCTTTACTCTGCTGCCATCTTCCGGAAGTCCTCTATATATATTTTTAACCCATATGTGCATTATACAGTCTTCAGTAGACAATATGGTTTTTATGTGATCTGATTTGGGGCAAAGGAGAGGCCAGTGGGCCTCAAGGAAAAGCCTGGTTCAGAGATGATTAACTGTGCTGAAGGGGGACATCTGCCCCAGCCAAACCACCCACAGGAAACACCTAAGTGGGTATAAGTGGACTCCCATGCTCCTCCCCAATGGTGCAGGTAAGGGAGGTGGCCCCAGAGGTGGCCCTGTCAGGACTCCAGGGCTCAAAGACAGACATCAGTCTTGCCAACGCTGCTCCTCAGAGTTATTTCCTTCTGTGGAGGTAGAAGCTCCATTAGATGATGATTTGCTGGGGTAATATAAGCCCTCACCCATGTTCCTTTTCTCCTCCACTGGAGCTCATGGGGGTTGTCAAGCCCAGGTGTACATCCAGAAGTTGTGTGTCTGTATCCTGACTGTGGTTCAACCTTGGTTCTGTTCATCAGCTGCCCTAAAAGCCTTGAACCTGACTCCCTATTGTCTTACCTAAAGTCTGGTTAGACTATTAAGTCCTGGAAAGCTTTCAGGCGGAGGAGAGGAGCTTGGATGAGGCAGGGCTGAAGATAGCACCCTCATGGGTAGTGATAAGCCCAAATGCAGTGAATTCCTGCTTTGTTCAGGGCTTTCAAGGCAAACCACAGAGTATCTCTGCTTCAGTTAGCACCTCCCATGTTAGCTAAAGACACATGAAAATTAATTTGACATTGAATGCCTACTGTGCATTGAATGCCTACTGTGTGCCAGCATAAGTGTAGGTTCTTAGGAGATGGATAAATAAAACTGCAAAAATGCCCTCCTTAGAGGAAGGGCTTATGTACCCCCAGGGATGCCAAGGAACCACAACTGGCAGGTGAGGGAGGGAGATGGGGAAGGCAGACAATCTTGCTTGGTATCCAGGAAAGCCTCTAATGAGAAGTAGCATCTGAAAAAGTCACTTAATAACAGAAAGAAGCTACCCTGTGTGTGTTCAGGAAAAGGAAATCCTAACTGAGAAGTGCAGTTGCAAAGAGCCTGGGGTAGAAGCATGCTAGGCACTTTGGAACAAAGGCAGAGAGCTCTCTGCAGGAGTAAGTGAGGGAGTCAGGTAATTTGGGTCAGATTCTGTGAGCGCACTGACCAGTAGGACTTACTGAGGGGGTGGAAATGCTGCAATATCCAATATGTGAGGGGCTGGCATCTGTTGGTGTGTGGCTGAGGAACTGCACAGAGTTATATTTAATTGACTAATTTAAGTTTAAATAGCTGTATGCATCAATCACTACCCCAAGCATCGACACTGGACATATGAACAGCTCTAAGGCCTCTGATTTCAACCCAAATGAGAAAAGGTCCAGGCCAGGTGTGACCCTTGTCTTGAGAGCTCTCTTGGATGCTATGTTAGGTTGCAACCCTGCTCCACCAGCAGCAACTTGCGCAGCAGGCCTGTTGATGTGATTTTCTCAGCCTGAATATGGAAAACCATACTCCATGGGATTCCCCATGGAGTAAAGACGGAGGGATGGTGGAAGCTCCCACATCAGTTAGGCTGTCTGACCTTTATCATGTTCATTGCCAGATAAACTTTGCTTATGGTAGAAAAGAATTAAATCCCAGTGTTGGGCAAATGGAATCAATTAGCCTTTTTACACCATTAGCCTCTGTGGCTATCAGCTTCAGCCTTTACCCTGGTAATACAGGAGGCTCCTAAGCACAGGCTGGGGGCAAGTGTGACTGATTGTGGACACCAGCATGGGTATGGGTACCTGGAGCAAGTGCGTATAGCTGAGACTAGAGGCCCAGAGACTATGGGTCTCATCACTCAGAGACTGGGGCAGCTACAAGAGGATAAGTGACTGCAGAGGCGAGACCACCAGGAAAAGGCATAGAGCCCAGAGAAAGCATTGAAAAACTTGTGGGGGGCTGGGAGGCTTGGTTACCTCACCTACTCCCAGTCCCCCTGCCTGGCCCACACCAGCCTCCATGTCTGTGTGCTGAGAGAGCATTAAAGTCTAGAGCCCACCAATGGCTCCACTATTCTTTATCTATCTTCCCAAATCAATGGTGAATCTGCCCTACTGGCAAAACACTCAGTAATGAAAACATAAAAAATCACCAATATGCCCACCACCCTGAAGCATGTGATTTCTCACATTCTGGAAGAAATATGTTCTCCTTGCTGCTGTTTTCTTCAGTCCTTCCCAGGGTATTAAAAAAAAAAAAAAAAAAAAAAGTCCACACCATCATTTTCCATGACTGGATAGAATTCTATGTGAATTCTCTTGCAGTTTAGTAGATTTAAAGTAGTGCTTCTAGGAACACCTCAGACTGCTGGCCATTTGCTTCCCAGACTATCTTCTACAATGTGAGCCTCATAGGAAATCTTGGATTCTGAGGAGCTGAAGCCCACTCTGGGAGCCATGTGCTCTCTGGGCCTCCACTCTCCCTGTCCAGCCACACAGAGGCATGCCCTCCAGAATCAGCAAGCAGAGAAAGAAGTTCAGGGGGTGCAAAGGAAGACAGTGCTGGGGACAGACGGGAGCAGTAGGTGAAAGTTAGCCTTGAGAGAGACCAAGGCTAACCCCAGCATCGTACCCCTAAAATGAGCTCTCTCACACCCCTTGAGGGAGAGCCAAGTTGAGTGTGAAGCACTGGGTACCACGCTGAGATCATTTTATTAAAATATACCAAGAAGAAGACACCAGAGGGACTCTGTCTACCTAGAGTTGCCTGTCTGCGTAGAGTTAAGGAAAATGGGACAGAGGAAAACAGATAGGTGCCACTTCGGGACCTGCAGCCTGCTGGGTGCCTGCCTTGCTGCCTTCTAGCATTTGCTTCCTGCAAAAGTTTGGCTCGGAAGGGAGGCCTCCACATGCATGTAACTCCTTTGGAGCATTTTCAGATATTTCAGTCTAATGACCCATGAAGAAGAATTTTCAAAACAGCTGCTGGGCCTGATGAATTTCGTGGTGTTGGTGACTGTGTGTATTTTTTTCCTTGTTTTATTGGCATCTTCATAGCCTCCCAGGCTGGTCTCATCTCCTCTCCTACTTGCTTGGTGGCACCATGCCCACGGCCACTTATAGCCACAGAGCACCCGCTGATGGAGGAGAGAGCATAAAAAGAGCAAGGATGTTTTGGTCTGCTCTGTAATTTGTCTGAATTTTTAAAATCCATTTTACTCAAAATTGACTAATTATTTTAGTGTCATGTAGCCACAACTTTGCAATTTACAGAGTATGGTTTTCTTGTGCTTCTAAATAAAAATCTGTGAAAACTTGGGGGAGTGCCCTGTAAACTAATCCTTTGCTCCATGGAGATTCTCATGTAGATGCAAGCAGTTTCTGAAGGGATGGGGGGAGGGGTGAAGGCTGCCAACTTGCATGTGTGGTCTGAGGCACTCATTCACAGGACACTGATTCCTCAATCAGGAAAACCCAGCTGCTGCTGCCCAGCCCAGTAGGGGCATCACAAAACACACGAGCCAAGAAGCATAGTCATCAGGATCCTGAGCTGAGGAAAGACCCCTCACCCCTGGACAAGAAGCAGCTGAGTCAAATAGGGGTTTTGTTTCTAGCAAAGTATTGATATCCAGACATAGCTTTTAATACAGAGCTCTGGAAGGAGCAACCACTAATTGGGTGGGTCTGGGATTTGACAACCCCAACCCTGTCCCTTGTAAAACAGAAGTAATAATAAATAACAATAACTTGATCTATCTCCAGAGTTGCTATGAGTATCTAACCAAATCAGGTATATAAAAGTCTGTGTAGGGCCTGCTATGGTGGCACAAGAAGTTAAGTCTCAACATTATGATGCTATCCGAAGCTCCTGTAGCACGATTTCTATCCCTGGCCAAGGGGCTGACCCACATCGCACAGCAGACCTCTCCTGTCTCACCTGCTACTCCCCTCAGCAGTGTATCTCAGTAGACCTGCCTGTTATGTTCCCCACTCTATCTCTGGTGAATCTTCTCACCCCCTGCACCTCTGGCCCCATTTTTATATGCATAGATAAATAAATCTTTAAAAACAAAAATTCTTTGCAACCAAAATAAATGAAATGAATCTCCACAGAAAACAAAACACAACCACGGAGTTGCTGCTGTGAGGATGCACATCTCAGGGTCTTCACCATCAGGGGGCGCTCGCAAGCTAAGGTCCCAGCTGAAGACTAGAAGGGCTGACTCCTGGGGTGCAATCTGCCCTGGGGTCACCCTGCTCAGCCCCTCCCTTAGCCCAAGCCTTCACAGCATCCTGCAGAGGCCCTTCAAGTGCAGCTCAGTGCACCCACCCCTGCCTCGTGCTTGTTCGGGTGGCCTGACTGCAGAGTGAGAGGCTGAAGGCTGTTGTGCAGAAGACATTCAGATTCCATCTTCAGTGTCACAACCCCTCACTTAGGTCTAAGATCCTTTGTGCTCTTGGGCTGGCCCTGTTCCTCTTGGAGGGCAGCCCTTGGCCACATTCTCATCCCAGAGACTGCTCAGTTCCCTTCTCTGACAGGGGATGATCATTTTAGGGTAAACAGAAATTGTGCAGGCAGTGTTTGTAGAAGGGAGACTGTGCAGTCTCCTGGGGAAGACGCCCTCCCAGCCACCATGACACCCGTGCAGGACAGAGAACGACAATGGCTACTCTCAGGCAGCATGGAGCTGATCTTCTCTGAGAGGGATGCCCAGCACCCCTGCCTGGAGGGATGTGTGTATGTGTGTGTGTGTTTGCACATGTACATGTTTATGTATGTGTCTGTGTATTTGAGTGTACGTGTGTGTAATTGTGTACATGAGTGTGTGTGTGCACAGTATGGACAGGCTCTCTGCAGACAATGCACCCTCACTCCTTCAATGAAACCCTCCAGAGAAAATCTTTGTGATTTGAGCGAGCCCTTCAGGATTTTCCAGTTTTTTCTAGGACAAAAACAGTCCTCACAGGAAGCTTCCATCATTTCACTGCAGCACTGCGGCTGTCTGTGTGCTGATTAGCGCTCCGATTGGCAGTCTTGTGTGCATTTAATTAGCAACAATAGAAAAGGACACCCATCGTCACAAGTGGGCTTCATCTGGGTCTGTGTGAGGAATGTCAGGGGAGGCACGCGGGTGCTGCTGGTCCTGTCTCAGTGACTTGGTGGGGCTGGGATCCTTGAGAGCTACTCTCAAGGTGACTGGCCTCAAGTAGCTGCCCCCCTCTAAAGCCCCCTGAGGGAGTGGCCAGCATGCACTGCTGTGACCCAGTTGTCTCCAGTGACACGAGAGCCAGGTGTTTAACAGCCCCCCGCAAAGGGAGTTAGAAGCTAATGATTCTCTTTTAAGGGAAAAAAGTTTCTTTTTTTCTTTTTTTAGGAAAAAAAAATACAGTAAAATACCTTTCCATCTCTGTATAAAATAAGCACATAAATTTAATAGCCCTGGGTTTTGGATGAGTCAGCCTAAGTGTGCCCTGTTATGAGAGAAAATTCACGATGGAGGGCCCGGCACGTGAAGCCACTGGTAAGGAGCAAAGCAGCTCCACCCTCAGGCTTAGGGCTGTTCATGGTCTGATGAGTTTTGACATCATCCAAGCTTCTTTTTAACAATCCTTGTACCAAGTCCCCACATCTGCATGAGACTCCCTGGGAGCTTCTCCTCAGACCTCTGCTGAGTCCAGCAGCCCACCCAATGTCCTGGTCACAAAAGAGCTTTCTCACAGAGCAGCCATCAGCTCCTTGGGAAGAAGCCTCTGGCACCAGGGTCAAGACCAGGGCCCAGTCCCAGCCTTACACAGATCAGCATCTAAGGGATGAAGCAGAGCCAAGGACAGTGTCCCCTCCCCTACAACATCCCTATGTTGTCCTGAAAACCAGTTTGAGGTCTTTGCACACTGCTTGTGCAGGTGGAGCGATCCCAGGCCCCTTCATCATGGATTCAGCCTGCACCTGGGGCCCAGGCCCCACCCCCAAAGTCCTATGATATCAGGGTCTCCATAGGATTTTATATTCTGTGGAATGATGTGAAAGCGCTGCACTTGAGATGTGTTTCTCCCTGTTCTTGCTAAGCGTGTTCTCAGTGGGGACTTCTCTAACGGGTGCCCACTGGCCAGCAGCTACAGTCACCTTCAGGAGGACTTGCTCTGAGCCCAGCTCTCCTCCCACACTTGAGTCATTGGGGGTGTATTAATATTCTCTTCTCCTGTCCCTCAGAGCGATTACTCCAGCGACACAGAGAGCGAGGACAACTTCCTCATGATGCCCCCGAGGGACCATCTGGGCCTCAGTGTCTTCTCCATGCTCTGCTGCTTCTGGCCTCTGGGCATCGCGGCCTTCTACTTGTCCCATGAGGTAAGGTCCCTCTCGTCACATCCAGGCCAAGGAGAAACAGAGCCCTCCAGGCCTGTTCAGCATCATGGTCTCCAAGAGGTCTGTACTTCATGGTGGTAGAACAGGCCTGGAGGGTCAGGGTGCCTCCTAGGAGCTCAAGACTTCCTGATCTCAGCCTGGGGAGACTTCTCAGGGACCCCCAGGACAAGGTGGGTGGCCTTCTCCGTGGAAAGAGGGCAGCCTGATGGAAGCAGGCATTCCCTTGGGACAGGCAGTAACTTGGGGTTGCCCAGCTGGATTGACGTGATGCTCTGAGCCGCCAGCAAGGATGTGGAATTTTCTGTGAACGCAGGCAGAGGTGAGGAGGTGTTTCTTTGCAAAAGATCCATGAAGCAGGTGCTCATTACACAGCAGCCTGTCTGTGCTACATTCATCCCAGAGTAATGCTCAGGTGGAGGAGGGGGTCCACTCAGGGCACCTTCCTTCCCATAGTGAGGGCTGAGGGTGGTGGTTCCCAGGCCTTTTCATTGCAAAGCAGCCTCCTATTGTGCCTTCATGCAGCCAGGCTTTGAAAGATTTTCACTAACAAATGAAGAGCATTGATTCAGAAGTAGCCTATGTTCTCATTTTCATTACTCAAAGGAAGACATTTATATTCTCCAATTAAAGCTTGAGGCTTTGGCATTCCCCTCCTCCCCCCACCATCCCACCAACATTATCCAAGCAAATCAGAGAGGCAGCTGTCCCACAGGCCTTAAAGAGTCTGCAGGGCACCTGGGCATTCTCAGGGCACAGTGACCACATCTTAACACTTGAGATTCTGAGACCTGGCTGCAAATAGCAGGTCCTGGCCCGGGAGGTCTTTGTTTGAGACATTTCTTTCTCTTGGCCTGAAAACAGATCCCCTCGCCAAGTCCACCAGTGGCCTGTCACTGCTTCTTGCCAGCTTCTGTATTGACTCAGTTTGTCTGAGGAGAAGACAGACCCTTTATGCACTTTCTTTTCCCCTGCTCCACACGCTTCCTTTCCTACCACCAGGGACAAGGGGAGAGTGGAGCGATCCTGGAAGTAAGTGCTTCTTAGCAGCACAGGTCCAGAGGCCCATCCAGGCAAGAACAGGGGTGCAGGGATAAGAGAGTCTGCTTCTCTCTGCATAGTAGACCCCTTTCCAGATGGTAGTGACTGGGGGAGGACTAGCAGGAAACTTCTCTGTGGAGTCATCCAAGTGGTTGTTCCATGTCCAGCTTGAGCCTTTTTTATGATTTTTCTCACAAGCAAGAACCAGGGAGAAAGAAGGACCCCCAGATTTGGCAGAACCAGGGTGGAGCCAGGCCTGGGGGAAAACACACCCTGTGCTGGGTGTGCTTAGGATAGGGGGTGGGGGGGTCAGGGACACAGCAGGATGTGGAGAGATGTGTGGCCAGCTGCTCTCAGTGTGGGGGATACGCTCTGAAGAAGACCCCTGAGGCTGAGAAGTTGCCTGCCCTTGAGACAAGTCATTTAAAGCATCAACCAGTCATGCTGGGAATTAGCTAGAGAGTGTTCCCTAGGAAAGTGAAGGTCAGGAGCACCAAGAGACCCAGCTTCTCACACGTTTGGGGCAACTCAGGCTTTTCCCATGAGCCAAATGGATGCTCCTAACCCTCTCTCTGTCTCAGTCCTGCCCCTTCTCAGACAAAGGAGGATGGGCCACCCGCAGTGCCCAGGGCCCCAGCTGCTGAGAAAAGCCTTTACCCCCTACAGTCCCCCACTTGCAGGCGCTGGGCCTGTCACTTCAGAGCTATGTTTTGATTGGTCAGTTTTACAACAGGATGGATATTGTATCTTGGCTTCCACTAGGACAGTGTGGCCTGTTCCAAGAGCAGAGAGTAATCACAGGATAAAGGGTGTGGAGGGGTGCTAGAGGACAGGGTAGGGGTGAGCCCTGGATAAATCGGGGGCCTGGGGCCTTGTCTCAGCTGCTCCCACAACTGAGCAACTGAAGTGGACACTCTGTGTCTGGAAAAGGGCAAGCTGTGCACAGCATCTATCTGAAAGAACGTAATTATAATAAAAATCAAGACCATAATTGCAGTGACTGACTGGCATTTAGATTCCTTTGCTCAGAGTAATTCTATTCTTCCCACCTTAAGAACCTCTTTGACTCAGGTCTGACAGCTCATGACATGGAACACCTTTGGGGTAAAGAGAATTCTGATTATTTACTCAACAGTGAGGATAAAGTACAGTTTCAGTGGTCACATTTCTGGGGGATGTAAAGCAAACTTTGTTGAGAAGTTTAGGGGCTGACTTCACTGTTGGAAAAGGAGGGTCCCTCTGGGCACCTGATGTAGAGGCCATTTTCACTGTGCTGTGAGCAGGATTCAGTGGAGCCAGAGCAGAGAAGAGATACCTTCATTTGTAAAGAAATCTCTGGAGGCATGTGACCTTGCCAGGACCTTTATCCATCTTCCATATGGAATCTTCCAACAGAGACATTTGCCACAGCCTCGGCTGTTCTGAGCTTTGCAGCAGACCTGGGGGGTGACCAGCCCCCTCAGCCCAGCCACAAAGCTGCCTGGCCTCTGTGTGTGCCTCTGTGGCCTCAGTGAAGATACAAACTCTTCAGGGGCATTAGGGAGCAGGCAGCTTCTGGGGGGGTGAACATATTGCAGAGAAAGAGGCACACTCTAGCGCCATCACACCAAATCAGTGCCTTCGTGGGCAAGGCCAGCTGGGACCCCCACACTAGCCCTGGAGGGGGAGCCAGGTCCGGCTCTGCATGGCCTTCTGGTTGTCGCCTTCTGGTTGTGACCTTCTGGCTCTGCTACCCGAAAGTGTGAGGACTGGGACTGGGACATCGAAGTGAAGCAAACAGGTGTCCTTAAGGCTGTTCCAAGAGAACCTCCCCAGTTCCCAAGGCTGCTCATGAGAAATCTCTGACATCTAAGCGTGACCCGGGGGCTTGTTCCCTCTTATCACAGATCAGATCTCAGCATACTCGTTTAGATGGCATCTGCACATTGTCAGAGTAACCACTCATGAGGTCAAGGGAACATGCCAGGCCATGCTAGGAGAAACAAAACAAAACAAATCTCGGTGTTGGATTACGTCGGACAGTAGTGGGGAAAATTAGCAAGGTCCCCGGACTTACCAAACATATTTTGTACACTTTTTCTTCTTTCCTATTGCATCTGGACAAGGCAGCCGGCACCTCCTCCATGCCCCAGTTTTCCAATATATGTGATGGTGTTAAAATAACCTGAGCACAGGACTGAGCGGATTAGGAAGTAGAGTTAGGACGAAGGTCCTGGGGAGGCTTCTGAAGGCAGCAGGTAATGGTGTTTGGTGCCTCCCAATTGTCAGAGCACCTGTGGGGCAAAGGTGAGGGGACCTTGGAGAGACACCAGGGATCTCTTATCCAGCAGTTCTCACCATTCAGAAAAGATGCTAATGAGCTAGTAGTAACTATAGTTAAAAAGTGCCAGAAAAGTAGATAATGTGTGCTGGCTGTACTTTGCCTACTGTCTCTCAGGGCGTAGTCCTGGCCAGCATCAGGACACCCCATGCTGCCAGAATGCATGTGGTCTGGCCTCACCAGAGACCTGCCCAGTCTGAGCCGCTGGGATGGGGCCCGGGAACCTGCATTTTATCAAACAGGCCCTCCCACAGGTTTTGAGTGGTGTATTGCCCACCCATGATCTCATAGCAGGTCCGTTATTGTACTTTGTGGGCCATGGTATTGGGTTTCAGTGACATTGTTGGTCACCTAGGACCAGGGCCAGCTAGCAGAGGGCAGGAAGCTGTGGAGCTGGCTCAGCCATGCTTGGGGACCATAGCCAGTTGGGCCCCTGTCGGAGAGACTCATTGTGGACCTTGGGGAGATGAGTCCACTTTCCCCCAGTAGTGTTCATAGTTTGACCCAATTCCTAAGACAAGCAACATTGAAAACCAGTTTACAGAGAGGACAATGTTGTGTGCCATTTCCAAGGTCTCTCTAGGAACTGATGCTAACTGATGCTGTAGATAGGAATAAATCCATAATTGGCTGAGTGACTATTGTGAGCAGGTAAACAAGTGGACTTTCTCTTATTTCATCTTTGCAGAAATGTAGATCTGAATCTGACTCTGAAAGGGGAACATTGTTATTCCCATTCTATGGATAAGAAAATGAAGTATCAATGGAGAAAATAGCATAGGAATTTAAAAAGTAGTAAATAGGGATACATGAGAAAACAGCAATATTCCTAACCCTTAAAATCAAATTCCCTACAATATATATGACGTTGACTTTTATCTATGTGCAAACAAAAATAGAAACACAGACTTGCTTCTGAATCCACTGTCCTCAGCCCCTCAGGGTATATTGCAGTGAAGGAAGAAGAGCCAGTTACAGGCAGGATGTGGCACTTGCCCTCAGCACCTGGGATGTGGTGCAGGTGTGGGCTGGAGGGAGGCAGGTGCTCTCTCCTGGCAACCTCTGACTGCACTGACAGCCCCAGGCAGACTGAAGGTACACTTTGTTCCTGCAACAAAAGTCTTCAGCCTCTGTGCATTTATTATGTCTTGATTTCTTTTTATCTCATAAAATGTTTCTTTCTTTTACTAACTGTAATATTATAACAATAATTAAATGATAAAAGGGTATTAAGAATCAGACTATGAATAGTATGAATAGGGCCAGCAAAGGGAATCGGACAAATTAGGGAGGAAAACGGGGAATCTCCTTATGACACTGAAAAATCTAGAACAAGAGTCCAACATGGCCAGTGAAAATGTCCTTGTAAACCATTCATTTGTCTGGGGCCTCCCTGGTTGTGCAAGGTGTTAAAGCACAGCACGGTGAAGCACAGCACTATGCAAGCATGAATTCGATGCCCAGCCAGGGAGCTGATCCACATATAGCACAGCAAACCTCTCCTTTCTCACCCAGTGCATTTCATAGATCCACCTGTTCTGCTCCCTTCTGTCTCTGGTGAATTCTCTCCCCGCCTCCCCTCACACCAGAGGAATGAGATGATTGTTAGTAAGATGTATGTGTGGGAACAGAGGAGCGACCCTCAGCACCTTCTAATCCAATGCCTGGGATATTTCCTTTGGATTGAACTCACTGAGTGTATGAAAGCAGGAGAGATGGCTTCTGTCTACACCCCACCGAGGAGCAGCTGACAGGTATGGGTAAATGCGGACACCATGCTGGAACTGGTGTAAAACCAGGAGCAGCCATGTGTTCCTGGAGCCTGGCAGAGTCACAACTGTGTCTCTAGTGAGAAGTGGGCGACGTGGGATGGCCTTGGGAAGACTAGCAGCAGATTTCAGTTGTGGGGGTGAGATGGAGAGAAGGGAAAGGCCACTGGAGGATGGAGTTCTGCTATGAGTTGAAAGAGCAGGGCAGGTTTGCATACCTGGTGGTGTCCAGAGGAAGAAACTGAGTGGACAGGTGGATGTGCATGTCTGGGTTCAGGGAAATAAGATGCTCTGCATATTCACCTCTCAGCAAGGGGGAAGCAGTGGTGGTGCTGGCAACATAATCATGGACCACTGGAGGTGAGAGCCCATGAACAGGGGCTCAGGAATAACAGCAGAGAGCCTTCCAGGCAACACTGAACTGTGCTGCTGGGGGCTGCAACAGGGACACTGAGTGGGGGCTTGGGAGTAGACTCTGGGTCCTGGGATAGAGGCACTGAGCAGAGAGCATGGGGGAGGCTTGCAGGGCATGGAAACATACCCACTTTGAGTCACAGCTATTGTGCAATTTTCTGTGTGCTGTACTTCTGCTGAAAACTTTATCTTGTTTTCATTGGAGGGCTTTGTGTTCCCACCCTGGCCTGGTTTCAAATGCCCAAAAATAGAACAGTGGATTAAAAAGATGTGATACATGGGCCCTCCCTGGGGGTGCATCGGGTTAAAGCTTAGCACTAAGAAGCTAAATTCACTTCAGCATGAGTTCGATCCTTGGCCCTGGAGGTGATCCACATGGCATGGAAGACCTCTCCTGACCCACCTGCTGCTCCCCTCAGCAATGTACTTCGACAATCTGCCTGTTCTGCTCCCCACTCTGGTGAATCCTCTCACTGACCCTGCACCTCTGGCTTGTACCCCAGTTCTGTATGCATAAATAAATAAATCTTTGAGGAAAAACAAAA
>NW_004567123.1:984421-985978 GCF_000260355.1 Condylura cristata | reverse complement strand
GAATTGAAGTTTGAGAAGGGTGGAAAAGTGACAAGGAGAAGCATAAGGACATATGGGGCATAGAACAGGTGGCTGGATTGTGGCACTGAAGGAGACCAGGAGTGCAGGTGGTAGCTGCCAGCCCCTAACTCCTCCAGCCCCACTGGGGCACCAGGGATAAGGCCCAGGCAGAGCAGATGTGCCAGGGCTGCAGATTGGTGTGAAGAAGACAACAAAGAGACACAGGACTCTAGAGACTTAGGCAGAGGCTCAGTTAAGAAGCCGGCTGTGGAACCAGAGAGAAATAAGGAGGGGGAGGATGTGAAGGCAGTCACGAGCCAGAACTGTTTGTGCTGCTGCACATACCATGCTCAGCACCATGGTTGTTCATGCTTTTGCCTTGCCCTGCAGCGGGCCTTTGAGGAGGGTGCTCAGAGAAGGCAGGAAGCAGTTCCCAGAAAACATTGCCAAGGCCAGAACCTGATTTGCCCCACTCCCCAGCCAGCAGCATGCCCACTTCTGAGCTGGTGCTCAGTAATTACCTCTACCTCATCCAGGTAGTGCCCAAGTACAAGAAGAAAAATGGCCCCTGTTTGAGACATTATGAATCCCCAGATAGTTAAGACACATGTCTAGAGTTCTCTCTTGTTTTCTCAGTGAAATAGCAACCTTGATTACAGCTCCCGAGGATGTGTCTGTCCTTCACCTTTCTGACTACATCAGGACTAGAGAGTATTAAATTATGGGAGAGAATGAAGCAATCCTGAGTAATGATATACACTTAAGGTACTTATTATTTCTCTGGAATTTGACTTTCTCCAGTGGAGTAGAAATATAAGTACATTGCAGGCTGTCCTTTTTTCTTTCTAAATAAGTTGCTCTGCAAATTCGGCAACAGTGGAGGAGAACAATTAAGGGATTTCAGGAACAAAAAGCTGTCACTCAGCTAGGTCCTCCTAATTCAGGGAGGGGGGGGAGATACCAGAACTTCCCAAAGGAAATTGAATATTTCCCTCTTCTTCCTGGATTGCTGATGGCTGCTTCATAGGATTCTTGTCAGTGTTTTCACCCCATTTCCTATAACTAACCTAGAATTTTCTGTATTCCCTGTCAAGATATCACACTTTTCAAAAAGAGTGAGCAACTGGTGTACATGCAGACTACCAAACATCACATCTGTTAAATTTGTTATCATTTTTGTGTTCCTGTGTCTTATTTAAAAACTGACCACCAGGGCTATTGGGATGTAAGAAGGCTTGGCCCATCTTCCAGCTTCTTAATATCGAAAGAACAAATGGATTTTTCCCTTGGAAAATTGTAAAGTTGATGAATGGGTTTGAAAAGAGAGAGCTAGAGACTATTGGGGCCCTCTTTCATTGTCTAGACTGTGGCCTGCAACTGTAAGTCAGATCTTATGTTTTTATTTATGTTGTTTATTTTACTGAGTTCCTTTGAAAACTGATTAAAGGTGAAGTTGTCCAATCCAGTAGCATTTGTTTCTTGGCACACCATATGCCATTTATCTCCATATATATATAATATACGAATATATTATATATATTTACCTCCAAGATATAT
>NW_004567123.1:959863-983501 GCF_000260355.1 Condylura cristata | reverse complement strand
AAAAAAATGGCCCTTAAGTTGCTCCTACTTCCTTCCCCTGGCTGGTCAGCAGTCTCCTTCCAGAATGCATATGGAAATTAGCCTTTCCAGGGACACAGAGGATGGGTGCATTTCTCCACACATAAGTGGAGGTAGGACAAGAAAAATGGTGTGCAGAAGACACGCAGGCTTTAAGTTATGGAAAGGACTGCATGTGCTCTTCCTTGTTGCTGCCTCCTCTTAAGTCTGTTTCTCAAAGAACAGTTGTGCAGAGAGAGTGTAGGAAATGTGAGCTCATTCTCTAGAAAATGCCAAGGCTGGGAAAGGGGTATATTTGCTGCAAAGCCCAGCATGCAGATCCTCTAGCAAGGCTGGTATGCAAATATTTACTTGGAGGGAAAAATCCAGGCCAACAAATATGAGTGAAGGGAAAGAGAAACACCAGTTGTGCCTTGACACACCACTCTCCTGACATAGGATTTCGGGTGGGCTCTCCTAAAACCACAGATGGGGACAAGACAGGGGCCTTTTCCCAGATCCAACTCCACCTCCTCCAGTGGAGTACCAGGACCTGGAATTGGCTCAGAGAAGACTCCCGGGCCAGGCAGAGGGGCTCTGGCACAGATGTGTCTGATATCCCTCCTCCTAGAAGCATGTAGAAATGAGCTAGGATCACCTTGACTTCTAACAAGTAGGGTGAACTCAGCTACGTGTTGAGTGCTTTATACTCACCTTTGATTATGACAGCCCTATGAAATGCTGTGCTAATGTTGTCACCATTTCAGAGATCCAAAAGCAAAAATGTAAGTGATCATTCCAGATTATATAGGGCATATAACTGACAGGGCTTAAGTGGAATATAGTTCTGTGAGGTTCCCAAATACTTCCAATATGAGCCACTTCTCATTTTAAGTTCACAGCAGATTTTATTTCACTCTCATGAAGACCACTGAGGAAGAGGCTATTTTGGATAGATATCTAAAAGAGGAATCACTAGGTTTTATGGTAGATCTATTTTTAATATTTTGAATATTGAATATCCACACTCTTTTCCATAAGGACTATGCCAGTTTGCATTCCGACTACAAGGTTCCTTTTTTAGCATATTGTCACAAACACTTGTTTCTGGCCTTTTTAATATGGACCATTCTCACAGATGCAACATAATTTTGAATTGCATGCTACTGATAATAAGTGATAAGCATTTTCTCATATGCCTGTTGGTCATCTACTGTCTTCTTTGGAGAATGATGTATTTAGCTTCCCTACCTATTTTTTTAAGGTTTATTTATTTATGCATACAGAACGGGAGTACAGGCCAGACGTGCCATGGTGGTGAGAAGATTCACCAGAGACAGAGTGAATCCTCTCAGAACAGGCCAACTGCTGAGGGGAGCAGCGGGCAGGTCAGGAGAGGTCTGCCATGCCATGTGGATCACCTCCCGGGCAGGTATCAAAGTCATGCTGAGTGGCTTTAGCTTCTTAGTGCTGTGCTTTAACCTGTTGTGCCACCAGGCAGGGCTCCCTAACAATTTTTTGATTGGGTTAAGAGACACTCCTTTTTGCAATGTATACTCTTGTCTCTTATGTAATGGATTAATTATCAATATATGGGTGGGTTTATTTCTGGCTTTTTAATCCTGTTCTGCTGGACTCTATGTCAGTTTTTATTCCATACCATCCTATTTTAATTACTATAGTTTTGTAGTATAATTTATAGTTTTGATGCCAACATTTTTCTCTTTTGTCAGGATTGATTTAGCTATTTGGCTTATTCCATGGTTCCATATTAATATTAGCGATGTTCTACTTCATTGAAAAATTATATTGACACCTTAACAGGGATTGCATTGTATTTGTATATTGCTTTGGGTAGGATGGCCATTTTAACAATGTTAGTTCTTTTAGCCCATAAGCAGGGGCTATCTTTCTAATTTTGGGGTGTCTTATTCCATTTATTTTTACAAAGGTCTTATAGTTTTCGTTTTTTGGTCCGTTATCTCCTTTGTTAAGCTTACTCCTAGGTATTTATTTTAGATGTTATTGTAAGTGTGATTGTTTTACTTTATTCTTTTCTTCTAGATCGTTGTTTGCATTTAGAAATACAAGTTATTTTAGTAAATTGATTTTGCAACCTGCCACTTTACTGATTTGTTATTTCAATTAATTTTTAATGGAGTCTTAAGGTTTCCCATGTGTTATCATGTCATCTATCAATGATATAATTTTACTTCTTTTCCAATTTGCATCCATTTTATATTTTTCTCTTGTCTAATTACGCTAGATAAGACTTCAATACTAGTGTTGAAAATGGACAAATTAGTCTTGTTTTATGTAGGCAGTATTTATTTGTATATGCCCACCTCTTCCACTTCTTTTTTTTCTCATTCTTTCCTAAATTTTTGACTTTCTATCTTAAATAATAGATTTTTGTGCAAAGACCTACCTTGAGAATTTCCTTTAGTATGGAAGTGCTGGTGATTAGTTCTCTCTTTTATGTCACTGGAAATATTTTTTATCATTTATATTCTTGTGGGTATTCTAACAAATTAAATAATTTTAAGAGTTTTTTTCCTTAAATATTTATTTTATTTATTTATGCTTACAAGAACTGGGTGTGGGCTGGATGTGCAGGGGTGAGAGGACTCACCAGAGACAGAATGGGGAGCAGAACAGGTGGATCTACTGAAATATACTACTGAGGGGAGCAGCAAGCAAGACAGAAGAGGTCTCCTGCACCATGTGGGTCAGCTCCTTGGCCAGGGATCAAACTCATACCTCAGTGGCTTGCAATAGGTGAATTGCACTGAGACTTTAAACCAGGGAAGCCCTAAAGTTCCTTTTTCAATTGTATTGAAATTTAGATAAATCCACACAGAATAATTTTATCAGTTCTAATATGTCTGTGTGTCTTCTTCGATCTACAATATTTTTTATAGTTTCCAGTTACCTTGCAAGATTTTCAAATTTTGTGTTTCTTTGCACACACTAAGCAAAATATTTTAAAATCCATGCCTGCTAATTACTTTAGCTGGTAATTCTATGTGTCTTTTTTTGTTTGTTTGTCATTTCTCCTTGTCCTCATACAATCTAAGACGTTCTTAGATTACTTTTCATTATGTGCTGGTTATTCTTTTTACAAAAAGTATGCACAGGAATACTTTGAGGATTAAGATGATGCCAGCTTCCTTAAGATAGGTCATTTCTTTGCCTTTTCCATGACATAGTACACAAAGAATTCAGAATCACCTTAGTTGAAGCTTGAATTTTGAGTTGATGCAAAGGCAGAATGTAATTACTTCTACTTCTGCTTCTCCCTTTGCTACTATAGTTCTTTTCCTTGGTATTCCATTCTATGCAACGTGCTGTTTTGCCAGAATTTCCCTCTGAACCCCTAAAGTTACCAAAAACTTGTTCTCTCAAAAACATGTTATAGGTCAGCAAATACCACCATAGAAGAAGTGCCTGGGTACCTGCATTAATCCTCCATATCAGTGTCCCCTTCCTGGCGACCCCTCGCTTCTTATCTCTTTGATGCTTTTTAACATATTCTTGATTATTTAAATGAGAGTTTTTAGCTGTCTTATGCAGAAGGGCTACTGGTGACATTACCAGACATGGAAATTTGCATTTCTATCTTTCTCTTAATTGTTTACAGCAGATAATATTCCTTTTATGAATGGAATATTTTTTGAGAAACTTAGACTGAGGGACTTACATTATATATCTTGGAATCCATCCCTTCTGATGCAAACAGCAACTTAAACAGGCTCTGCATGAGTGAGCAGCCAAGTGCAAGACCACTAAAACTGACATAGCTGAGACAAAACCCACCTTTGCCTCATTCAACTTGCAGGAAGTAGCATAGCAGTGTCACTAAGATCAAGAGCCTTGAGCACAGGGCATGGTACTTGCAGCAGCACCCTGCGTGTGCTGTTTGCATTTGTGTCTGCAACAGAGATCACCCAGATTCTGCTTGACTGTTCTGTAAAGATCAATCAGGTGGCTTACAGTATAGCATCACCTATGGGTATCAAGACAGAGCTAAGAGAAGTTGGCCATGACAAAGATCAAACCAAGCCACCAAATACTCTGGGCAATTTCCTATGCAGGCTATGGGCATTTAACCCTGATTCCCACAAGTGGCCTCTGGGAGCGTGCCAATTCCACCTCTCCCAACTGTTCCACCGAGGAGGAAGAGAGGTGCTGTCAATAGTGAATTGAGGACTGTTTCCAAAGGATGCCAGTGCCGAGGCTCTTCTGCACCATAGGTTAAAACAGAAGTGCCCCAAAGGGACACTGCATTGGGGAAAATATAAGTCACTCTGACTTAATCTTTATTCTGCAGAAAGAAGTACAGTTGACCCTTGAACAACAACAGGCTTGAACAGCACCAGCCCAATTCTATGTGGATTTTTTCACTAAATACAAATGCCCCTCCATATCTATAGGTTTCCTGAAGGGTTTTGAGACCAATCCCCTGTGGATGACAAGAGATGACTGTAGTTACATTTTTAAGCATCATGCATGGATTCTTTACTGCAAGGAGGAAAAGGAATCAATGTCTTTAACCCCTGCATTGTCCAGGGTCAACTGTAGATTGAAATTATAATAGGATAGCAGGTCAGTGGCAGTGAGCCTTGGAAGCAAATCTGCGTCCATTAGCAGAGCATTTAAAAATGGAGTGGCAAGTTGGAAGTTAAAACACCACAAAGACTATTCAGAAAGCTTTGTATGGTAACATGTTCTAAAATAGACTCATCCTAAGACCAGAAAATCTTTTCACAAGGAAATGAGCAGACACATTTGTCAGGTACAGTGGGGGTCTCTGCAGATATCTGCTGTCCACAGAAGATAGATGGAGGCAGACCCTGGACAGTTTATCTCCACTCTGTCAGCAAGGAGCAAAGTAAACCTTTGACAGACATGATAATTAAACTGTGCATTTTTTTTTAACATGGAAGGCAAAATGCCTTGGATGTTTTCAGAAGCTGCCACTTGTCCATCTTTCTAGCCATTTATTTCACCAAAACAAACCAGCATTTTCATATCTTCTTATCCAAGCCGTGTGCCAAAGACAGGTTTTTGAATTGTTCATTATTATTTTTTTCAAAGTTGCATGGTTAAAACAGATGTGTTACATGAAACTGGACCCTTGCGTATTCCATACCCTAAATGCTGGTGTTCATAATCATCAACAAGTCATGGAGTTAATGTTTTATATTCTTCACCATCTCCCTCTTTTGTCTTCAAGTTAATTATTCTGCAATGTCTCCTGATTTATAGTAAATTGAATACCACCCAAGTGCATCTGCAGGCACTAGCAGATTCAAAATTAGCACAAGATAAAACTTTTTACTTCAGAGTCCCAGGTCATTCAAGGTTATAAGCAGCTAGTTAGATGTTATCTGATTCAGCTGGTTCAGTTGAAGCCATAAATATCTGTGCTGGAGTTGGGGGTAAGGGATTGGCAAAGGATGTTCTGGCTCAGGAGATGTGAAATGGGACTAGTGGCACATCAGAGAAAGGAGAATGTTACCAAAGCATAGAATGGATGGGAAGGGCTGGACCTGCTTCAGCCTCCCAGGGTGAGTGATGTGTAAGTTAAGATGACGGTGAGTGTCCTACCGTGGCAGCAGGAGCACGGCCAGACTTGCGAATAAAGCTATTAGAAAACTTCTTTGAAGGATGGCTAAATATATATCCAATGATATATTTTAACTTCTTTCAGGAAAAGGCGCAATGGCATCTAGATGTTCATCAAGCCCACGTTCTCTCTCTCTTCCCTTCCCCCCACCCTTTCTCCACTCCGTCTCTGTGTCTTTCTGCTCCATCTCTCTCTCTATCTCCATATGTATATTTAATATGCTGATTGTAGCTTCTGAGAGCTGTTTTGCAACTTATAGATTTAAACAATTCTGTATAAATATTAATGATCCAGTGTCGCCAAGACAAATCAGATTTCTGATCTATTTTTTTTCCTCTGAAATCTAAACTGGAATTAAGTTACTGATTTTAACTTGTTTGGGTGTGTAAATGACAAGGACATCATGTCTACTTTGTTTGATGGAAGGTATTGGGCAGATTTTTTTTTCATTTATAGATGATGCATTGTTTCAGTTATCAGTATCTTCATTTTGTGATTTTTTTTTTGCTAAGGCAGAGACCAACATGTCATTTGTCCAAGGTCAGAACGTCACATTCAGAATCTAGGGTTAAAATCACCACCTGGCTCAACACTAACTACACTTCCAAATATGAAAATTTTGTGTCTTTTGATTATGAACCTAAAGTTTTGAGGATATAGCATCCCTCTAAATATTAGCAAATGGCTTGGTTGTATTTATTTTTCATCTTTTTTAAGATGGGACACTCTGCATATGTCTTGTGTTGCCCCAAGAGCTAAAAGAAAGTGCAGGGCCTGGAACCCCTGATTCTGTGGAGTGACCCTCAGCTTCTCCCCACCATCCTTGGCCATGCCTGTAAATGTGTCTGTCTCCATCGCGACCAGAACTTCAGACGCACACAGCCAGGAGTGCCTCAGTCACTGACACAGGCCCAAATGGGCCAGCCCAAGTGTCTCTGGGCACAGCCACAGGGACAGCCTCCAGGGGGCCTCCCATCAGGACTCAGGTGTCCACAGGTATCAGGGATGTGCCTGGGACCATGGTGAGTGGGCTACTGCTCTGTCTTGACCTGGCAACAGCATGGGGCTACTGATCCATTTTGTTACTCACAGCATGAGGTACCGCTTTGTGTGGAAGACAGTGATTTCATGTGCCTTAACTCGCATGTAAATTGCTGCAAGCCAAATACGGATGTGCAGAAAGGAGGGTGACAGGCCGTGAAGGATGAGTGTGCTGTAGGTTCTCATGGGCATCTGCGCCATTTGGGCCCCCTTTCTGATATTCTGATGTTTTCTTTTATCAATGAGAGATGCACTGTGTCTTCCCTGTTGGCAGAACCTCACTGGGTGACTTTACCCATCAGGTGCCATGTACTCGAGCATTCTAACGGTGTTGATGGCATTGGCATCTACACCTCCTCTGTAAACCAGGCACCCCTGGGAGTGCCTGCTCTCGGAAGTGCCTCTCTTTCCTTGCTTTCTTGATTAGTTTTAACATTTTGGGGACTTAGAGTTACATGAATCCCAGGCACAGAGCATAGCTGAACAAAGTCCCTTGAGCACAATATGTGTCATGATCACCTTCCATGCATCTGCATTATACTCCTTACTCTTGCTTTTCCCTGTTCTCCAAAATGACAGGGCGCACATTGATACCTGTCTGGCTTATGGATAAAATAGCACAGAATCTCTGACATCCAAGTTCAGAATGTGTTTATGTTGGGCTCCTGTGCCAGGAGCCACTGAGGCTTTGCATTACCACGGTCAGGCACACACAAGAGAGCAGGGAACTATGAATCCCGTGTACCCTGCTTTCAGCTTGTAGGTGAGAGCTGAAGCCATGGTTGTGCAAATATAAATCAAAAATAAATAATGAAGCAGCAAGTTCTTGAATGGCATGACTGCAGGTTGCTAGGGCACCTGCAAATAGTACAGCAAGGTATTGCTTCGAACTGGCCCTGCATTGGGTCTAGTCAAATGCAAATGGTGAATTTGTCACAAAAGTCAACTGTTCCTGGGGATCGTCACCACCCTCGCCCCTAGCCGGGCACAGCTGTGCTTATCCAGAAAGCTCCACGGTTTAGGACCTCTTTAGTGCTTGTACTTCAACTTCCCCCTGCAAGACCGGCCTCTATGTGGATGGTATTTGTCCTCAGTAGCCCTCCGCCCTGCCCCCTTCATCCAAATGGATCATGTGTTTTCAGCACAAACCTGAACCCAAAGGCTTCCCACAAGCCCCAGCCTTCTGCCCACAGTCCTGGCCTACGTATACCCATCACCAGGGGAGTCTCAGGTGGCCTCTTCTAGTCCACCAAGAGCCACAGGAGCTTCTGGGCTCTGCTAGGTGCATTCACAGGCACCACAAGCACCAAGAACAGACTGTGGCACTTCATGGCTGTTCAGCAATCCCCTGAGTATAGTGGAAAGGAGGTGAGTCTGTGGATGGAGGGGGAGGAGGCATTTTAAGACCCAAGCCCTAGAGCTGTTTTAAAAGGATTTTCTACATTCCTGAGTTGATTCTGAGTGATTTTGCCTGGTTCTTAGAGCTGTGTGAAGTACCTTGGGTTCCTTTGGAAATAATATATAAAATTGAAAAACCAGAATGGGTCTTATAGGTGATAAATATCCCTTCCAGAGCTGTGTGTGTCCATGTCTTGAGTCAGGATGACCCAGTCAAGGGCGCTTGGAGCACATTTGAGCAGATAGCATTGCGGTGGGGGAACAGGGGGGAATCAGCCAGCCATCTCTGATTCCCCAGCAGGCCGCCTAACCACACCCACTCCCACAAAAGAAGCTGGGATTTATACCATGCTTGATTGCTCTGACCCTTAACAGGTTTTAGGTAATTGGTAAGGTAATTTGCAAGTGATACAGCATGGCGTGATTTATTATGCATAAATGGTGAAATCTGAGAAAAGGAGTTGCCCCAAGATCAGCAGACGTGCCCAATCTCAAGACGCCAGAGCCCTGAACACAGCCACCTCCCTCAAGTATCAGTGGGTGTGCTTGGCCAAAACTGTGCCTAACGCTTACCAGGGAGGGGTTGACATGCCCGCAGGATAAAGAAAAGCTACCTGCCCAGCTTTGCCTTCTGGACTTTGTCTCTCACTGAGCCCCGGCTGCCTTGCTGCAGCCCCAGCAGAGGGAAGAATTGCTGGCTTCTTCTTGCTGGAGTCAGAGGGGGTTCTTCTATCTGGGGAACTCTCACACAGGACTTCTAGAAGGTTGTCTAGAATGTGCTCCCACACCTGAACCTCGTGAGACTAAGGATATTTTGGGTGCTTTCCAGAGTGTTCTCTTCATTTCTGTTAATGGAATTAACCTTTGTCCACAGACAAAGCTCAAACCTGTCACTTTGATCAGGCCAAACTTTGGTTTGCCCGTCATGTTGTCTGGGTTGTGATTCCTAAAATCCTCTCTCTGCAAAGCTCTTGTCCTCATTCTTCCTTCAGGACCTTTTGCTGGACTCCAGGTCCTGAAGACTTTTTTATCAATCATTAATAATTGCCCCAGTTCCTGGCCCTCTTTCCACTGTCTCCCTTCTAATGTAGCTCCCAAAACCCCAAGATAATATTCCTGAGGCAGGTAGGCCTATCCAGTCCTAGCTCACCCACTTTAGTGGCTCCCACTGGTCTTCAAAATAGACTGAAATCCCTTTACTTGGGTGCCCAAGACACCAAATCACTTAGGTCTCTGCTCCCACAGCCCAGCCTCTCCAAAGTTCATTCTTCCCAGGCCACTTTCCTCAGTCCCTAACAGTCTCCTCAGTCCCTAAGACTGCTCAATGGCAGTCAAGACCCACATTCTGCAGCTCCCACCTCCCTGGCCCATGCTGCTCCCCAGGAAGTCTTCCTCACCTTCCTATCCTGTGGGCTTCCATCTGTTCTATGGAAAGTCATGCCCCTGCCTCAATGAACAGACCCTCACAAGGCTTCAAGGGAACCACCCCAGCATTTTCTGACAATGTTCCATTTGTCAGACCCACGTGGGGAGCAGCTCTTGGCTCGAGACTCACAGGGAATCAGGCCACTAGCATCTTCCTGTCATTGTCAGATGTGCATCCCGGGGGGGGAGGGGAGGGGAGATGAACCTATAATTCAGGAGTTCTAAAATAAAATGCAGGGAACACACAAAACCCTCACTGCTGTCCTGTAATTACACATCTTCAGGGGAGCGTTCTGGCTTTGTCCAAGTCCGTTGCATAACTGTGCCGACAGTTATGTAACCACATAATAGCAAGAGTAGGGAAATACTAAATAGGTGAACAGTGCATTCATTTATCTATCATATTCTATAAGAGCATGATAAGATAAATGCAGAAAAATTCCACTGGCTTCAATTCTTAGCATAAAAGCCTTTTTTATGAACATTATTTTTGATTTTTCACCTCCATATTAGGCACATGGGGAATGTACTGCCACATAATGTATTTCACCAGAGGGCGATCTCCTCCGAAAATCATCCTGTTTCATTAGAGAAGAGCAATCAGTTCATGGGAGGGTTGGGGTTGGAGAGGCAGGGTGTATGATTTGCAACAGGACTTAACCCTTTGGTGGCAGAAGAGGAAATCAGGCATGCCTCCATCGCCCCCTGTCTACCCCCACAGAGCTAATTGGGAGCGTGGCCATTGATACAACCTCCCAGTGTCCTTGTTCTACAGCGCGAGAGGAGAGTGAGCACAGCATGTACAACATGGGGCATGGAGTCTCAAGCCATAAAACTAAAGAATGACTTTGGCAGCGGGACTTAAAAATGGTCTTGGCACAACCTTCCTGAACCTGCAAAATTGATTAAGTCTATTCCCAACAACTTAACAGAATTCAAAAGCCAGAGATGGGCTTAAAGCATAGTCAACCTTAGATATGTTTCTAAATATATCTTAACTCAAAACTCTTCCCCCACTACTCCCAGCACAGAATTGTAATAATTTGTCATCATCACAATACATGAATTCAGGCTTTGGTTCAAGGTGGTCGACAAACACTTCGTTATAACTCATGAACTCAGGGTCTGCAGAGAGTCGGGACTAGATACTTCCCTGTTGGCACCCAGGCATAGGACTAGCTCCTGGCATCCACACTGGGAACCAGAGACCTCTCCCCATCCTTTTTATGCACAAGAAAGCTGTCCATGTGCCCCAGCAGCAGTAATGTTGAGGGTGGCCCTGCTCCCCTGAACACTTCTCTGTACCAGCCGAGATGTGGAACAGACCATGAGCTCTGTGGTCCTCATTCTTGCATGCTGAGACATGCAGAAGGAAGAATGCTGTGCAGATGAGGATGCTGACACTTAGGGATTCAAGATTCTTATCACAGGCCCCTGTGTCATAATAGGGGGCTCAGGACATAGGCCCTGCTAGAGACCTCACTCCCAGTAAACTTTCCACCCTTCACTGAACTGTCTTCCTACAAAGCTTCCAGAAGATACTGTGCTTTCATGCGATACAGTTAAGATCTGGGTATTTGGATTGGGACTTAACAGACCACCAGTGCCCAACTGTATGATCCTGGACAAGTTATTCATCCCTTCTGGACCTCCAAGACAAGACAGGGGCATATAAGATAAAGCCATTGGCACCACACACACGGCTGGTCTGTGAGCTGGGAGTGAGCAGGAGAGCATTCCCTGTAAAGTCAGAGGAATGCTAGCAACTCACACTTGGACAACCTCTTCAGGTCCTTACCCTCCTCTCTGGACTGTTGTAGTTCCAATACCAGTGCGATCTTGCTGGCAATGCTCAGCTTCCACAGACATGCTCACTGGTACCTCTGCTTAGAAACGTGCCCCCCCCACACACACACACAGCCCCACCAAGGCCACCAGGAGAGAAGCAACACTCCTATCTGCTGAGCAGCATTGTTTGCACCTGCCCATGTCTGGCCACCAATGTACCGTGTGTGCCATGCATTGCAGTCTGCAGTGCACCTTCACCACCCCACATTGGACTTCCTCCCAGGGGCTCTCCCTTGAAACACTCCCCTCCTGTCACTGTGCTCATGCCAGTGTCTTCTCATTGGCAACAGCTTTCCAAAGCCCTCTGACCACTGAGTCTGCTGTGTGGGTCTCCTAATCCCAAGGCTTGTTGGGCCATCATTTTGCTACCTGCAGTTCTGCATTCTTATACAAGGTCAAAACTGCCCTTTAGAAACCGGTCAGTAATAGGAGCCAAACTTCACAAGGTGCTTTTCAAATCAATCAAGAGCAGAAAGCTTGGTCACCCGGGGAAGAGTATGCATCGAGAGGTAGGACTGGGAATGCCCAGGGGCCCACTGACTGATGTATATAACAAGGGACCCCAAGGCTTATCTGAGGAAAGCCTTGTTGCTGAGAATGGAGCCCTGACTGGGGAAGGGCTGGCTCTCGATTACAGCTCTGAGTCATCAAGCAGAGAAGGACCTCCTACTGTAGATGACAGCGCATTTTCTCGTTACACTCTTCCCCTTTTCCTTTTTCCCTCCTTCCCGTCATGGCTGGTGTATGATTATTCTCCCAAAAAGCCCAGGTTCTTGCTCTTCAGTAGTATTCTGCAAGATGCAGACTGCTCCAGGAGTCCCATTTCTTTCTCAGTGTGGTGATGCCTAATGCAGCACTGCTGCCTGCCACACCTCTGTCCTCCCTCGGACCTCCGCCTCTTCCCCGTAACAGTGAAGGGATCTCAGGGAATGTTTCCACCTTGAACCTTGATATCCTAATGGCAAGGTATTTGACATTATAAAATGTGGAGGCTGAGCTCTAAGCACCTGACGATAGAGGCTTATGAGGACCGGGAGAGCGTGCAGCCTCCTGCCTGTGGTTACTGGCACAAGGCTGTAAAGGAGAAGGCCCAGCTTGGTGTGTGTTTGGGGGGGGGGGCGTCAGGGGGACTGTGCACCATGCTGTGCATCACCTCACAACTTCCATGTGCAGGGTTAGACTATTTGTGCCATTTGTGTGGTAAAGGGCTATAGTAAACACCCTGTTTCTTGTTTGGTCGATTGTTACAAAAAATAAACAGGAGCAACATCTGGGACTAAAGCGGACCTGGCACATAAGATGTTTACCGACACTCCTCTCTCAGTGGCCGAGACAAGGAGATCTGAGGGCACTAATCTGAACCTCTTAATTTAAGATTCTGCAGTGGCCACGGCACTATAATCCATTAGACTGCAGAAACTGGGGCTAGGAAAATGCTCTGAGGAGGACTACGCTCATGTGGGCAGCAAGCTAGTCCTGCCCCAGGAATCTTCTTGGAGGCTGTCAGGGTATAAGACATAAATGTGATTAGAGTAATAGTGAATTGATGTCAAGGAGAGGTCCCGTTTCTTCTACTTTAATGCACAGAATGTATTTTGATTGTTTTTTAATTTGGAACTTAATCTTCTTAAAATTATTTCATCTTTTTAAATATATTCATTATATCATCCTTCAATTTTGTACAATGTATGGTTTCCCCATGAAATTCCCACCACCCATTCACCTGAGCTCTATCACTGTAGTCCCTTGTGCTCTTCTCACTCACCAGAAAAATTAATAATCGGGCCCTCCCTGGGGGCACAACAGGTTAAAGTGCAGCACTATGAAGCTAGCAGCATCCGCTTTAGCACAAGTTCAATCCTGGGTCAGGGAGCTTATCCACATGGTCCAGGAGAACCCCCACACACACCCCCCGCCCCAGGGCAGCAGACCTCATATGTCTCCTCCACCACTGTACTTCGTCATTCTGCCTGTTCTGCTCCCTGCTTTGTCTCTGGTGAGTTCATCACCACCCTGCACCTCTGGTCTGTACCCCAGTTCTGTATGCATAAATAAATAAATCTAAAAAAAAGTAATTATAATAAAGCAAAAAGCAAAATCATCAGGAAGCTATAGATCAGAGACATTCTGTAGGAGAGGAAAAGGGAGAATTATTTCTTTAAGTTTTATAATTTATATTCCTTTACTGTTGAGATAATGTCGGTTTTCAACATTTGTTGTATTTAGGGAATGTGGATCTCCCCCTTCAGTTGTTATTACCATAGAGCACCCACCCCAAAGTAACCCATCATCCATTGTACACCCCCTCCACTTTGTTCTTGTCTCTTCCTCCCCCTATTTCTCCCACTCTGGATCCTACAGGGTTAGGGTTTAAAGTTTGACTTTATCTGACGCTTTGTTTGGTTTCTCTATAGTCACCTGTGGCACTGTTCAGTGTTTGTCTTCCTCCTTCTGGCTTATTTCATTGAACATAATCCTTTGTTCTTCAAATGGCATGAGGCTATCTTTTTTGAGCACGGAGTAGTCCATCGTTGTGTAGATATATACCCCATCTTCCTAATGCACTCATCTATTTGGGGGCACTTAGGTTAGTTTCATATCTTGGCTGTTGTAATTGTGCTGCAATTAACATGGGAATACAAAATTACAAATTTAAAGGGAAACTTGCATTCCCATGTCCATGTAGGATGAATTGCTAGGTCATATGTCAGACCCATTTTTGAGGTTATATTTGTTCATGTTTTCAGGAATATGTTCAGTGGTTTCAAATGTTACCACACTGCACCCACCACCAAAGTACTCATAATCCTCTACCATAGTCAATTGGGCTCCTTCCCCACTTCGCTCCCCAACCTCCACTCTCCCCCTCCAGTATCTTCAATTTGGCAGTCAGATTTCTTGGGGCAGTTGATTGGTTTTTGTTTGGCCTATCCCTTTATTTTGTTTCTTTATGCTACACCTATGAGTGAAATAATCTGATATTTGTCTTCTGATTGTTTCACTTACCGTCTTTCCCTCCAGTTCTATTCATATTGTTGCAAAAGGCAAGATTTCATCTATTTATAAAACTGAGTGGTGATACATTGTGTAGATGACCCACATCTGTTTTGGGGCACTTAGGTTGTTTCCATCGCTTGGTACAAGGAGCTGCAGTGAACACAGGTGTGCATATATCCTCTTGAATTTGTGTTTTTCTATTCTTCAGGTAGATACTGAGGTATGGAATTGACAGGTTCAGTTTTAGTATTTTGAGAACCCTCCATGCTGTTTTCACATGGACAGGCAAGTCTACTTTCCCACCAACATTGTACAGGGATTATTCTTTCCTCCTCACCAGCACTTGTCATTTCTGGGCTTTTTGACATTCTCCTTCTCCCAGGTATGAGGTGGCATTTTGCTGAGATCTTGAATTGCATTTCTTTGATAATAAATGATGATGAGCACAACTTTTAGCCATCTATATGTCCTCTTTGAAGAAATATGTATTTAGCATTTCTGCTTCTTTTTAGTAAATGAAAGTTGCTTATTAAATTTTACCAGTTATTTGTATGTATTTATCAATTTTTGAAGACATAACTATCTTAAATAGGTAAAGCAGCTTCCTTGCTAATATTTCAGCATCATTTTATTTATTTATTTGTTTGTTTGTTTGTTTGTTTACTTATGTATTTATTTATTGCATAGAACTGGGGTGTAGGCCAGAGGTTCAGGAGGTGAGAGGATTCACCAGACACAGAGTAAAGGACAGAGCTGGCAGATTTACTGAAATACACTACCAAGGGGAGCAGTGCATGAGACAGAAGGCGTCTGCTGTGCCAAGTGGGTCAGCTCCCTGGTCGGAGATCAAACTCAGGCCATAGCTGTGAGTGTGCTGAAACTTAACTCCTAGGCCACCAGAGGAAGAAGCTCTCATTTTAATTTTCTACACAGCTTTTTGTCTATCTATCTTCCTCCTACATGAAGATAGACAATTTGCCTCTTCTATGGGATGTTACTCCCAACTTCCTGATGCCTTAATTTGAAATGAATCATAGTGGGACATTCATAGTGGTGAAGGCAGGAGTTTGAGTAACACATTCCCCTGAAATCCTTGTTTGGTAATTCTGCCTAGGTCTCTGGCCCCACATTCTGCCTTCCCCCGGTTCTTACCCTCTGGGCCCCAGGCCCAGGTGTCAAGGTTCAGCCCAAGGAGAAGTTATTTGACCTGATTTGGGGACCCATTGAAACCTCAAGAATAAGGGTACAAAGTGAAGCTAAATATAACAATATGCAGAACACAAAATGTACCAGAGGAGCAGGGAATCTGTGTTCTGACAGTCTCCAAATTCCAAAAGCAACAAGTTAGGACTTTAATCTTTGTTGTTGTCATGTTGCTTTTTTCTATGCAAATTACACCACTGGACTCTTAAATAAGCACCCCTATGTGCCCAACTTGGTGCCATGTGCAGAGAACACAGTGGAGAAGGATGCAGGTCCTATACTCGTGGGAATTTAAATATTCTAGCAAGAGGATCCCTGTAACTTGAAGTCATTGTCCCTAAAGGTCTCGGGGCAGGCAGTTTCTGGAGGTAGTTGTCACTGGAATGACCTGCCATGGCAACCTCTGGCATTGTCCTCACCTTATGCTGTCCTTAGAGGTGGCCCTCCTGCCTAAGTGGTCCTCACCAAAACCTGGTGATCCTCCTTTTAACCTCCATCTGTCCCCACTCACCTCTGAGCCTGACTCATCATCTAGAGGCCACCTCCCTCCTTCCACCACCTCCTTCATCACCATGTCAAGTGTCCTGCTTCCCCTATAAGCTTAGTTAGACCGAGTGTGGGCAGCACTCTGGCTGAGCTTCATGGAGGCTAGGAGAATTGTGGCTAAGTACCTGCAGGCATTATTACTTCCTTCCCCTGGAAGGTGAGGCCCATCCTCTGACTGACACCCCATCTTTCCACACAGCACCTCCTTTTGCCTGTAGTCTCACTGGAAATCAAATGAGACCAGGAAACAGTTTTGAATTCACTACAGGAACTTGTGTGGCTCCATCATGGTCACAGGGCTTTGGAGTAGAGCGGCACAGCATCTGGACATGAGTAAGTGGTGAACTTGGAAATATTGCTGGGTTGTAGGGATTCGATTTGTAATCACCAATCCCTTCTCCAGAGTTCCACAGGCAGGGCAAATCCCACATAATAGAAGAACCCAAGGGAATCAGAGCCTCTGCCTTGCCCAGGAAGTCCTCATGTTAAATTTGCAATCTGAAGAGGCTGCTCTAACCCAAGATTCTCTCACTCATCTGCTGGACAAGTGGAGCTGAAGAGGGCTGAGGGTTCCCCGGAAATAGAATCCCACAGCATCTCTGCAGTCGAAACATTGGGTTCCTGACACCTGGAGTTCATCCAGTCTCTCCTTCTTTAGCTGGGTCACAAGCAAAATTATGTGCCTGTTAGCCTGTTACTCTGCCCCAGGAGAAAAAGCCACCCTCCCAACAGCAGTTTCATTACCTTTCTATTTTACTCTCATCTAGTGAAGCTGGAAAAAGATGTTCTGTATTAAAATGTTCCTTCTCGCCATGCATAATGCTAATGTCCTCAACATAATAAAGCTAATGGAATATTTTACACACTGAAAATAGCTGCAGTGACCTTTTCTTCATTCTGGAAAAAGTCTCTTATATTTTCTCTCTCACTCCTTACCCCCCACCTTGCATTTTAGATATCAGTACCCTAAAGCCAGGTGACTAGGACACCTTCTGGAATTAATATTTACTCAATGGAAGCAACCATAAGGAAAATCATCAAATGCTATGGAGGGAAACAAACATAATAATGTCCTCCAGTTATGACCTTTGTAAATTCTCAGTCTCTTACATAACAAAGTTTGAGGTTGTTGGGAGTAGCTGGAAAGCATAGTTCACATCCTCCAAGGGGACTTCTGTTTGATACTGCCTCTAATTTATACTTTCTGGACTTATTTGGAGGGATGGTGGTCTCAGAATCTTCACTTTTACTGAGGTATAGCTGATGAATAAATCCTAAATATTTACAGAGCAATTTATTGCTTTGTTTGAAGGTGGGACCATGGGAAAGTCTTTGTCAAATCTGGAAGCCTGTCTTACTGCTTCTTCAGCCAGACCTGTCCACTATTTGGTCCTAAGGGTCCTTAATCAGACTGGGTAAAAAAGATTTGAAGGAAGATGGGGAATAAGTCCATGCAAGCTGGACCTCCCCTGAAGAGTAAGCACCTGGGACCATTCCATGCTCAAGTGTCACTTGTCAGAGTTAAGTCTGTTTTGTTTATTTTTTTTAAATGTTGCTGTTATTAAGAAGACTGAAGTAGAAGACATTAATCATGTTTCCTTTCATTCCTTAACATTTAGCATTTAGGAGATAATAAGAAAGAGGTAGGGCTATTTATAGTTGAGCCAAAGGTGGAAGGGACTCAGGAAAGGAATTTTCTAGAAGTGGATAGAAGGTTGGAATAAGCAGAATTTGGAATAGTATATTAATACTTATTCCCCAGCAAGAAAACACCATTTCTCCTAGATATTCTGTTTGTTCCTTACATTACATTAGAGAAGAAGGTGGCAGAGCATTGAGGCTACTGAAAAAGGGGGCTGCCACTCAAAAAAAAAGAAAAAGGAGAGGAGAGGAGAGAAGAGGGGGAGGGTAGGGGATGAAAGGAAGGAGAAATCTGTGGCCTGAGTCACTTCTCAAACTCCCCTTCCATCTTCCTTCCATGTGTTCTTGTTCATAGGTGATTCTCACAGGTGCTGACATTTATGTAGCATGGGAACTTTTGCACATGTGTTGTTGTACATGCACACACACATATTCACATCACACACTAGTTAAGCTCTTCACTCACCTGTTATATTTATGTTTCTAAGTTAGGGGAATATAATATTATCGCTAACTGTTAGGATATCCCTAACTGACTACAGAGAGCTATCTCATTAACTCCCCGGGCTACAAAGCTCCAGGGATCAGAGGCAGTGAGTAGAACATGTTGTACCTCTGACCCCACGTGGGTGTGACCCAGACTAATTATCTTGTCTAAATTCAGAGGTCAGTGCTTTCCAGTGAAGAGCAGCATTAACGGAAAGGGAAAAGATAGAAATTCCTGAGACCTTGACTTTTAACTGTGGACAACTAATAAGAAAGTATAGCAATTAATAAGTACAGTAACTAATAAGAAAGCACAAAACTGTAACCTTCATGTAGAATTGTAATAGCAGTTATAAAAGGAGGCAAATTCTTCTACTTCAGGGAACCGTGTGTAATTTCTGCAACTCCCATGATCTATGTAATTTTTCTGGGTTTTGCATTGTTTCACAAACAGTAACTTCTCAGTTTGTTTTTTGTTTGTTTTTTAAAGATTTTTATTTATTTATGCATACAGAACTGGGGTAAAGGCCAGAGTTGTAGGGGCAGTGAAAGTATTCATCAGAGACAGAGTGGGTGAAAAAGAGGCAGATTGACAAAGTAAACTATCTAGGGGAGTAGCAGGTGAGACAGGAGAGGTCTGCTGCACCATGTGGGTCACCTCCCTGGTTGGGGATCGAACTCTCACAGAAGCGGCTGCAGCTAGCTTTGTATTTCTGTACTTTAACCTTTTGTGCCACCAGGGACAGCCCGAAGCTTCTCAGTTTTCTGATAAATATTTTCCATATAGAATTCTGATCAAAGAGACATTGTGCAGAGGAGGGGGAGGGAAAGGAATAAAAACAAGGGAAGGAAGAACACATGGGAGTAAGGTGATGGTGTACCAGTGAATTGATGGTGGAAATTCCATGGGAACTATTGCTGATGTAAAACATATACAAATAAAGAAATTAGTAAAAAACAAAACTGGAGTAAAGGGACATGTATACATTTTATGTTAAAATGAAATGGCTAAAGTTGGAGTCATTGTTTAGCGTTTACCCATTTTAAGCTGTTTTTTTTTTTTTTTCTTTTAAATAACCTACTACGGGCCCTCCCTAGTGGCGCAGCGGGTTAAAGCACTGCACCAAGAAGGTTAAGCCGGGCCCTCCCTGGGCTCAGTGGGTTAAAGCACAGCACTAAGAAGCTAAAGCCACTTCCACATGAATTCGATTCCCGCCTGCCATATGGCGTGGCAGACCTCTCCTGACCTGCCCGCTGCTCCCCTCAGCAGTGTACTTTGGATCTGCCTGTTCTGCTCCCCACTCTGTCCCTGGTGAATCCTCTCACTGCCCCTGCACCTCTGGCCTGTACCCCAGTTCTGTATGCATAAATAAATCTTTAAAAAAAAAACCTACTACTAGTTCTGATTAATGGGTAAGAGAGCTTCCTTTTTATATATATAGTTCTTCCTTATCCTTTGCATAAATGGAAATTTGAAATGACAACTCTTTCTACTTGAACAATTTTAAACTAAGGGACGTGCTCCTGTTAGTCAACCCACAATACACTTTAAGTTGTGAAATTACGTCCATGCATGATTAGCCTATCTCATGTTACAAAAACGGAGACTTTAGCTGTCCTTTGCACCAAAATTCCATAGCATATGCTAGCAGCTTCACAGAGACTGTATTGATACTGAGAAAATTCCCAACAAAAACACTCTGTCAATGTTCTTGAAAAAAAATTAAAGAAAGAAAAAAATATAGAATGTTGATCTTATTACTTCTGTAACAATCCTACAACTAGTGGCATAAAACAAAATTTTTATTATGCTCATGATTTATGTGAGTAGGAAGTTTGAGAGCCACCTTGAGCTTGACTTGTTCCTGCTTCTGGAAAGAATAGGGTAACTTGAAGCTGGGACTGGAAATAACTGTGGTGTCTTCTATCCCCTATCTCGTAACAGGTGCTGATTATTGGCTGAAACTGTCTATATAAGCACCTATTATCTGACTTTTCCAGATGATCTCTTCATGTAGTTTCATTTGAATTCCAACCAGCATGGCATCTGGGTTCCCAAAGCCATTACTAGGCTTTGTCATGATCCAGTCTCTGAAGCCACACAGCATTGCCTCTATCAGACTGTATGAGTAGAAGCCTTCATATACCTTCATCCAAATTCATGGGAGGGGACAGAGAGGTCAAGATTCTGGAAGAGTATGAGAGATGGGAAATATTGCATCAGGCATTTTTGTGAAATAGAATCTGCCAAAACTGCATTTCTAAGTATGAAGACAAACTATGTATGCAACATATTTGTATTTGTTTCATAGAAAAACATTCTATCCTAGACATTACATTCATAAAGTGTATCAAATTAACAAACCTGAAGGCCAAAATGCTTTTTAGTTTTGAGGTCATATTATTATTATAGTACAAGAAAATGCAAATGATATTTTTACTCAGAAGCCTTTATACTTATCAAATGTTCACTGTCATGCATAACAATGATGATAAATATGCCTAATGAGTTAGAAGAGCTGAGAATCTTGTGAAACTTCAGTCAGCAAAACAAGTAGCATTTTGTTGATAAGGTTAAATGCCAGTGTTAAATATTTTAAAGGATTTTAAAAATAAGCTAAGTTAGCATATTCCTTCAACTGCCTCTATGCTGATAATATGTGTATGTAAGGAAGGGAATAGAAACTGTCTAAGAGAACCATCCTAAATCACTTGTTAATCTTTGGCATACATCTTACTTGTTATTCTAAAAGCAAAGTGCTGGTAAAACTCATCATATTTACTTTAGCCTCTTAAGTAAATAATTTATAAAATCATAAGTGCTTTGCACTTCAAAGGTTTGAACTTGACTTAGCACAGAGTTTACACCAATTTGGCACCTTTCCATGTTGTTAAATAGCCATGTACAAAATGTTTCATATCAAACTTGCTGAAACACTGCATTTCCAAGTCAGCACCTGCTTATTTGTATTTTATGTAACTCTTCTTGCCAAGTGGATCTAAGTCCCTTTGTTGATGTATCTGCTGCTAAAAATCTCTTCAGTTCCTCTGTACTCATATCTCCAGCATGATTTTAATAGGGAGAAATATTCTACCCTACCTCTTTGTGGAGTGTACCACAAGTCCACTGTTCACACCACAGCATGAGACTAAATTATAAGATGAGAAAACATCCCTAACCCCACACCCTCAGCCCACACCCTAAGCCATTTAAATAAGCCTCAAGTAAATAACCTTGAATTTAATCTGGGAAAGCAGTAATGCATACTATGTCTAAAGAAAATTTCATAGAAAAGTCCCTAAGCCAAAAGAAGGGTACAAACAAGGCCATTAAAGAATTCTAAAACTTGTGGTATCTAAATTTATAGGAAGTATGAAGTACACTCCACTCCCATTCAAACTGACATAAAATTTCCAACTGACGGCCTGTTTACCTCATTATCTTCTTCCCTATACAAGACATCTTTCAATAATATATAGCAAGGTACACCAAGAATCAACAAAAGACTGCAGAGGAAAAGAAATTATTGATACCAAACTTGATTACAACTTAGATGTTGGAATTGTCAGACAGGAATTTAAAGTAACAGTGATCCATATGTTAAAGACTATAATGAAAAGGGTAGACAACATGCAAGAACAGATGGGTCGTGTCAGCATGTAACCAAAAAACTGGCTTGTCCTGTAAGGGGAAAAATAAAATGGCACTCAGAAAGCAGGTGGGTTACAGGCCCAGAGAGGAGGATTCTCCTGGAAAGATCTGGGCCCTGAGCATACAAGTTTTTCTTTTCTACTCAGTCATTTTAACATTTGTTATATAGTAAGATTTGACAGATTTACACTTGTTTGTAATGGACAGACAAGGTCATTCAGAAAGAGGTTGAGTAAAGGGGAGTTAGACAAGGGTCTGAGAAATGGGAAGAGGGTGGAACCAGCAGAAGACGAGAGGAGCAGCTTGTCCTGCCATTTGACTCCTTTCTTTTGGAATGTGGCCCTGTTAAGACAGAGACCAGTACTTGTGCCAGGTGGGAATGCCCTTTTACTGCAGCCATTTGTTTTATTGCTTTTTTCTCCTTCAAACAGAAAAAATAAAACTATAAAAGGAAGTGTAGAAGTTAAAGAAAAAGAGTAAAATAAATAGTATTTTGTTGGTACTTTTTAAAATGCGGAAAGTTTCAGTGAACTTGAAGATAGGACAAAAGAGACTAACCAAGTTGAAACACAAAAAGAAATAAGAATAAAAACAGAAAAGAATATTCTGTATGAATCAGTATAACATGTAATTAAAATATCAAAGGCAAAAATATTTAAAGAAATAATGGCCAAGGGTTTTCCAGCATTAGTGATAGATACTAAGGCAGTATTACAAGAAGCAGAATTAAACAAACAAACAAAAACCTTCAAGAACAACAGCCTAGATTTGTCATATTTAAACAGAAAAATGAAAGCAGAAAGAAAATATGGGAAAATTCAGAGGGAGGAAAATCAAGGATAAGGATGGTGGCAGACTTTCCATCAGAAACCATGTACCTAAGATGTAGTCAATTACAATCTTTAAAGTACTGAAAGAACAAAATAAAAACCTACCAACCTAGAATAGTATGTCCAGCAAAAATACCCTTTTAAAGTCAAGGATACATTTTAAAAAAAAAATTGCCTCAAAGAATTGAAAGAATTTATTGCCAGGAGACCTGAAATCTGTAAAAAATATTTATCATACTAGACCAGTCTCCAAGTCCTGCAAATTCATTCATTTCTATATTTACATGGGAAACAAGAGTAGGGACCTTTAAACCTTCATTTCCTAACAATTAATCTCCCTTTTAAGAGTCAGCCTTTCCATTGCTGATATGATGCAAGAAAAGCAATACTGACCTGGGATAGAATCTCCTCTTGCCTGTTTGACCCTACACCAGTCATGGTTCCCTCACTTTCAGGAAATAATAGTATGAATATTACACAAAAGCCATGTATAAACACTTGGGTAGAATCTAGCTCCTTGCAAGCATTCAATATATTTTTTTCTCTTATGAAAAGTGAAAGAAATATTTAATGACATTCTTCAGGAAAGAGCAAAATATTATTTAAAAATCAGGCCTACTTTTGCCAAAAGATCATTAAATAAGCAAATAAAGTGAAATGTAATCTTTCATTTTTGTTACTCTTAATTTATCTAAAAGGTCACTGTTTAAAGACATTCTATAAATGCACTAGCTGATTATAGTAATTGCTAAATAAAAGTTGACAACAGTGTCACAGGAAGGAGAGAAAGGATTTGGAATATTCTATCATAAAGTGCCAATACCACATATGAAACAGTATGGTGACATTTGAAAGTACACTTAAGTGTAATAAAAATGTAACTGTAAACCCTGGAACAATTCTAAATCCATATTTTAAAAAGAAATATAAATGATTAGTCAATAG
>NW_004567123.1:939172-958973 GCF_000260355.1 Condylura cristata | reverse complement strand
TAAAGAAAGTTACTTTAAATATAAGGAACTAGGTTGATTAAAAGCAACGATTCGAACACAAATCAAGATAAACCTGAGTATCTTTCCTAATTTCAGACAAAGCCTATACAATCATTCCACTTCCTTATGATGGAGTGAAAACATGAGGCAAAAACTGGGAAAATTGGAAGATGTACAATTATATATAATATAAAGGAGATGTTATATAATATAATAGAGGCTGTAGCACCCTTGTCAGCACTCAATCATGCACAGAGAATATCAGTAAAGATATTTGAACAACACTATCAATCAATTTGACCCATCTAAACTTAAAAGAGCACTTCAGTCGTTGACAATAGAATACAAATTCTTTTTCAAATACACATACAGCTTTCTTTTTGGAGAACAGGCAGATCAGTGAAATATACTGCTGAGGGGAGCCGCGGAAGAGAGGAGAGGTCTACTGCTCCATGTGGATCACTTCCGGGGCCAGGGATTGAACTCTCACTGAAGTGGCTGCAGCTAGCTTACAGCACTGCGTCCTAACCCACTGTGCCATCAAGTACACATGCAGTTTCCATCAAGAATGACTGTATTCAGAGTCACAGAACAATCCTTTAAAATTTTAAAAGAATAGAAAACATAAAACGTATATTCTAGGCCCTCCCTTGTGATGCAGCAGGTTAAAGCACTGCACTAAGAAGCTAAAGACAATTCAGCATGAGTTCGATCCCTGCCCCAGAGGTAATCCACATGGCCCGGCAGACCTCTCCTGACGCTGCTCCCCTCAGTAGCGTACTTCATGAATCTGCCTGCTCTGCTCCCCCACTCTGTCTCTGGTGAATCCTCTCAATGCCCCTGCACCTCTGGCCTGTACCCCAGTTCTGAATGCATAAATAAATAAATCTTTTTAAAAAAGTGTATTCTATTATAGAGTACATAAGAAATAAAATAAAATTCAGTGGCAGAGAGGTAGCTGGGGATTTCCCAAATACTTAGAACTTAAAAATCTATATACTTTTCAATAACCCATGTGTCAAAAAGGAAGTCTCAAAATAAACTAGAAAATATTTTGAATTAAATGAAAATAAAACAAACATGTGTAGTAAAATAGATAAAGCAGTGTTTATGCAAGCATTCATAACATTAAAATGAATATATTGGAAAAGAAGAAAAGTCTAAATCTGAACTTCCACCCTAAGACACTAAAGTGAAATAAAATATGCTTTAAAAAAAGAGTAAAGGGAAAAATTTAAATTAGAGAAGAAACCAATTAACTGAAAATAAAGAAACAATAGAGGAAAACAAAATCAAATCAGTTCTTTGAAAAGAAAAATCAGTAAAATCTGAAAGATGGGAAAATTAATAATCCTCTCAAAAGGATAATGAAGTGAAGAAAAAGGCAGAAGAACACAAATTACCCATATCAAGAGAGAAAGGGGATCATGAAAACTGACATTAAAAGGTAAGAGAATTCACAGTGTTAACTCTATGCCTGAAAAATGTAGATGAAATAGACCAATTCTTGCAAACAAACTCCCAAAATTCATGTAAGTAGCAATTGCCCAATAGCTATGAAAAACAGTAGTTCTCAATCTCAAAACCATGCTGCAATCAAGAGCCTTTAAAAATGTTAAAGGCTGCTGCCACCGATACAGGCATCCACTCCTGGCCATCTTTACTTAGTAGCCTGGGGTGGGCCTGGGCTTGCAGGGATTCGGACCCCTTGACAACCACATGGATCGTGCTGCCGTCTACGGTCCCACATTCTGATGCTCTTTGAGCAAAATGGTGTTTCCTACCCATCTGAAGACTTTCTCTTAGTGGGTCTCTCATTAGTTACAACTTTGAAGTCTCCCTAATTTCAGTGACTGATGCTATTTTTATTTCCTTCCTTAGAAATAGCAATCACTTAAATGAGATTGGACACTGATCTTGATGCTTTTATTGACCATACTTTCCAACACTCTTGCTGCGTTAGCATTCATGAAGCAATACACTCAAAGGTCAGTGTAAGTACTCAGCTGCCCTCCTATTAGGACTCATTCACTGTTGTCTAGGTTTAGGAGGCACTATGAACAATGTTTCAATCAGATGTAGCTTTTGATGCAAGTTTATATCCATATTCATTAGCATAGAAAGAGTAGACTGCAAAAAGGATACTTTCATTATGGTAGGAAAAAAATTCCTTTTCATCATACATATTTTGAAAGCAATTTTAATCTTGCATTATAGGAGAGCCTATTTTGAGTGTCTAAATAAGCTTAGATTGTTCCCAAGATTTCAGTAGGGAATCTTAAATTGCCATAAAGGCCTCAGTCCTTCCTACATGGAACACTTCTGAGAATTCCCCTTCTACCGCCAGTGGTCCCCTGGAAGGGAGCTGTGGGCAAGGTAGGTCCCTGCTGCTGAAGACGGTGCCCTGTAAATAACTCCACTGAGAGTTAAGCGCCCATCCTCCCTGCAACCAGGGAAGGGGGGATTGACCCTGAAGAGGGAGTCTGGGCACAACACCCACAGGACCCACTGCACGCAGCATAGCTAATGAATGCATTAGACCTCTAATTGCAGAGCAAGCCATAAACACATGCGTGTGTGTCCCGCATGGTAACTCAAAATTTCTCGTTCCCAGAGCAATGTTGTCCTCTTCTACCTCCCTCACCCCTCTCTTTCTTTCTGACAGCCCCCCCTCATGCCTCTGTGAAAAGTGATGGCACTGGAGAGTTGGAAAAGATAACCCTGCAAAGACAGTCCCCTCAGTTACAGAGCCTGATCACCAGGGTCTACCTGTCACCTGATTCTTTTCTTGAAACCTCTTACTAAAATGAAAATGCTAGCAAAACGTGGGCTTACTTGGCCTCTTGCCATAGGAGAGGCTTCTCAAATGCTAATATCCCTAGAAGTGATATGTACCAAGTCATTAAATTCTTAAATTTCTAATCAGGAAAAGGAAAAGGCAGATGTTCCAAAAATAAAACAAATAAGCAAAAAGCAAAGCAGGTGTTCCCCCAGCAGTCCAGAGACCCAATACCAGAAATGGTATATGTCTCACAGGTAGAATCAGGCTTAGAATAGGGGGATGGGCTGGAAGTCTGGGGCTTTCTCCCCACAAAGTGGACCTCCAAGCCCTAGAAAACCCCTTACATTGCTGTGAACTATAGTCAACACTTTCTGGGTACAATCCAGGAGAATCATGGGAACACCTCAGAAACTGCTGAAACCATGAGGAATTAAATGCTTTGACTGAGGCCACAGCTGGTTAATGGCCAAGCTGGGACTAACATCCATTTTCTATCACATCAGAGATGGCTCCTTCCAGACATCATTAACTCTACCCTCACACCAATCCTAACAGAAGGTGAACAGTTTGCCTGAACAAGCAACTCCTGCTTGCCGCTCATTGGCAGAACAGCTTCCGGCTCCACCCAGCATGGTCGCCTCCTACCACAGCCCAGTCCCTTGGTGACAGTGTCAGCTGAGAGGGACAGAGAAATCCAGACACAGTGGAACAAGCCAGCCAGTTCCCCCTGGGAAGGGGGAAATGGGTACTGAGCGTGGGGTGTGGGTGGATGGGAAAGGCCTGAGGTGGTTACATTTCATCTAGTTAAAGACTTGTCCTACCTAAAGACCAGAGAGCTCATGGGACACTGAACCAGGTCCTCGGGTCACTGCCACTCACCAAAGGGAGTAGGCCTCCAGGGAAGGTGACTTTCTGAGCCTTGAGAGAAAATCTGACCTCACATCACAGCCTATGAAACAGGAGTGGGAGAAAATGCCAGAATTTGTCAAAGGTCTTGCATTACCATGACAACATGATAGATGAGAGGCAACCCCTTCCTCACCCACCTTGGGAAGAACAAGATATGAAAATGAGAAATAAATTCCCACCAGGGCTAGAATATCTTGGGAGGTCGGAGAACAGCTCCCTGCCTCACCAGGAGGAGGCTTCCTCAAAGAGCTTGGGATTTGAGTTCTTCAGCCCCGATCTTTCTGCTGCAGGTGCTAAGCTGAATTTCTTTTTCAAAAAGGGACAATAACTGACAAACGTGCAGATGCATTAAGATCAGCAATATGGTGGAAGCTAAAAATAGAATTGGTATGTTTTGCAAATGTGCCACTGAATGAGTAGCTGTGGATATGACTGCTACCAAAACAAACAGAGCAAAGAACCAAAAAGGAAGTGCAGTTGTCAAGATAAATGGTGTATTGAACATGAACTAGTGTGAAAGGCTGCCTGTACCCCTCAACTTGGGTTGGAGCTTTGCCTTTTCCGTGCACACAGGCTAAGCACACTGTCATTTCTGAGCCCCACCCCACCCCACCTGAGCAGCGCAGAGGTGTTGGAGGGAAAAGGCTAGGCTCAGAGGCGTCTGCGCTCAGATCAGGAAGTCTGGACCTTGACACATCTCTGCTCCCCTCTCCTGTTGCCTGTCTCCTGTCTCCCAGAGTGGCTAGTGCAGGACAATGACCAAGGGGTCTGGGAAGTAGGGGTCAAAGAGGCCTATGGCCCAAGCAAGCCTGGCAGAGGCCACACAAAATATGAAACATTGTGGGCTAAAGTAACAATTGTAGAGACAGAATGCTCGCCTCTGTGAGCTGGTCTGTGGCAAGGGTCATGTGGCCAGGCTCAGAAATAGGTTTGTCGGTGGCCAGCCAAGAACTGGAAAGCCCAAGGAGGCTGACCAGGAGTCTGATGAGTGCCATCATGGCTCCACGCTCACAGTGGCATTATCAGTCCGTGGAAGCCTTTGCAGGTGGTATCTGTAGCTGTGGCTCAGCACCCAGCAAGGACAATCTGAGTGCGGTGTCTCACCTCTCGTTCCACTGCTCCACGACTGAGTTTCCTGGAAGCCTTCTAGCACCCGCAGTTCTGGGAACCCTTTGGTGTCACTGCACTTGGCTTCTTTACCCTGATGACCTCATGCTAACACCTCCCAGCTGCACCTACTTGGAGAGAGAACTGAGTCCTCAGACTCATGTTGCCTAAGAAATATAGGCACTACAGCATTAAAGTGTCATTTCCGTTTACACCCATTGCAGCATATTAAACTATGAAAAAATGGGACAAAGTACAGAAGGAGCTATATTTAAGAGTTTAGTCTGTTCCTTCCAATCCTGTGCATTATTTTTTTAAAGAGGTCAGCTGAGATTTTAATCTCAGCCTTGTGTCACCACTATGACGAATCTTTTTCATGTAACTGGCATTGCCTGGTAAGACTAATCAAGGTTACTTTAGATGCCACTACATACCTGTGACATGATTATTTGATTATTTCCATTTTAAAGCATTTAGACTTTCTAATCTAATAAATGATAATTTTTTTTCATTCTTTTATTTTCAGTTTTTTTTTAAAGATTTATTTATTTATTCATACAGAACTGGGGTACAGGCCAGAGATGCGGAGGGTGAGAGGGTTCACCAGAGACAGAGCGGGGAGCAGAACAGGCAGATCTACGAAGTACACTGCTGAGGGGAGCAGCGGGCGGGTCCGGAGAGGTCTGCCGCGCCATGTGGATCTCTTCCCAGGCAGGCGGGGATCGAACTCATGCGGAAGTGGCTTAAGCTTAGTTGAGTGCTTTAACCCGCTGCGCCACCAGGGAGGGCCGAAACAAGCTTGTCTTAAGACCACTAAAGCAATATGATTCACAGCGCTTTTGTTTTTAAAACAAATATGTTTCGTTTATTATATAATTGGTTTTCTGAGAAGTGGACTGGAAAAAGATATTTAAGAGAACAAAAGAACTTACATGTCTTCCGTAACATAGCAAAATTGAGAAAGTTTGTGGTCTAGGAGACTTTTCTAACATATCGATGATCAACACATTCTGAAGAGGTACTAAATGAAAGGGGAAATTGGGTAACAGCGATAAATTGACTTCTGATAGCCCCATCGAGGAGCAGAAGCTGTCCCGTCCAGCGGTGTGGTGTTGGAGAAGGTCCCCTTGCTGACTTTGAGTGAGGTCGAATCAACGGAGCCCTTGCAGATATGATCAGCAGGGATCATACAATTTACACTTAAATGCATGGGGAAAAAGAAATGAGCTTGGGGTGGATAGAGATTGGCTAATACGTGGCAAAATGCTAGTGGTAAACTGAACTTCTAGATGTAGGGATGTTCATAGTAGGTTCTTATAACGTCTATATGAAAATTTTCATAACATCTTGTTGGGGCAAACAGTAATAATAATAGTATACATTTCATGGAGTGCTAAGGACAAAATAAGTGAGACAAGGCAAGTTATTGAACGTAGTATGTCTATGTGTTATTGTTGCAACATTTGTTAAAATAAATAGCTATCAATATCATAATTTGGTTTGCAGAAAAAAATAAAATTGATACTCAGGAAACATAGTAGGTAGTTCAAGCCCTGGATTGGAACTTGGGTGTGGACTGGAGTTTGGACCTGATTCTCTAAAGTCACTGCCTCTCCTCCTATCCCATCCACACCCTGATTTTTTTAAGTAGATTTTTTCTTTTGAACAGTGTCAGATTTACACAAAATGTGGAAAGGCAGTCCAGAATGTCTCCTTATGCCTTTTACCCAGTTTCCTCTTTTGGTGTGGTACACTTGTTACTTTGTATGAGTTGCTGTTAATCCAGTATGACAAAGTCCATCATCTATACATACTGTCTTAATTTTTACCTAGCAAACTTATTCTCTCAGGATTCATTCCAACATGCCACATTATATTCAGTCCTGTCTTCTTTGCTTCCTCTTGGCTGTAATGATTCATAGACTTTCCTTGCTTTTTGCAACTTTGCCAGTTTTGAGGAGCTCTGGCCTGATGTGTTTGTAGGACACCCCTACCCTCAGTCTTGTCTGTTTGCCTCATGATTAGACTGGCTTGTGGACTGGGGGAAAGAAGGTCACAGAGGTTAAGCGCCTTTATTCATCACTGCATGGCCAGCACACAACCTATCAATATGACTCACTATCACAGATGTTGACCTACCACCTGACCTGCCTCTATCAGCTTCCTCCATTGCAAAGGCACTTTTTCATTGCCCCCGTCCAGATGTCCTCTGTCACAGGAAGTCAGTCTAGTCAGACTTGTGCTGTAGTTCGTTGAAGGTGAAAAATGTATCTAGAGAATTTGAAATCATCTGTATAAAGGTTGTCTATTCTCTCCTTTGAACTGGTCATCCCATCATTTATTTAAATCAGCATGGACCTCTGGGCATTTACTTTACACTTTGGCTTCTAGTCTGACACATCATTTTGTCACTTTGGCCACTAGGACCTCTTATAGGCTGCCTACTGTGGCCCCTTGATTTGCTGCCATCCTTTTGATTTTGGAGCACTTTCTTTTTCTTATTTTAAGGTGACATATTTCCTGCCCCAGTCCTAGAATCAGCCATTTGCCCATGGAATTCTGGTTGCTTTTATTGGAAATGGGATTGGAAACCAAATTCAGGCCCCAGGTGTTCTTGTTGTGGGGGTGTTGTTGATGCAGGGCCTTCCTGTCAACAAAGCTAGGAGATAGGAAATAAATATGTATATACTCACTGTATATTATTCTATATGTAAAGACTTACAGTTTTGTATATTTTATGTATAAATATTCATGTCTGTGTGTCTATTAAGCTAAATATAAGTTCAAGATATTGGTCTTCTACTCTAATCTGTTTACACAGATCATTTTAAATTTATTCTCTTGCTCCTCTGTAGCTTTCTGTTACAACAATGAGAAACCTGGCTCTTGCTTACCACTATCCATTTATTTAAATGGTTAATTCCAGTGCAAATTTACAGTAGCATCAAATTATTCACCTATATCTGCATGGGAAGCAATTTTATCCTTTAGAATGAAGTGGACAGTTCCTTTTGTCCTGTGCCTACAGTCTCCACTCATTTTTTTAAACAGATTCTTAAAACTTAGTTTTTTTTCTATAGATTGTTTTGACATCATTTTGTGCCTTTTTCCATCTCAGTTGTAATCTCCATGGGCTTCCCATCACCAAATCACCTCTGTGCCATCACCATAGTCCAGTGCACCCCCCCGATTTTTAAATCCCATTCCCCACTCCACTCCTATAAAATGTCTCTAATATATAGTTGCTCATTATTATTATTTTTCCCCTGGTTCTTTATGCTCCTGCCATGAGTGAAACCATCTGGTATTTTTCTTTTTCTTTCTGGCTTATTTCACTAAGCATGATCTCTTCCAGTTCCATCCATGTTTCTGCAAAAGGCATGAGTTTATCTTTTTTGATTGCTGGGTAATATTCCATTGTGTATTTGTACCACATCTTTTTAATCCAGGCATCTACTTTTGGGCACTTGGGTTAATTCCATGTCTTTCTTATTGTAAATAAAGCAACAATAAACATGGGAGTGAAGCTACCTTTTTGAATCAGTGTTTTTGTGTCTTTTGGGTAGAATCCTAAGAGTGGGATTACTGGATCATATGGAAGCTCCATTTTTAGCAATTTGAGAAACCTTCACAGTTTTCCATAGTGGTTGTACTAGTTTACATTCCCACCAGCAGTGCAGGAGAGTTCCTTTTTCCCCACACCCTCGCCAACTTCTGTCATTGATAGTTGAAGATGTGCCATTCTCACTGGGGTAAGGTGGTACTCATTGTGGTTTTAATTTGCATCTCCCTTATTACAAGTGATGTTGAACATTTTTTTCATATGCTTGTTGGCCATCTGCATTTCCTCTTTGGAGAAGTGTCTTAGCTTTTCTGCCCATTTTTTGATGGGGTTATTTTTGAGTTTCATCAGTTTTTTGTATCTCTGTGATCAATCCATTATCACTAGTTTTATGTGAGAAAAAATTTCCCCATCAGAGTCTGCACTCGTTTTTAAAGCTACTTAGGTCACAGCCTTTCCTCCCCACCACCTAGGATGGCATTCCATGTTTGTAATGCACTTGTTAGATTCTTTTGCAGTATATACATTCTGTCGTAGCATCCCTACCTTCCCAACTGATATTTTATTACTATGCATTAGCTTATTCTTTGTGCTATAAAAGTCTGTGGATTTTGATAAATGCATCCTGCCATATTGCCACCTTGACAGGATCAAACAAGATAGCTCTACAGATGTCCTGACTTTCAACAAAATGTAACAATGCAGCTTTGTGGAAAGAGCCTCAAAGTGTAATTTCCAATATAGGTATTTGGTGTTGAGCTCTCTCTTACCCCATAACTCCTCCTCAGATTGCTCAATAGGAAGACTGATAAGTCATGAAGAATAGAAAACTGAGTCCCAGTGGAGATTAGTCTCTGCAACATCATATATTTTGAAATGCAAAAAGAAGGCTGTCTGTCCCCCAAAATGAAAAGAGCATTATGTAGGCAAGCTGGATCCCAACTCCCACTTCTTATTCCCAGGGAACTAAGGAGAGAAAACAATGGGTAGCTCAGAGTCCAGCATGCTTCAGGTTCCACATACACTTTGACATAGGTGCAAACAGGTCTATACTATGGTCAACTTCCACATGCTCACACATCTAGCAAGGTCATTGTTAATCCCCAATCCTCTGTCGTTCTGTTCTCATATGTGATAAGAGAGAAGTAAATTAAAGTGACAGCTAAAATATGTTGCTCAGTGTGGTGAATTCTCCTTTCCAAATATTGCCACAACTTGGCTTCTGGTCACAGAGTCTCTTCTACTACTGCCCTCGCCCTTTGTAGGATAAGTGGAAATTGTCCAAATTTTCCACCCTCCCACCATTGGCGTCTGAGATCCACATGTTTTTACACATGTGCCTAATGGCAGACACTTGGAGTAGGCTGTGTGCATGCATGCATGAGTGAGCGACCTGGGCTGAAAGACTGGCCATATTAGGGCATCTCAGCACCACGGAGACACCAGCAGAAGCAGAAACAGAGCACAGCAGCCATGGACCAAGTGGCAGTAGAGACCACAGAAAACACCTGAGAGCCCAGAAAGACTCGCCGAAGGCTAAGAGGCACCCAGACTGCCCTGCACCTGGCTGCCTCACTACAGATAGTGTAGAAAGATCATTAAGCCTGAAAAAGCCTCTGAGGCTCTAGCACTCTTCCTTTCCCATCTGCCCGGATCCTAGAAAACCTGCTCCATGCCTCGCTAGCACTACACCCTTCCTCCATTAAGGGTTGGAATTCAGTTTTCCTCCTCCTGACTTTGATCTCAGAGCCTGACTTATCATAGGCAGAGTGCCAACCGAGGCTGGGCCTCCAGGCCAGGCCACTCTGCCGTGCTCACCGAGCATGCAGTCTAGAGTCCAGAACTGCACGAAAGAAGCCCGTGCCTGAGACCTCCAGGCTATGAGAGCGCCTAGAGCTAAACATGGACAGGTCACTGTAGGTGGCCTTAGTCTCTGAGTCATCCCCACCTGGCTCCAGATCACTGAGCCGGAGTGGACTTCCAGCTGAGAACCACTACGAAGAGACTCCTTCAGCTGACCTGTCTGAGGGAACCCCAGAAGCAGTGAGTCTCCAGTGATTGTTTTCTTAAGACACTTGGGTCTTAGCTACAGAGTAGTTGCTCCCTAGAACACCCGCTGTTAAGGCCTCGACACTGGTCTAACGCTGTTCATGTATTAGCTTTTTCACAAAGCCCTCACAACACAATGTTGTTCATTATCCTCAGGTACAGATAAGGCCAGAGTAACACAGAGAGGGAATGAAACTTATTGAAAGTCACAGTGCTATAATAGCAATGGGTTTGGCCCTGCTCCCTCTCAGAAATGCTTTGAGAAGGAAATGCTAAAGAGATTAAATGTATCAACCAAGCCGCCTGGGAGCAAACTGTAGCCAGAGGATGAAGCTGTGTCAGCTCTGCCCTCCACTGGTTGGCCGCCGAGCCCATTAGGAGGAAGCCAAACTGTCTGTGAACAGCCTTGCTCCTCACAGTTGTCGTTATTATTTTAATTGGAAGCATCTGCAGCCTGTTGGCTGCAGCTCATCAGAATAGGAATGTCAGCTCGTTTACACCAAACACAAGACGAGCAGACCAAATAGCCTACTTCCTAGCTGCCACCAGGCATCCCCAAGTTGCCTCTCGGATGCTGATGGCCAAATGGGCACTGTCAGTTCCTGTGACTGTTTTTACCCACGAAATATCTCAGCAAGGAAAACAAGCACAGGGCTCAGAGAGAGGCGGGAGAGGAGGAGATGGAGTAGGAGGGATGCAAGCAAGAGGGAGAGAGCCAAGCTCGGAGCTCTGAGCCCTGAGCAGGCAGGCTCTCTGAGCTGGCATGTGGTCCTGTGCCCCTCCCCTTCACACGCCGCAGGGCTACACCATCTGAGAAAGGGGCAGAGCAAAGGGCTTTTCATACCGCTGCCACACATGGCTGGCACATCCACTTGTCTCATGTTTATGGGGCTGAAAATGTTCTGCAAATCCTCCTGTGGTGCCATTTCTACAGTCCTAGGAACCAAAGCGTTAAGACCCTGTCCCCGCTTCCTAATCCAGGGGCTCGAAGGGGAGCCCCAGAGCTGGCTGCCTTTGAGGACCAAGCTTTCTCCCTCAGTGGCATACAGAAGTTCAGGACCTTCTCCCTGTTCTTGAGAGCGCTTGGCTTATCTGGGGATCCTAGAGTAGAGCCCTGCCGGCCTTTCAAACCTAGTATCTCAGTTTGTTTGTATGTATGTGTATGCATATACCTATACATGTATGTATATGCATGTGTATATATTTGTGTGTATACATATACATATATACATGTGTGTGTGTGTTTACATCATTGTTCATTTTTGTGCAATATTTATTTCTCCCCTCCGGGGTAGCCCCTGTAGTTCTCCCACCAACACAGTCCCTTGTGCTCTTCCCTCCCCTGTTTTGATCCCTCACCTTCCCCCTCCCCTGCTGGATGCCTCAGATCTGTGGTCTGCTTACAAGTTTTGTCTTTTTGAGTTTTTTTGGACACTTTGTTTAGATTATCTATATTTCACATATCCATCGGTACTTATCCTTTTCCTTCTGGCTTATTTCACTTAGCATAATGCCTTCCAGCTCTCTGAAAGCCATGTTTCTCTAAGTGGCATGAATGTATCTTTTTCCATCATTGAGTAATATTCCACTGTGTGTATATATACCACATCTTACTGATCTGGAGGTATTTAGGTTGTTCCTATATCTTGCCTATTGCAAATAGTGCTACAATAAACCAGAATGCTGGTTTCCTTTCAGATCAGTATTTCATTTTTAAGTCCCAAAGGTGTGTCCAAATACAATGCTGGGAATCCCAGACAGCCCCTTGATTACCAGTGACAACCAGACAGGAGTAACTCCAGCTCCCGCCTCTGCCTCTGCCTGTGATCACACTACTACTCCAGGAGGGTTGGAAACTTTTTGATAATCCTTCTTGTTCTTTTGAATAGAGTGAAAGGAAATCTCCCATCTTTGCTTTTGAATTCTTTCCAAACTAGCAGTTTCTCATTAGTTTGCCTCTGACAATCAGCTCTCATCTAATACCGGTGATGATATAGGTGTGTTGATGACGCTGCAGCCCCTCCCAATCAGAGTTGCTGGGGCACTGAAGTGGAAGAGTTTGTGCTCACACAGGCAGAGCAAACAACATATCTTTGAAATAGTTTGAAATCCATTCATCTGAGCTGAAAGGGAGTAGCAGATGCAGCAGAATAAAGGGGAATCTGCCTATTGCAAATCCAGATCACACATAGCAGCTCGCAGGGACCCAGGAAGCTGGAGACACCTGGATGCATCTCAGAAAACAGCTCCAGTGGTGACAGCCATCCAGCTGGAACTTGGCTTCCAAAGGAAGTTCCCTTTTTCGTTTTGCATAAAAGGCTTGAGAGATGTTTATACTAGTAATTAGGTGTGTGCAAAGAGGGCTGTGGGAGATTGAGAGTAACCTGGAAAGTTTGTGTCTCTCCTCAGGTTGCCACACAAGATGTTATAACTGGGGGACTTAAATCATATTGATGCTCATTCCGTTGAGTGCTCTCCTGGCTTACAGATTGCATCTTCTGCCTAGAACCCACATGGCTGAGAGCATACTCCCTGCTACCTTAATCCCCTCAAAGGTCAGTAAGTCTCTCCTGGGGCTCTAGTTCTGACCTCATCCAAGCCCAGTTACCTTCCACAGGTCCCACCTCCGAATACCATCTTTCTAGAAGTTAGGGCTTCTGTGAATGGATTTGGGGAAATGGCTACAGTCTGTGGCAATTGGTTTATAGACATGCCTCTGAACAAAAATTCAAAATCACCTGTCTTAAAGTGGACACATTTCCTTTCAAGAGACATTCGTTTTACGTGTGATTATAGCCATTGTTCCAGAGTGTACCTGCTACCTACCCAGACCAGCTCACCTTCATTGCACTTGACTTGAAAATAGGTCTGGAGACCTAAGTCCCTCCTTCCCACATGCCAGCACATACATGGGGTTCCTTAAGGTCAGGAATTCTTATAGCAGCAAAAATGCAAACAAATTTCTGACCTCTGAGGAAGTAGGATTGGAAAGAGCATACCCCAGCTGGCAGACTTAAGGCAACCAGAAGGCAGTGAAGGTCTCCAGGAGGAGGCTAGTCAGGCAAGAGTGAGCCCCAGAAGAAGAAAGCACAGGCCACTTGCTGGCAGCAGATGCAAAATCATTTTAGGCAGTTCAGATCCAGCTCTTTGCTAAGCAAGCTGTGACAGGAGGGGAGTTGAATGTTGAGAATGAGTGTGCAGGCTGAGTGCAGCAACACAGAGGCCAAGTCAGCAGAGCCAGACTCGACTTCAGTAGTAAACAGTGCGGTGTTAACAGCTGGCGGAGGCTGGTGTCTGCTGCATACGTCATTGCTGTATTCACAAGTCAGCGTGGTGTTTGAATTTATGGTGGATTCACTCAAGTGTTTGGGATATAAGTGGAAAAATAAGAACCTTTATTCCCTCAAATCCTCCATTTATTAAAGGAATATTGGCCATGAAAAGAAGGGAAGTAGAGATTCAGGGTAAAACTTAGCAACCTGAGAGATGACCTACTAGGGAGTGATGAAGAAGATTGACTCCAGTGATGGTGAAATGGAGGGGCCTGTGGCCATCAGGGGTAATGAGGTCAGTCTTGGGTACCACATTCCAGATTATCTTGGTGATAGCCCGGTGGATATTGTGTGTTGTATGTGTATGCATCTAAGTTGTTGTTAAGGACCAGGAGTTCACTGTATATAGGTGGTGATTGCAGCTCTGGGCACCGACGAGATGGCTATTAAGTAAAAAGAATAAAGTGAAGGATGAAGGGCTAGGAACAGGGCCATTGCTGATTCTTTCATTTCATGACACAATTCTACCATGATAGATCTCATTCATATTCAGTTTTATTTATTCTGCTCAGGACTCAGCGAACTCCTTCAATCTGAGGACTCATATACATCTTCTGTTTTGATAATCCCTAACTATCACCACTTTGAATATTGACAGGATGCCATTCTCTTCATTATCTTCTTCTGGAATTCCTATTGGTTGTATGTAGAAGTCTTCCTGTTTGCATGAGTCTATGTCTTTGTACTGACATCTCTGTATCTTCCTATGCTGACCTACTTGATTCTCTGGTATCTAAATCTCATGTACAGACTCACTCTCTAGGTGATCTCTGTTCAATCCACAAACTGTGTGTGTTGTTTTTTTCACCAGTACCCCATACTCTTAAATTCTAAAAATTTTAGCTGTGGAGTTGATGTGTTTGGATTTAATTTCTTAATATGGTCTCTTATTCTTCCACGATAGATTTCTATTTCCTTCTTAATCACAGAATTTATTTTAATTAGTTTAATCTCTTGAGATAGTTGTAAAGATTAAAAGTGTATTATTTTTATATTACTTTGACTCTGGAAGTAGTGATTCTGTTTTAGATCTGCTAAGTAGCCTCTTGTGTATTTGTGTACCCCATCACAATCCCTCCCAACTTCATACAATTAATAATTTTCTCTCATAGTTTAATCTAGAGCTAGCAGTAATAGTTTTAATACTTGCTAGAAACCCACAAGCCCTAGTGAAAAGTAGTTTTATTGCCTTTGGAACACATCTTTTCATTGTCTGTGACTTCAGTCTTGAATCCATGTATATTTTAACTCCTCAGCAGGGCTCACAACACACAAGCATGTATTCTAGGGACCCATACTATGATTAGCATGGCCTTGAGGTTTTGGTTGTACACTCATGGTCCAGGTCTGACTCAGAGTTTATTCCCTAGTTTCTCAAGCCTGAGAGAGAAGTTTCCATCGTTGTTTCATAGACGGCACATCCTTTGAAGCAGTGGATTGATGCATAGGTCCTCTGCTGGCCAAACACTGTATCTGCTTTGCCCACAAAGGCACTAGAAACCCATTCATAACCCCCAACCTATCTCCAGAAAGGGAATTACCTCAAACCGCTGACTTTTATAGTTTCCTTATGGGAATCATCACCCATACTGGCCCAATTTGCCATCCTACCGGATTGTAGGACATATTACCTTTTCACAGGTAAACACCACCAAGAACAGGAAAGGTAAAATATCTTCTTCCTTGAATTAGGAAAAGGTTAGAATAGAAAATGCAAGTTCAGTATAATTCAAAAGTAGGTAGTTGTTCCTCCCTGTGGCAAATGCCTGTTCTGTGACAACAGGTAGATATTTGGGAATCTCACAGGTGTGGAAGAGTCACTCTCAACATCAGCCGAGCCTCAGGGTCATAGTTATGCCCTAAGTCAGAAGGGTGTGGCGTGTGGAACAGAAAGAGCACTGTATATGGTTGAGAAGAGCAAATCCCACTCCCAAACCTGCACACGAGTGTCATTCCCACTCTAGTTCCCACTTATAACATATCAACCTGACTAGTCCCTAGGTGGGACTTCCAGAAAGAGAACCAGCTGGAAAGTAGCATGTGTTCAAGTAGAATACTATGTCTACCTGCCAGAGGACACATCACACATAAACAGAAAGATGCCAGTTAGCTGACTATACTAGATATAAATACTTTATTCAAGTTGTGCTGAATCCTTTCGAATAGCATTGACTGTTCATCCTCAGTCCACAAAAGAAGAAAAAAAAAAAAACTTCTTTCCTGCACCAGGGTGGCCTCCAGAGCTATGTGGTACCATCTCTGGCTTTGTTATCTCCCTGAACAGCACCGAGAAGCCAAAAGAGTCCAATGGCTTAGGGCAACCTCATTTCTAGCCTATCTCTTAAATTTGAGTTACAGAAAATTCAGATCTGCATCGTTTGCAAATTCTGCAGGTGAGGAAATAGCCCTGTGTTCACAATGAGCACTGAGTCTCAGAATTCAAATGCTAGCCTCCCAGCTGGGGCTGAGTCCTCCCTAGGATGCTGTTGTCAGCTGTAACCATTTTGTGGTAGACATTAAAATTATTGCATAATATGAAAAACAAATGCATGTTCCCTTAAATTTCAGTACATCTTGTGCCTCTTGAAGCTCCCTTCCTGCCACAAGTCCAGTGAGCCTGCTGTTGTTCCTTGCTATGGCTCTTTATTTCTTCTCATTTTTATTTTTAGTGTTTCCTTGTTATGCTGATGATTTATATTTGTTCTCATACATTAACTCAAAAAGCTAGTGCTCCTCAACATATCTGCCATGCTTCCCTGCAGAGAGGCTCACTGCAAGCCATGATGCCCATGTGTGCCCGATACCATGTAACCAATGCCACAGGCTATACACCCATCATAAGTAAAGACCACATATCATGGATGTCTCTCTTGGCTAAAAAGCTCATGGAGAAAGATATTGTGAGTTAATTGGTATAAACTTGCCCAACAAAGACCATCTTAACTTTTTTACAGTTGCAAGCATGCAGTCCTGTGACAGGAGGGGCACAGATCAACCACGCTGATGATCCTCCTAAGGTTATTTCAAAAACTTTACTGAAATTACCATAAATATTACCATACAACTGTGACAGAAAAAGGGAACAGACACAGAGAAACAAGACAAAGGTGTCAGCACACTGTGGAAGATGACGTTACAGCCAACTATGAAGTATCTCAGAATAAGGCCAGTCCCCAGGGTAAGATACAAGCAGAAGCCTCCCCCATGCCATTTTGATTTGGAGGTTACCATGGTAATGAGAGAGGTCAGAACTAGCAGGAGATAGGGGGACATAGCCCAAGACAGAAATTCACATCAGCAAGCGGAATTGTGGCAATTAACAATAGGACAAAAGTCAAATCTCAATGTTTCAATGAAAATACCAGTGGAAGTTAAGGCAATTGACTCTATAATCATATGCAAGGGTGAAAAGGGCCAAGTACAGGACAAGACATATACATATAAGGTATAACCTAAGAATGGGTTTTTGGTTAAGATTTTATAATCACTAGCTAAAATATCCCAGTCCTATCTCTCACTTCCACAGCTTAGCCATAAGCATTTCCTCCTCTTCCAGGGAGGCCAAGTGTACATCTCTGAAGAAATTCAATCAGGCTTCTCAAGCCTTGAACGCCAAAGCACATAGTGGGTAGTCTGAAAAATCACAGCATAATGAACAATGAGGCCCAGTCTCTTCCGCCATCTAGTTCTTAGAGCTCCTCACCCCACTCAGCAGAGGCTGAGAGGATTCCCTGAGAAACTGAGCATCCCCACAGTTAGGGCACCATAATGACACAGATCAGGGGGAATAAACAGTAAGAATTTATATTCTCACAGATTGGGAGACTGCAAGTCCAAAATCAAGGTGACAGCAGTTTTGATTTCTTCTGAGCCCTCATTGCTTGACTTGCAGATGGCCTCTTTCTGGCGTTCACACAGGCACCCTCTGTGTCTCTAGGTGCTAATCACTTCTTATAAGGACACCTGTCATGTTGGATTAGGGCCAAGTCTGACAACCCCGTTAAACTTGAAGACCCAATCATCACACACAATCACAATGTGAGGTCCTGGGGATTAGAACTTAAACATAGAAAAAAAATTTGGTGGGGAGGGTAAGGGGGTAGGATACAATTTGACCTGTAACTGCCACAAATAAAAGTCTTATAAATGCTATTGCATAGAAGCAAAACAAACAAAAAATTTCAAATGAACCAGCAAATCTAAAATAATCTATCTTGCTAACTGATCCTAGACTATCAGCTCCATATATGCAGAGAGCATACAAGGTCACTCTTAAATGTCAGATAACAGCCAATGATTGCCTGACATTTGGGAAATGCTTAAACCTGAAAAAAATGAGATCTAAACATATCAGGGAAGATTGGAAGAGGAACTTGGATAGAGAGCCAATGCAGGAAGTAAAAAAAAAAAAAAAAAACACCTCTATCCAGTTGATAGTTAAGAAATTAAATCAATTTCTCGCACAAAAATAGAAAGTTGTGACAAGCAATAGTGAGAGAAGACAAAGAATTCTTAGAATTTAAATAACATGATACCCAAAGTTAAACTCCATAGAAGGCTTGGGGGACAGTTGAAGAAGTCTTCCCAAGTACAACAAAAGGTAAAAGGTAGTGCAGAAGGATACAATTGGAGAACAGATTCAGAGAATGAATATCAAGGCCTTCCAAAGTGACATTTCAGAACACCAAAGGATCCCTCAAAGCCGATAGTGAGAAGAAACAGAGTGCATCAGTTTTGGGGGTACAGGATGACTCAAGACCTGTGACAGGATTCCCAGTAAAGACAGCATAGGGTTCTGTCATCAGAAATTCAAGAAAATTTGAATTTCCATGTGGAACTTTATATCTGACCAAACAAACAAGTGAAGTGATGAAAACAAATGATCATTTATAGACATGCAAACTCAAAGGTATATCACCCATGGTAATTCCCAGGGGAGTTCACATTCCTGTGCTAACGGGATAATTCTTCCTGCAAAAAAGGTCTGATATCCAAGAAACAAAAACTATAGCAAAGAAGAAAAAAAAACTCCCAAAAATGAGGCCTAAGGTGTGGCATCAGTTTAAATTGAAGCAGAGGGCCTCCCTGGTGCTGCAAGGGGCTAAGTCTCAGCACTATGACACTATCCACAGCCACTAAAGCATGAATTCAATCCCTGGACAGGGAGGTGACCCACATACCACAGTGGACCACTCCTGTCTCACCTGCTGCTCTCCTCAGCAGTGCATGTCAATAGATCTGTTCTGCTCCCCACTTTTATCTCTGGTAAATCCTCTCACCTCCATGCACCTCTGACCTACAACCCCATTCTTGTATGAAGAAATAAATAAAATAAATCTTGATTTTTTTTTTTTTATAAATTGGAGCAGAAAGACAAAAGACTCCAAGAGTATGCTCTGGGGGAAAAAAAAAAAAAGTAAAAGGAACCGACAAATTACCTGATATGTTTGACCAACCATGAAAAATTGTATCAGTAGGCTGTGATAAGTGTGGTCAAGAAATAAAATAAGGCCGTGAAGAGATGAGAAGCTACACTAATCAAGGATACAAGAAAATAGAGCAGTGCAATTTGGCTGGGCAATGAAGAGAGTGTTCACAGATAATAAGTGAACTCAGTGCTGTGACGACCAGCTGCAGGCATGGGGAGGGAAGAGCTGGCTGTGGCCCATACAGAGCACAGTAGGAACAGGACCAGGGAACTTTTGTAAGAAAGTTAACTCTTCATTCACCAATGTAGGTGATCAATAATGGTTATTAAACTGATAAACCAAGAATAAAACAATATAGACTTCAAAAATTAATAAACGCTAGACAAGTCCATCAAAACATTTAAATGTGTTTTGGGTAAAGGGATTCAGAGGTAAAGAAGTTCTATGCCAATGCCACTGAAGTTTAATTTTATAACCATTTCATTGCAGATTCTTTTGTTTTTTAAGATTTATTTATTTTTTTCATACAGAACTGGGATACAGGCCAGAGATGCGGAGGGTGAGAAGATTCACCAGGGACAGAGTGGGGAGCAGAACAGGCAGATCGAAGTACACTGCTGAGGGGAGCAGC
>NW_004567123.1:880198-939072 GCF_000260355.1 Condylura cristata | reverse complement strand
GAGTGGACTTCCAGCTGAGAACCACTACGAAGAGACTCCTTCAGCTGACCTGTCTGAGGGAACCCCAGAAGCAGTGAGTCTCCAGTGATTGTTTTCTTAAGACACTTGGGTCTTAGCTACAGAGTAGTTGCTCCCTAGAACACCCGCTGTTAAGGCCTCGACACTGGTCTAACGCTGTTCATGTATTAGCTTTTTCACAAAGCCCTCACAACACAATGTTGTTCATTATCCTCAGGTACAGATAAGGCCAGAGTAACACAGAGAGGGAATGAAACTTATTGAAAGTCACAGTGCTATAATAGCAATGGGTTTGGCCCTGCTCCCTCTCAGAAATGCTTTGAGAAGGAAATGCTAAAGAGATTAAATGTATCAACCAAGCCGCCTGGGAGCAAACTGTAGCCAGAGGATGAAGCTGTGTCAGCTCTGCCCTCCACTGGTTGGCGGCCGAGCCCATTAGGAGGAAGCCAAACTGTCTGTGAACAGCCTTGCTCCTCACAGTTGTCCTTATTATTTTAATTGGAAGCATCTGCAGCCTGTTGGCTGCAGCTCATCAGAATAGGAATGTCAGCTCGTTTACACCAAACACAAGACGAGCAGACCAAATAGCCTACTTCCTAGCTGCCACCAGGCATCCCCAAGTTGCCTCTCGGATGCTGATGGCCAAATGGGCACTGTCAGTTCCTGTGACTGTTTTTACCCACGAAATATCTCAGCAAGGAAAACAAGCACAGGGCTCAGAGAGAGGCGGGAGAGGAGGAGATGGAGTAGGAGGGATGCAAGCAAGAGGGAGAGAGCCAAGCTCGGAGCTCTGAGCCCTGAGCAGGCAGGCTCTCTGAGCTGGCATGTGGTCCTGTGCCCCTCCCCTTCACACGCCGCAGGGCTACACCATCTGAGAAAGGGGCAGAGCAAAGGGCTTTTCATACCGCTGCCACACATGGCTGGCACATCCACTTGTCTCATGTTTATGGGGCTGAAAATGTTCTGCAAATCCTCCTGTGGTGCCATTTCTACAGTCCTAGGAACCAAAGCGTTAAGACCCTGTCCCCGCTTCCTAATCCAGGGGCTCGAAGGGGAGCCCCAGAGCTGGCTGCCTTTGAGGACCAAGCTTTCTCCCTCAGTGGCATACAGAAGTTCAGGACCTTCTCCCTGTTCTTGAGAGCGCTTGGCTTATCTGGGGATCCTAGAGTAGAGCCCTGCCGGCCTTTCAAACCTAGTATCTCAGTTTGTTTGTATGTATGTGTATGCATATACCTATACATGTATGTATATGCATGTGTATATATTTGTGTGTATACATATACATATATACATGTGTGTGTGTGTTTACATCATTGTTCATTTTTGTGCAATATTTATTTCTCCCCTCCGGGGTAGCCCCTGTAGTTCTCCCACCAACACAGTCCCTTGTGCTCTTCCCTCCCCTGTTTTGATCCCTCACCTTCCCCCTCCCCTGCTGGATGCCTCAGATCTGTGGTCTGCTTACAAGTTTTGTCTTTTTGAGTTTTTTTGGACACTTTGTTTAGATTATCTATATTTCACATATCCATCGGTACTTATCCTTTTCCTTCTGGCTTATTTCACTTAGCATAATGCCTTCCAGCTCTCTGAAAGCCATGTTTCTCTAAGTGGCATGAATGTATCTTTTTCCATCATTGAGTAATATTCCACTGTGTGTATATATACCACATCTTACTGATCTGGAGGTATTTAGGTTGTTCCTATATCTTGCCTATTGCAAATAGTGCTACAATAAACCAGAATGCTGGTTTCCTTTCAGATCAGTATTTCATTTTTAAGTCCCAAAGGTGTGTCCAAATACAATGCTGGGAATCCCAGACAGCCCCTTGATTACCAGTGACAACCAGACAGGAGTAACTCCAGCTCCCGCCTCTGCCTCTGCCTGTGATCACACTACTACTCCAGGAGGGTTGGAAACTTTTTGATAATCCTTCTTGTTCTTTTGAATAGAGTGAAAGGAAATCTCCCATCTTTGCTTTTGAATTCTTTCCAAACTAGCAGTTTCTCATTAGTTTGCCTCTGACAATCAGCTCTCATCTAATACCGGTGATGATATAGGTGTGTTGATGACGCTGCAGCCCCTCCCAATCAGAGTTGCTGGGGCACTGAAGTGGAAGAGTTTGTGCTCACACAGGCAGAGCAAACAACATATCTTTGAAATAGTTTGAAATCCATTCATCTGAGCTGAAAGGGAGTAGCAGATGCAGCAGAATAAAGGGGAATCTGCCTATTGCAAATCCAGATCACACATAGCAGCTCGCAGGGACCCAGGAAGCTGGAGACACCTGGATGCATCTCAGAAAACAGCTCCAGTGGTGACAGCCATCCAGCTGGAACTTGGCTTCCAAAGGAAGTTCCCTTTTTCGTTTTGCATAAAAGGCTTGAGAGATGTTTATACTAGTAATTAGGTGTGTGCAAAGAGGGCTGTGGGAGATTGAGAGTAACCTGGAAAGTTTGTGTCTCTCCTCAGGTTGCCACACAAGATGTTATAACTGGGGGACTTAAATCATATTGATGCTCATTCCGTTGAGTGCTCTCCTGGCTTACAGATTGCATCTTCTGCCTAGAACCCACATGGCTGAGAGCATACTCCCTGCTACCTTAATCCCCTCAAAGGTCAGTAAGTCTCTCCTGGGGCTCTAGTTCTGACCTCATCCAAGCCCAGTTACCTTCCACAGGTCCCACCTCCGAATACCATCTTTCTAGAAGTTAGGGCTTCTGTGAATGGATTTGGGGAAATGGCTACAGTCTGTGGCAATTGGTTTATAGACATGCCTCTGAACAAAAATTCAAAATCACCTGTCTTAAAGTGGACACATTTCCTTTCAAGAGACATTCGTTTTACGTGTGATTATAGCCATTGTTCCAGAGTGTACCTGCTACCTACCCAGACCAGCTCACCTTCATTGCACTTGACTTGAAAATAGGTCTGGAGACCTAAGTCCCTCCTTCCCACATGCCAGCACATACATGGGGTTCCTTAAGGTCAGGAATTCTTATAGCAGCAAAAATGCAAACAAATTTCTGACCTCTGAGGAAGTAGGATTGGAAAGAGCATACCCCAGCTGGCAGACTTAAGGCAACCAGAAGGCAGTGAAGGTCTCCAGGAGGAGGCTAGTCAGGCAAGAGTGAGCCCCAGAAGAAGAAAGCACAGGCCACTTGCTGGCAGCAGATGCAAAATCATTTTAGGCAGTTCAGATCCAGCTCTTTGCTAAGCAAGCTGTGACAGGAGGGGAGTTGAATGTTGAGAATGAGTGTGCAGGCTGAGTGCAGCAACACAGAGGCCAAGTCAGCAGAGCCAGACTCGACTTCAGTAGTAAACAGTGCGGTGTTAACAGCTGGCGGAGGCTGGTGTCTGCTGCATACGTCATTGCTGTATTCACAAGTCAGCGTGGTGTTTGAATTTATGGTGGATTCACTCAAGTGTTTGGGATATAAGTGGAAAAATAAGAACCTTTATTCCCTCAAATCCTCCATTTATTAAAGGAATATTGGCCATGAAAAGAAGGGAAGTAGAGATTCAGGGTAAAACTTAGCAACCTGAGAGATGACCTACTAGGGAGTGATGAAGAAGATTGACTCCAGTGATGGTGAAATGGAGGGGCCTGTGGCCATCAGGGGTAATGAGGTCAGTCTTGGGTACCACATTCCAGATTATCTTGGTGATAGCCCGGTGGATATTGTGTGTTGTATGTGTATGCATCTAAGTTGTTGTTAAGGACCAGGAGTTCACTGTATATAGGTGGTGATTGCAGCTCTGGGCACCGACGAGATGGCTATTAAGTAAAAAGAATAAAGTGAAGGATGAAGGGCTAGGAACAGGGCCATTGCTGATTCTTTCATTTCATGACACAATTCTACCATGATAGATCTCATTCATATTCAGTTTTATTTATTCTGCTCAGGACTCAGCGAACTCCTTCAATCTGAGGACTCATATACATCTTCTGTTTTGATAATCCCTAACTATCACCACTTTGAATATTGACAGGATGCCATTCTCTTCATTATCTTCTTCTGGAATTCCTATTGGTTGTATGTAGAAGTCTTCCTGTTTGCATGAGTCTATGTCTTTGTACTGACATCTCTGTATCTTCCTATGCTGACCTACTTGATTCTCTGGTATCTAAATCTCATGTACAGACTCACTCTCTAGGTGATCTCTGTTCAATCCACAAACTGTGTGTGTTGTTTTTTTCACCAGTACCCCATACTCTTAAATTCTAAAAATTTTAGCTGTGGAGTTGATGTGTTTGGATTTAATTTCTTAATATGGTCTCTTATTCTTCCACGATAGATTTCTATTTCCTTCTTAATCACAGAATTTATTTTAATTAGTTTAATCTCTTGAGATAGTTGTAAAGATTAAAAGTGTATTATTTTTATATTACTTTGACTCTGGAAGTAGTGATTCTGTTTTAGATCTGCTAAGTAGCCTCTTGTGTATTTGTGTACCCCATCACAATCCCTCCCAACTTCATACAATTAATAATTTTCTCTCATAGTTTAATCTAGAGCTAGCAGTAATAGTTTTAATACTTGCTAGAAACCCACAAGCCCTAGTGAAAAGTAGTTTTATTGCCTTTGGAACACATCTTTTCATTGTCTGTGACTTCAGTCTTGAATCCATGTATATTTTAACTCCTCAGCAGGGCTCACAACACACAAGCATGTATTCTAGGGACCCATACTATGATTAGCATGGCCTTGAGGTTTTGGTTGTACACTCATGGTCCAGGTCTGACTCAGAGTTTATTCCCTAGTTTCTCAAGCCTGAGAGAGAAGTTTCCATCGTTGTTTCATAGACGGCACATCCTTTGAAGCAGTGGATTGATGCATAGGTCCTCTGCTGGCCAAACACTGTATCTGCTTTGCCCACAAAGGCACTAGAAACCCATTCATAACCCCCAACCTATCTCCAGAAAGGGAATTACCTCAAACCGCTGACTTTTATAGTTTCCTTATGGGAATCATCACCCATACTGGCCCAATTTGCCATCCTACCGGATTGTAGGACATATTACCTTTTCACAGGTAAACACCACCAAGAACAGGAAAGGTAAAATATCTTCTTCCTTGAATTAGGAAAAGGTTAGAATAGAAAATGCAAGTTCAGTATAATTCAAAAGTAGGTAGTTGTTCCTCCCTGTGGCAAATGCCTGTTCTGTGACAACAGGTAGATATTTGGGAATCTCACAGGTGTGGAAGAGTCACTCTCAACATCAGCCGAGCCTCAGGGTCATAGTTATGCCCTAAGTCAGAAGGGTGTGGCGTGTGGAACAGAAAGAGCACTGTATATGGTTGAGAAGAGCAAATCCCACTCCCAAACCTGCACACGAGTGTCATTCCCACTCTAGTTCCCACTTATAACATATCAACCTGACTAGTCCCTAGGTGGGACTTCCAGAAAGAGAACCAGCTGGAAAGTAGCATGTGTTCAAGTAGAATACTATGTCTACCTGCCAGAGGACACATCACACATAAACAGAAAGATGCCAGTTAGCTGACTATACTAGATATAAATACTTTATTCAAGTTGTGCTGAATCCTTTCGAATAGCATTGACTGTTCATCCTCAGTCCACAAAAGAAGAAAAAAAAAAAAACTTCTTTCCTGCACCAGGGTGGCCTCCAGAGCTATGTGGTACCATCTCTGGCTTTGTTATCTCCCTGAACAGCACCGAGAAGCCAAAAGAGTCCAATGGCTTAGGGCAACCTCATTTCTAGCCTATCTCTTAAATTTGAGTTACAGAAAATTCAGATCTGCATCGTTTGCAAATTCTGCAGGTGAGGAAATAGCCCTGTGTTCACAATGAGCACTGAGTCTCAGAATTCAAATGCTAGCCTCCCAGCTGGGGCTGAGTCCTCCCTAGGATGCTGTTGTCAGCTGTAACCATTTTGTGGTAGACATTAAAATTATTGCATAATATGAAAAACAAATGCATGTTCCCTTAAATTTCAGTACATCTTGTGCCTCTTGAAGCTCCCTTCCTGCCACAAGTCCAGTGAGCCTGCTGTTGTTCCTTGCTATGGCTCTTTATTTCTTCTCATTTTTATTTTTAGTGTTTCCTTGTTATGCTGATGATTTATATTTGTTCTCATACATTAACTCAAAAAGCTAGTGCTCCTCAACATATCTGCCATGCTTCCCTGCAGAGAGGCTCACTGCAAGCCATGATGCCCATGTGTGCCCGATACCATGTAACCAATGCCACAGGCTATACACCCATCATAAGTAAAGACCACATATCATGGATGTCTCTCTTGGCTAAAAAGCTCATGGAGAAAGATATTGTGAGTTAATTGGTATAAACTTGCCCAACAAAGACCATCTTAACTTTTTTACAGTTGCAAGCATGCAGTCCTGTGACAGGAGGGGCACAGATCAACCACGCTGATGATCCTCCTAAGGTTATTTCAAAAACTTTACTGAAATTACCATAAATATTACCATACAACTGTGACAGAAAAAGGGAACAGACACAGAGAAACAAGACAAAGGTGTCAGCACACTGTGGAAGATGACGTTACAGCCAACTATGAAGTATCTCAGAATAAGGCCAGTCCCCAGGGTAAGATACAAGCAGAAGCCTCCCCCATGCCATTTTGATTTGGAGGTTACCATGGTAATGAGAGAGGTCAGAACTAGCAGGAGATAGGGGGACATAGCCCAAGACAGAAATTCACATCAGCAAGCGGAATTGTGGCAATTAACAATAGGACAAAAGTCAAATCTCAATGTTTCAATGAAAATACCAGTGGAAGTTAAGGCAATTGACTCTATAATCATATGCAAGGGTGAAAAGGGCCAAGTACAGGACAAGACATATACATATAAGGTATAACCTAAGAATGGGTTTTTGGTTAAGATTTTATAATCACTAGCTAAAATATCCCAGTCCTATCTCTCACTTCCACAGCTTAGCCATAAGCATTTCCTCCTCTTCCAGGGAGGCCAAGTGTACATCTCTGAAGAAATTCAATCAGGCTTCTCAAGCCTTGAACGCCAAAGCACATAGTGGGTAGTCTGAAAAATCACAGCATAATGAACAATGAGGCCCAGTCTCTTCCGCCATCTAGTTCTTAGAGCTCCTCACCCCACTCAGCAGAGGCTGAGAGGATTCCCTGAGAAACTGAGCATCCCCACAGTTAGGGCACCATAATGACACAGATCAGGGGGAATAAACAGTAAGAATTTATATTCTCACAGATTGGGAGACTGCAAGTCCAAAATCAAGGTGACAGCAGTTTTGATTTCTTCTGAGCCCTCATTGCTTGACTTGCAGATGGCCTCTTTCTGGCGTTCACACAGGCACCCTCTGTGTCTCTAGGTGCTAATCACTTCTTATAAGGACACCTGTCATGTTGGATTAGGGCCAAGTCTGACAACCCCGTTAAACTTGAAGACCCAATCATCACACACAATCACAATGTGAGGTCCTGGGGATTAGAACTTAAACATAGAAAAAAAATTTGGTGGGGAGGGTAAGGGGGTAGGATACAATTTGACCTGTAACTGCCACAAATAAAAGTCTTATAAATGCTATTGCATAGAAGCAAAACAAACAAAAAATTTCAAATGAACCAGCAAATCTAAAATAATCTATCTTGCTAACTGATCCTAGACTATCAGCTCCATATATGCAGAGAGCATACAAGGTCACTCTTAAATGTCAGATAACAGCCAATGATTGCCTGACATTTGGGAAATGCTTAAACCTGAAAAAAATGAGATCTAAACATATCAGGGAAGATTGGAAGAGGAACTTGGATAGAGAGCCAATGCAGGAAGTAAAAAAAAAAAAAAAAAACACCTCTATCCAGTTGATAGTTAAGAAATTAAATCAATTTCTCGCACAAAAATAGAAAGTTGTGACAAGCAATAGTGAGAGAAGACAAAGAATTCTTAGAATTTAAATAACATGATACCCAAAGTTAAACTCCATAGAAGGCTTGGGGGACAGTTGAAGAAGTCTTCCCAAGTACAACAAAAGGTAAAAGGTAGTGCAGAAGGATACAATTGGAGAACAGATTCAGAGAATGAATATCAAGGCCTTCCAAAGTGACATTTCAGAACACCAAAGGATCCCTCAAAGCCGATAGTGAGAAGAAACAGAGTGCATCAGTTTTGGGGGTACAGGATGACTCAAGACCTGTGACAGGATTCCCAGTAAAGACAGCATAGGGTTCTGTCATCAGAAATTCAAGAAAATTTGAATTTCCATGTGGAACTTTATATCTGACCAAACAAACAAGTGAAGTGATGAAAACAAATGATCATTTATAGACATGCAAACTCAAAGGTATATCACCCATGGTAATTCCCAGGGGAGTTCACATTCCTGTGCTAACGGGATAATTCTTCCTGCAAAAAAGGTCTGATATCCAAGAAACAAAAACTATAGCAAAGAAGAAAAAAAAACTCCCAAAAATGAGGCCTAAGGTGTGGCATCAGTTTAAATTGAAGCAGAGGGCCTCCCTGGTGCTGCAAGGGGCTAAGTCTCAGCACTATGACACTATCCACAGCCACTAAAGCATGAATTCAATCCCTGGACAGGGAGGTGACCCACATACCACAGTGGACCACTCCTGTCTCACCTGCTGCTCTCCTCAGCAGTGCATGTCAATAGATCTGTTCTGCTCCCCACTTTTATCTCTGGTAAATCCTCTCACCTCCATGCACCTCTGACCTACAACCCCATTCTTGTATGAAGAAATAAATAAAATAAATCTTGATTTTTTTTTTTTTATAAATTGGAGCAGAAAGACAAAAGACTCCAAGAGTATGCTCTGGGGGAAAAAAAAAAAAAGTAAAAGGAACCGACAAATTACCTGATATGTTTGACCAACCATGAAAAATTGTATCAGTAGGCTGTGATAAGTGTGGTCAAGAAATAAAATAAGGCCGTGAAGAGATGAGAAGCTACACTAATCAAGGATACAAGAAAATAGAGCAGTGCAATTTGGCTGGGCAATGAAGAGAGTGTTCACAGATAATAAGTGAACTCAGTGCTGTGACGACCAGCTGCAGGCATGGGGAGGGAAGAGCTGGCTGTGGCCCATACAGAGCACAGTAGGAACAGGACCAGGGAACTTTTGTAAGAAAGTTAACTCTTCATTCACCAATGTAGGTGATCAATAATGGTTATTAAACTGATAAACCAAGAATAAAACAATATAGACTTCAAAAATTAATAAACGCTAGACAAGTCCATCAAAACATTTAAATGTGTTTTGGGTAAAGGGATTCAGAGGTAAAGAAGTTCTATGCCAATGCCACTGAAGTTTAATTTTATAACCATTTCATTGCAGATTCTTTTGTTTTTTAAGATTTATTTATTTTTTTCATACAGAACTGGGATACAGGCCAGAGATGCGGAGGGTGAGAAGATTCACCAGGGACAGAGTGGGGAGCAGAACAGGCAGATCGAAGTACACTGCTGAGGGGAGCAGCGGGCAGGTCAGGAGGGGTCTGCCCGCACCATGTGGATCCACGGAGGGCCCTCATTGCAGATTCTTTTAAAGAATACTATGCACATCTTTCTGTGATTATAAAAACCATTTTGCAAAAAGCCCTTTTACAGGAATTCTACTCCTAGCTATATGCCCAACAGGAGTAAATATATGTTTCCTAATAAAAAGTAACAGGATGGTCATAGCACTCTTATTCATAATAATCAAAAGTCAGAATCTACTAAGGGTTATTGCAAAGGAAAATGAGTGAATAAATTGCAGTATATTCACACAATAGGACACTAAAAATTAAACGCTCTAAAACTGCATACACCACGGATCAGCCTCACAAGCAGTGAAAGGAGCCAAGCACGCCAGCGTTTGTAGTATGGATCAGTGATAGGAAGTGCAAGTACAGCTAACCCAGGTTGTTTTAAGCAAGACATTGTTTCCTGTTGGGGGAAGAGACAGTGAGGGACAGAGCACAGGCTGCCAGGTATGACATGTTCTGTGCTTGGTCCAAGTGCTATTGATGTGGTGTGTGCATACTGAGAAAATTCAGGCTGTGCATCATAACTTCATAAATTGTGTACTTCCCTACAGTATGGTATTTAAAAGGAACTACGCAACTTATGAGTATTTATTGCTTACATGTAAACAAATATATGTACATCTGCCACATGTATGTATCTCATGTGTAGATAGACAGATGCTAGCTGTGAATTTATGAATGTTACGCTTGGTATACTTGACACATATGTATAATAAATATACATAATATATATTTATAGTATACAAATATAGAAAAGCCACTAAACTGTGCATCAACACACTCATAAATTGTGTACTTCAAATTTAGTATACATGTATGTTAAGTGTGCCAAGTATAATATTCAAAAGTTCACAGCTAACAACTATCAATATGTGTATGTGTGTGTGTGTATGAGACACATACGCATGGTATATATGTATATATTTGTTCACATATAAGCAATTCTTGAAAATAAGGAAGGACATGGAGAAGTCAGGATACATGGCAGATACATGGCCATTTTAAAGAATACTATGCACATCTTTTCTTGAATTTGAGAAGTGGGGAGGGTAATTTCCAACTCCCTTGATTTTAATCTCTAATTCTGACTTTATAGTAAAAATTCTTGTGATCTTATAGTCATTTTCATCTGTATTCTGAGGACCTGTGACACCCAGAAGAGAATGGGCGTGTGGGGAAGGGTAGGAGAGTAGAGAAGGTTCCTTGGGAGCCAGGACTGCTGCCCAGCGTCTCTGGCCTGGGGTGGCTGTCAGAGGGCCTGAAGAGGCAGGCTGGGAGAAGCACCCCTCATGCTGCCCAGGGGCTCCCATTTTGATTGAGTTCCTCTTTTGTTTCCCTTGCCATCATTTGAGGAGTCCCAACCTTCCAGCTCTCCTCTTACACAAGTGAGAATGTGGGGAAACCAAGGCAAGCCTCCTTCTGTAGGCAGTGAGAGGCCAACATGTGGGACTTGGAGGGGGCTGAAGCCTCTGGAAGTTCACATATCCCAGGGGCTAGAATAGCGGCTGCTGCTTCCTGCATGTTGTCACCTCTGTGACATGTGGAAAACGCCACCAAGGGTGACCTCGAAGCTAGAGCCACTCAGACATCTCTGTAGGAAACCCCGTCCCTAAGAGGGTGGTGATCCTGACCGAGGAGGTGGGGAACTCTGAGAAGGCCCATCCTCGGGGCAGGAACCCATGTGAACTGAGGCTGGAGTTGGGTTTTGAACCGTTGGTCCAATTGTTTCAGAGCTAGTCTCCTTTCTGCCATTCAGCTCTGACTATCTACAGAAGATTTATTTATTTTTAATGGTTTAAAATAGGTGTGATACTTAAAAAAGGAGGGCTCATAAAAACACACTGGCATTAAATACAGGTACAGAAAGAAACTGCATGCCGAGTGTGAGACCCTGCTGCCTGGGAGAGACTCCTGCTGCCCGGGTTTTGTCTAAATCATTCTTTCTTCTCACGCAGAATACAAAGTCACATCTGCCTCTTTTTTGAGTGCAGCTCTCAGTACCTTGTCAGTGCTTAATGAACATTAGGCAGCAATAAATAATGGGAATAACCTTTTGCAATAATGCAGAGAAATGTAATCCAGCCAGACAGATATTGGTATTAGAGGAAAAATAGACCATAAAGTACCCAGAGTGCTATAAATTTCCAGAGATGCTTCCGGAGGCACCAAGTATCTTCAAAAATCTCCCAGCCTGCTGTCCGGCGCTGGCATTTTCTTGATGCCCTTTCCACTGTCTGCAGATGACTTGGCATATTGAAATATATGCCCTTACCAGCTCTTATTCCCAAAAATAGTGACTGGAAGAAAAACAAAGTGGACAGGATACATCTTAAAGAAAATCATGACTTTTTCCAGAACCTCAAATACCAGACTAGAAAATCCAGTACTTTCCAGCCAAAGGAAATACAGACTTTGGAAAAAGCTGTGGCAAACTCAATCCAGAGCTAAGCGAAAAGTGGGTCCAGGGTTCGTGGCCACCTGAGAGGGAACAGAGGCAGGTCCCTGAGAACATCTCCAGGAGGCCATAGGAGTGGGGACTGGTCACCTGGCAAGGGCTTGGAGCTGGCCTGGAGGACCTAGCTGCAGTGTCACTGAGGACTAGGTTCAGTGAAGCTTTGGGAGAGATTTCAAATGTGAGGAACCCTGTGGAAACCCAAGGTACAGGTAGTCAAGCCTTGGCCTAGGAAGTCCTGAGGCCTCCCCACACAGATTTCAAGGAACTTTCCCTTATGGTTTCATGCCAATTTCCTTTATGCCGCAGCTGTTCCATTCATTTATTTGTCCCCTCCTCAGTTTGGAGGAAGGCATTAAATTAATGCACATACAAATCCACACAGAGCATACATGTGAGGCACCAGCTCCTCAGGAGCCAAGCAAACGCCCCTCAGCGCTCAGCCCAACAGACTTAGGTTTTGCCTTCTTTGAGCTAACCCCACACCAGGGTTCTCTGGAGCCTCATCCCTGTAAGACTGTCTGTCATGTTTTCTCCTAGATCTGTATTGTCAATGTGGTAGCCTCCAGCCACATTTGACACCTATTTTTAAATTAATTAAAATTAAATCACATTAAAATTCAATTCCAGGCCCTCCTTGTGGCGCAGGGGGTTAAAGCACAGCACTGAGAAGCTAAAGCCACTTCATCATGAGTTCAATCCCTGCCCCGGAGGTGACCCACATGGCTCAGCAGACCTCTCCTGACCTGCCTACTGCTCCCTTCAGCAGTGTACTTCGTCAGTTGGCCTCTGGCCTGTACACCAGCTCTGTACGCACAAATAAATAAATCTTAAAAAAAATTCAATTCCAAAGACATACTATCACATTCCAAATGCTCAGTAGCCACATGTTCGATTGTGCAAATACAAAGCACCTCCATCATCTGCAAACCTCCTGCAAGCCACTCCTGATGGCCCCTCCCAGCTGCTGGCTCCGCTCTCTCCCTCCTGTCTGGGTTCCCCAAAATGGATCACTAAGTCCTTCAGGGTGCTCAGCAGAGCAAATAGGCTTCATCTTCAATAGCCAGGAGCTGAGGTTGTAAATATTTTCTTTGTGGATGTGCCTTGCTTTTATCTTTCTTATCAGCTTATAGACTCTGTAAAAGAGTGATTATCAGCCAAGGGGATGCCTCGAAGAGGAATATTTCTGACAAAAGCATTCCCCCTCAAAGCAGTGGGAGAAAGGCTGAGAACCCCTGCACAGTCCCCCATCATTTATTCCTCCTTGCATCCCACTAGCAACATCTGCGCTCCCCTGAGTGCTGGTGTGTCCCTCTGCAGGGACAGGCAGTTGCAGGGCACCCTGCCTGAGTGTGCCCAGGCTGGGGTGGAGACCTCTGAGGCCTTGGGGGCCTTCCCTCCACAGGTGCGGTTCAGGGGGTCATGGAGACAGAGCATATGAGTGAAGGACAACATGGTGTTGCAGGGCCAAGAAGCTACTGGGAACTCAGAGGACAGGGCGGAGTGGACCTCCCTGACAAGCCTCCCATGGGCCTTGTCTACCGGTGGATCTAACGCCTCCTTTCCTTACTGCCCACATTGCTTCCCCAGTTTGATATCAAGATTTCACTAGTTTCATAGAATGAGTGCCTTTTTCTTTAGAACTAGCTCTTATCTGTTCATTTAGTTCTTAGTTGAATCATTCTAAAACTATATTAGGGTGTGAGTAAATTTGTAAACTCTGTTTTCTTTTCAGTTACTGCCCTTCCCCCCAAGATATCACTCTAGCCCGACTTCTGTGCCCACAGAGGAATCACTTTGGCCTTTACTGTGCTTCATGTAATAGAATTATGTGTCAAGCTGCTTTTGTTCAACATTATATTTCTGAGATTTATCTCATTACTACTATTGGTACCATTACTATTTATCCTCTTTTATTGTACATTTTCCTGATTTCCTGTTTGGGGCTTTTGTGATTCATATCTCTGTACACATTCTTGTAGATGTCTCTGGTGAACTGACAAACACTTTCTGCTAATAATTTACTGGGAATGGAATTGTTATGGGGTAATGAATCTCTACATTCAGCTGGAAGAAATACTGACAGTTTCCCTAAATGTTGATATTTATTTACCCTCAGATCACAAATACATAAGAATTTTGGGTTTTGCACATTCTTGCCTAAATTTGGTATACTGTCTCTCTTCCACTCAAGCCATTCTGGGGGTGGTGTATAGCATTGTTCTTTTAGGGCTTACCTAGCGGGGCATGCCTGCATGCCTAGGGAGGATCTGTGTCTGTTCTCCCTTTGCTCCTCCGAGCTTGCCAAACATGGTGTCTGCCACCTTGGGTAAATTTTGGGGACAGACACAGAAAAGTCTGACCAGCTCAGATTTTCACACAGATCTCACACCCTCTGGGCCTTGGAAGCAGGGCATTTCAGTGAGTTGCAGAACAGCACACACATTCCACATCATCAGCTCCAGTTTTCTTGAAAAAATCCATGTGTTTCGCATCAGCATCTGCTGTGGAGGTCTGCTTTCCCCTCAGTCGGGGTCCTTTGGAGAGGATTTAAGACCCTCCCTGTGCAACCTGTAGCTGGTCCTTGGCAACATCCATAGCTACCTTCTCTGGCCTGCCTCCACACAAAACCCTCCTCTTGGCTTCAACCCTGAAGCTACTAACCGGCAGACTACCTGCCTTTGAGATTCTCCAAGCAGAAACTGGTCATCCACCCTCTGTGCAGGGACAAACATAAGGACACTTAACACCTGGTGACTTTCATTAGGCCTAAAGTGAGAGACAAATGCCTGCTTCCACCCTGTGGACCCAGGACTCACAGCACAAGCCACATGGTCACTTCAAGATCCTTCCCCAGGAAAGTAATGAGATCGTTGCCGAGTGAAGAGAGAAGCGCTGTGAGGGAGCTGAAGGGCGTCTGCCACCTGACATTGCGAGTGTCCCTTCAGGGTGGGCCTTCACTGGTGCCCCAAGTCTCAGGAGAGTGACCACTGCAGATTACCTCCAGCTTCCAGCAAATCTTTGCCTGACTGTATCTCCTCTGTTTATATGTTTTTTATTTGCTCCGTTTAAATGCACTTCACTCAAGAGAGAGGGAATTCATTGTTTTAACAATAAAGTTTCAATTTTGCTTCTCAATTTGAAAATCAAGTTTCCTCAATATCTTTACACCATGTAAGTGAGGAATAAAGAGCCAGCCTGTGCATTTAATGTTTCCTCATGAAATGTCCTGAGGGCAGGAAACAATGCCTCTGACCTACAGGCTTAGGGCGTTTCCCTGCGCCACTTGGGGTCCAGCATTGCTTGGGTCCTACTGCTAATCCCTGTACTCTGGGACAAGCTCCCCTCCCTCCTGGGGCTTTTCCTTCAGGCAGCCTTCTCCAGATGCCCCTGAGCCCTGTGGGCAAAGATGGTACAGAAGGTGCCACTCAGGGAAGAGCCAGATACATGCTCTCTTTTCTGAAGAAAACACCCCTGAAAGGACCTTACTTGGGACCTGTTAGCAAAAAGACATAGAAGGAAACCCCAATGCAAGAAGAGGTGACTTCCCAGAAGGAGAGGGCCTTCTCCAAAAGTTTAGGGCTGGGGTGCAAATGTCAATAGAACACTGGGCCAGAGGCCTGGCTGTTACCGTCCCTCCTGCCCAGTGTGGGTTGCTGGAAGCTGTACTTCGGGGGTGACTGGGCTGCACCAACAGGAAGCCTGGGACACCTGCCTTCAGAGACTATGCCCCAGTGGTAGGTGCAAACAGAATCCTATCATAGGTGCCCACATTTGTTGCTCCCCTGAGGGGTGGCCTCAATTCAGTGTCCACTCTGGCAGAAGGAGCCACGAATATTGACAACCTGTGTGTGTGTCATTGGGAGTTCAAATCACAAAGGGGATCAGATTAAACTCTGCAGTGTGTCCTGAAGGGCTCCCAAGAGCAGGTCCCCAGATGCCACGAGGCCAGTTTTTGACTACAAGAACATGCTGGGAAGACTAAAGCAAGCAGTGCCCTGAGAAAGGGGCTGAAGCTTCTAGCCAGGGGTCACTGTGAGCAGATGAAACTGCCCCTGAGCCCTGTGGTGATGGCACACTGGAGGATGTGGCCCCTGCCCTTTCTCAGCCTAGGATGGGTGAGGATGAGGAGGTGACACAGATCCATTCAGAGAAGCTCATCTGAAACTGACCCTCAAAAACTGGGAGACAAGGACACATTTGTTCTTGTTTTAGCCACAAAGTGGGGACAACGTGTTTCTCGGCCCTCGAAGGTGAACACAGACCTTGGGAGAGAACAGGCTGCTGATGTCCACCCACAGATGCCCTGGAGCCTCTCACTTGTGAAAAGCACCCCAACCGGGCTGCCAAGGACCACCTTCCAGGAGCCCAATCCAAACTGACGGACCCAGGTCACGAACACACTCCCGCCCGTGAGCACAACCAGAAAACTCAGCAAAGAACCTGGAGCGGTAGGCCAGAAGTCCTCGGGTAGAAACATCTCTTCAAGTAGGCCTGGTAGAGAGCCAGAGAGAGGAGAGAGTGGTTTTGTGGACACCAGGATTTGTTTCCTGATGCAGAAGGAAAGGGTGTGTGTTGGGGCTTCCTTTGTCAGACCATGGGGTCCTGTGTGTAGAATGCCAATGGCATTGCTGCCTTGCATAACCTCTGTGAAAGGCAGATGCTGAGCAGCACTGTGGGAAGCAGCCTGTTTGTCAGCACGGCTATATCCTTTTGCTGATGGTGCCCTTCCTGGTCTCTCCTCAGGACTGTCACCTTAGGACAAATATAGACGAGTGAGGTAGCGCCTAGCAGACACTTGGGCTCTTGGGTGAACATGTGCTCTATATGTATGGAACCCCCGGACGGGTGATCTGTGGAATTGGGCCAACACTTAGAGGAGACAGCCCACTCCACTGCCTTCCTCCCACAGATCACCAGAGAAGCCAGGAGTAGGCACCTCAGCTACCACCGAGGAACATTGAAGGGCACAGATCTCAATCCACAAACCCAGCATTCACCCAATATTCAGTGAATTCCTACCTCAGGGCACAAGCCTGGGCCCCCAGGGACCCCAGTACAAGTAAAGTGTGGCCTCAGGGCATGCATCTTGAGCTGGGGAGGCAACTACTGAATTTCATTACTAGCATGCACAAACTCTGAGACAGATCAGTCCTTTGGACACAGAAGTCCCCTACTATGGGTCTGAGTTCAGGGTCATGGAGTGCCAAGTGCCTCTCTGTCTCTGCATCCTCTCCTGCTGCAGAGCACAGGGCAGACTGCGTTAGGGTAGGGACTATGTGGAAAGACAGTGAAGCTCTACACTCATGGAGGGTGGTTCCTGGAGTGAACACCAAGGAGGACTCTTACAGCAAACTATGTTATAGTGCATTGGACTATTTGGCGGTGCAGCTAGATAAAATGAAATTCCAATCATTAAGACTTAATAGATAAATGACTGTGGTCCTAGGTGGCTTCCCACTTTGCTTTACCTTAGCTCTGCATCATAAAAGAGAGTCCTTTTTAATGAAGACTACTTTTCATTATAACTCCCACGTTCACTGTTAAGACAAAAATTGAGAGATGACGACATAAAACTGGCCTTCAAAATCCCAAAGTTAGGGTAGAGATGGAGGCCACGAAGGAATGGAAGTCTCTTCTCTACACAACCCGGAGCTCCAGACTGTGCCCAGGCAAGGTCAGGCTCATAAGGATGGAAATTCATTCCATGAGTTATCTTTGTGTCCACTGTTAAGGCATTGCTGTGTTTTATTCTGAGTAAATAATGTATTAACTCCCATTCCTACCTACAGAAGGTAGATGTGTCACTGAACACACATAGAAATGGGGTCAGGATTGAAGACAGGCTAGAGGAAAAGTTAGGGCATTCTACTAGAAAAGTAGGTCTTGCCTTTGTCACAGCCAACCATAGGTGTTCAATCCAGGAACCACCCTCCATGAGAGTAGAGCTTCACTGTCTTTCCACATAGTCCCTACCCTAACTCAGTCTGCCCTGTGCTCTGCAGCAGGAGAAGATGTAGAGACAGGTCTGGTTAGCTCGCCTCTGCATCAAGAGACACCCAGACCACGTGCCGAGAACCCTCCACCCACATCAGCCAAAGAGCCAACAGTTCCCCACTCCTAGTGTCAAGGATGTGGTGTGACAACGACAAGCCTCCCACCCCACACCGCAGCGCTGGCCTGACAACATGTCTATTCCCCTTTCTCCACACCTCGGCCATTGATTCAGAGATTCCTCGTGTCAGCACCACTTCCTTGTTCTGCTTCCCTCTCTCTCACACCCAAGATGTTAGGGTATTCTGCCCACCATAGCTCCTGCGCATGGCTACCCTCCACAGCAAGAAGGAGGAGGAGGACTGTGCCATCCCTATGAGTGCCGTATCTGCTCAGGACAAAATACTTCTCGGAATTCCACTGACAGTCCACTGAGCTGTCCCTGAGCCACAGGCCACCCCACTGCAGGGGCTGGGGAGACACAGTGTCTGGCTTCCATTCTCACAGGTAGAGGGAGGAGCACATGAAATCAAGGGGCTGGGACTGGGCATCCATGCCAGCCACAAAACATCAAGCCTCATGCAGCATTCAAACCCTCCTGTTCCTAACCACCTCATGACTCCAAGGGAAATGAATCTTAATAAACCAGCACCTCGGGGAGCAATTGAGTGACCAGAAATATAGGAAACAGCCCTCTATCAAATTCATTTACTGATGGGTTAATTTACCAGCTTGAAAGATGGCAGGGGAGAGACAGGAAAGCAGACTTAGCAGACGTCCATGGCCACCAGCTGAAAAGCAGTCTCTAACAGCCTGCAATGATTTGACTCTTTCACATCACAGTTTCCTCTCTGGGAAATGAGAACTGTAACTTCCTTCCCCACATCATAGTAGGTGTATTTAAGCTACTATATTGTAGTTATATGAGGTAAGTGTGAACATAGAAAATTGTCATTCAAATGATGGAAACGTCATTCATGGCTAGACTGGGTGGCAGTGAAGGTATAATATCGACCTCACACCTCACATAGCATCCAAGCCACAGGGCCATGATGGTGGTGCTCAGCTGTGGATGGTGTGGTCATGGGTATTAACTGGGCCATTCCATTCCTTTTTAAAACTTTGACTGCCTCGCAGTGTGGGAGATCAGTGATATGTGACCCCATTCCTTCTTTGGCAGTGGGAAAGCTGCTGCCCTCATAGCTGTGAGCAGGTGCATTTGCTCTTGGGGGGAGGGTTCACTCTGGAATCAGTAACATTCAAGGTCAAAGGGAACCAGGGCTGGGCCCTGAGCCCCACAGTCATGTCACTTGTGCTGACTCACTCACCTTGACTTTTTTTTTCTTCTCCCTCCTTCCAACTCCACAGACAAACAAAGCCGTGGCCAAGGGAGACTTCCACCAGGCCAGCACCAGCTCCAGGCGGGCCCTCTTCCTGGCTGTGCTCTCCATCACCATTGGAACTGGCATCTATGTGGGTGTGGCCGTGGCCCTCATTGCCTACCTCTCCAAGAACAACCACCTATGAGCTTCATCCAGGAGCATAGCTGAAGAACTGGGGCCATGTTTGCAGACACAGAGAAGGCAGGGCTGGCAAAGGGTGGACACAGAGGGAGACACACCTGTTTGATGCTGTACAGTAGAAGTTATTGCTGAACTACTCCATAAAGCCCTGGAATTTTCTTCCCTTGAATTTCTTTAGTTTTTCCCCTTGAATTTTATTTTCACAGCATTGTGTAGAGCACGAGATACCGTGGGCACTACAAACCCTTCCAAATGGAATTTCCAAAGATCTGAATGGGTTCTACTGGATCATAGACAGTTCTTATCTCGGCAGCTCCTGAGTGCCTGGAAGGTCATCGCATTAGCAATATACAAACAGTAACAAATGTGTTTTCTTATGGAATATGGTGCAAAAGGCTGAGAGCAGAGGACGTGTCACTATCCTGTCTGTGGACATGCTTGACTGCTCTGATACCTCCCCGTCTACCACCACCCTCTCTGCAGGAAGAAAATGGGGCTGAGCAGGGAGACAGACACAACTGCTGGTGGGCTTCCCCAGCCCTGTGAACGCAAACCCAGAGTTGTGTGGGATACATGCCCAGTTTGTGTTTCATTCCCTACATGCTATCCCCTGCCTAGGAATGCCGGGTCTCCTTCAGAATGTGCCGCGATCAGCAGCCACTGTGCAAAATATGCAATCTTGGGAACTTGTGATCTAGAGTAAGGGGGGGGGCAGATCACAGCCCCTCCCAAAGGCTCCTCCCATAAGGACCCCTGGCTTGCCCCAGCATTCTCATGATGGGGCCACCTTGGCACAGACACAAGGGGATGCTTCCCAGGCGCCTATGTTGACACTCACCTTGGCGATAAAGAATGACACTAGTGATCTTTAAAAAGAGATGAACTTTCTCTGTCAACTAAATGAATAGCTATTTTCTTGTCATTTTTTTTAAGTGCAGCTGTTGCTTCATGCTATTTAAGTTATCAGATGAATGCTGAGAAATAAGTAATCACAGACATTTTATTACCATTTCATTGCTGTTTGAAGAGTGTTCATTATTTAACAAAAATTATCTTTTTGGTTTTATTTATTTATTTTGCTTAAGACTTTGCTTTGATTAATGTTAATTCTTGAATTTGATTTACACTTGACTTTTTGCTCAAATAACTACAAAACCACCCAGGACTCAACTACTGAAATCTGGGTGGTGTCTCCTGAGATAGGAATCACCACACATGGACTGCTTAAATTCCCACCTTAGATGCTATCAGTAAATAATATTACACTCATACCCCAGGGGAGACAAAAGCCATTTCTCTAGAACAGTGTTACTACCCAGGACACTTTAAAAGCCCCTGCTGTCTACATATTGGGTCCAGATACCCTGCTGTGGGTCCTCAGTGTTGCAGCCAAGACTCCAGGGTAGCAGGAATCTAGAACCACTGCCTTCCCCACAAACACACCCACTGTACACACTTCTATTCTGAAAACTATTCACATTACATCACTAAAATATAATTTATACTAGCACAAGTAGCATTTCTCTCATGAGTGCTCTGATAATATACTCTAATAAGGATATATGGGAGAAGGCCAATGTCCCCGTAAGAGTCAGAGTGATTTGGAGGTGAAGAGCATGAATTGGGATCAAATAGACCTGATTTTGAATCCAGTGTACACTTTCAAGCTGTGTGACTCCAGGCAGGTGTTTCCTTTCTGGAAGAGGAGGATACGTGGGACCACTTCTTAAGTCAGCTGACGACTGTGAGCAGAGCCCAGCATCCCAACACCTGGCATGACTAGGTAGCCAGGAGACAGGTGGTCACTGTCACCCTCAGTGTCCTGATTAGCCCACCCCAAGTTTGTTTGTGGTGTCCCTTAACTTTTCAGCCTAATCTTTTAGCATCTCTTCATCATGAACCACTGTGTTCAATCGGCTTCTTTGTCCATTTTAGCTCAAGAGATGCCCCAAACTCCAAATCTTTGGAAGTAGTCAGGAAGTGGAGTCAGTCTTGTTTATTCTCCCCAGTCTTTACCCCAACCACCAGGGTCACTGCATGCCAGCCAGCCCTCTGTGCCCGGTAGTATGCCTTCTACTGGACCACATTCACACCTGTTCTGGTGGGAAAACCTCCATTTAAAGTATCTGACCTCTCTGGTTTGTGAAGCTCTGCTACATTTTCCACAGGGACCAGTGCCAAGACCACACACAATTCCATTTGGTGCTGACAGTCATGTGTGTGCTTGAGGCTCAGGGCCAGACCTATCAGGTGACCAGGTGTGTGTTTCCCCCAAAGCTCACTTACTAGGCTGGCACATTGAAGTCTAATCCACCACCAGTCTGGCCCAGGTGGAGGGGGTGGTTGATGTTGTCCTCGCTGGATCTGTGAGTGACCGCTGAGCACACAGCAGTCTTCTCTTGTGGCAAGATGCCAGATGCCTCCCTGGACCTACCTTGTCCTAGTTATCATTACAGCCACCACAAGCAAACCACCATCCCGGGGGACCTGCACTGGGCTCATGTTACCTTATATAATCCCAATAACTCCAGCAGGAAGGTATCAGAGGTGACACCCTTCTCTGAGGGTCAGAGAAGGTAATTTGCCCAGCAGCCCAGCAGTGGCACCTGTAGAAAGAAGAACAGAGGGACTAGCCCAGCACCTGCCAGGCCACAAAGCACTCCTGGCAATACTTGCTCCCTCAGCCCTCATTATGGGCAAGGCTTTCATTCTGCACCAGCTCATTTTAAGTTACAGCAGCTATTTTACTGACAGAAAACCAGGAGTAATAGATTTTCCCAAAGTTAAGTTCCCAGGAAACAGCAAAGCCAAGTTGTAACTACACCTTCAGCTCCTAATCCTGTTGGTTTCCCGTTGGTTTATTGTACAAAACAATAAAAAAATGTGCCAGGACCCAGCACACATTGATGGTAGGTCAAGACTCAGGGACCTGAGAGGTACTTTGGTTTATATTTCACAACACCTCTGTCAGCAGGTGGAGGGAGCCACATGGGGAGAAGGATGAAAAGCTGAGGCAATGTCCATGGAAAATGACATCTTGGCAAAGGCAGCTAGTCCATGTATCAGTCCCCTACACAGTGGCCTCCCTCCTGCATCTTTGGAGATGCCCACAGCCTACTGCCTCCATTTCCCCTAAAAGCCCCCCATCACTGCTTCACTAAGAGGCCTGGCTTCAGTGGGTCCTTGCTCACTGGGTGTCCCCACTTTCCTGGATTCCCCCACATCACCAGGTACCCCTGCTTTACCAGGTATCCCCATTGGAACAGGTACTCCAACTGTCACTAGGGAATGGCAATGAGTCCCAAGGTGAACATGGTTTAAGAGGCCACCTCGGTCACTGTACCATTGGCATCTGCCCAAGTTGCCACCATCGGGCCACACAGCTAACTGGGATCAAGCCCCTGACAACAGGGCCAGCCTGTGCAAAAGCAGGAGCCGGGTTTCTTCACACCTGGCCTGTCACCTGACCTCTCAAAGGTCAGACACCAACAACTTCTACCACTCCCCAGAGACAAATGCCCAGCAGTCACTCTAGCTGAGCCGATGGGCCAGTCAGCCGCCTCAGGTTTCCTGACCTGAGTTTCAGGGCCTCATCCCTGAGGCTTTATAGGGCCTCTCAGAGGTCCGTGTGGACTGGTTTAACCACCAGCCTTCATGAGGACAATTTTGTTTCTCCCCTACTCCCTGTTAAAGTCTTCTGCTTTTGTTGCCATGGGGTTGACACCTGTTGACCCAATTTGCTACTAAACCAAGTGTTAAGCATAGATGCAGACCCTGAACTCAGACTGCCCTCTGGGAATGCACAGCTGTCCATCTCCCATCTAGCGATCATGTTCATGTCTGCACGCTGCTGTTGACATGTTGGGATTGTCACAGGAGCTCAAAATGATAGGAGGCTCTCTCTGGGATTTCCCCACCCATGATCTGTTGAAAGCCCCTCTGTGGTCCTCAAAATGAGCTGAGCTTTGCAAGGAGGGAACCTCACTCCCCTGAGGTTCTCACTGAATATTCTGCTCAGCTTAGCAAAGCAACACTGCACCCTAAACCCACAGACACGTGAGCCTGCAGGCAAGCATGTAAATGGAGTAATGAACTTGTCACCTTGCTGAGCTGCACTGCAGGAAGCCAGAGTTCCCTGTGGGCGGAAGGAGTGCCAAGAGCTGCACAGCAGGGCTCCTGGGCTGCTGGCCTGGAGGAATTATTTTTGAAGTACAAAGTGCAGATTGACTGAGTCTCATTGTCAGAAAAGCCTTAAAGATTTGCCCAAATCCAGCAGGTCCAAAAGACAACAGGTAGAATCAGGAGGAACGACCAGGGAGATGGGCAGATGTGGGTACCCCTGAGGAGAAGCCCTGTACTGGAAACATTCCCAGGTATTCCAGACCTGGACAGCCTTGAGAACAGCCTGTGGTCCAAACGCCACCGCAGCTCTTCTGTCCCACCTAAATCAGCAACAACATGGTTACTGTCCTTGCCTTTGGGCCATGGCTCCTTACCACCACCATCTCAGTGCCCACCTTGCCCTTGCCAGTCCCCACCACATCACACTACTGTGGTGAAGCTGGCCTCCCAAGAAGGATCACTGTCCTGAGGCAAGCACTGCTGTCAGTCTCCTCTGCCCCCAAAGTTCTTTCCTCTACATTATGGTAAGCTTTGGGCTGCAGCTAACCAGGTCAGAGAGAAAGAGTCAGGTTTCTGATTTCAGCTTGCAGTCGTGTGCTCAGCTGACCAGCAGAGTGAAGGACTTCAAGGTGCTCTGCTAGGACCATTGAAATGCAAGAGGTCTGTCCACTTGGCCTCTGGGTCAAGGGATGGAGGGAAGGAGATGGATGAAGGATAATGGTCTGGGTTCTTGCTCTAATGAGGCCCTTTGAATGAAGGTGATAGAGAAATAAATGGATGATAGATTCATAGATAGATTAATTGATAGATAGTGAGATAGCTCTTATAATATCACATTTCCAGCTCCACATGCAGCTCTAATGTGACCTGAGTCTGTCTTAGGAATTAGTTGAAAAATAAACAGTGATTTGAGAATCACTGAATCCATACTTGCATTCAAGGTATTTTATTAAGTCAATCAAGACCTTTAGATAGCATAGTTTGGGGGGCAATTGGTATTCCAAATCAACTAATGTCTTTATTACCTGGACATGGGTCCAGCACACATTTTAAGTAACTCAGCCTGGGGTTAGGGCGGCAGATGTTTCAGAGAGCTCAGCCTGGACTGTAGGAGGACTCTCTTCTAGAAGGAGATCAAGGTGCTCCGACCTGATTCAGGCTACAGCTGTTCTGTGTTGTGAGACTTGCATTCAAGCCAGAGATCCTTGCTCTGCACCGTCACATCTGTAGCTCTCCCACAATGCTTCCTCCATCCCGAGTGCCTGCTTGTGCACCTCCTTATCCAATCAGCACATATTTTAAAATATATTTTTGCTATTTGACTAGGTCTATGAAGTAATCCTGGTAAGTGGAAAGAGGCTGCTAAGATTAGCTGTTGCTAAGGGGCTGAATCAGGTAAGGGCTGATGAAGAGCTTTAACATCTCCCTAACTTAGCACCCTAGACAGTTCTTCCACTCACTTGTCAAGAGCTCCTCTTCAATTAGCAAGCGAGATGGTCACTGCTCAGTGACAGTCAGGCCCGCTTGGGTAGTCCTCACCCTTCACTTCAGCCTCTGATGAGATTAAATGTGGAGGCCGGCACAGAGGAAGTTCCCTATTATTATTCCCAAATAGAAACCCAGCTGACGGAGCATCTAAACCAGCTCTCCATCTGGCACTTTTTGGACTCCCAAATGACAGGACTGTTTTTAAACTACACATACCTTGAGTTAGAAGAGCGCATTACAAACAGATCCAGCCTTTCTTTGGCAGTAGTCCTGGGCCACGTTGTCAAACCTCAATTTCAGTGAGAAAGCCAGGCTCAGGGGAGCCAGGGAGTGTCAGAACCTGACTCAGGCCCAGCCAGCCAGCACCGGGGCGCTCACCCTCCCAACCACACTGCAGGATTGGGGAACAGGGGCACCTGCCTATGGGTCTGCTAGGGTGGTAGCAAGGCAGCTGGATAGGCCAGGTGGAGTGAACAGCTACCCCAGGCCCCAACGCCAGGCGGGGTGAGCAGCTACCCCAGGCCCCAACACCAGGCGGGGCGAGCAGCTACCCCAGGAGCCCATGCAGCTTTTGTATCTTGCCAGTCAGGAGAGGAAACATCCCTTGAGCCCAGGCCCAGAGCTAGCAAAGGGCAATTTCAGGTAAGTAGGAATCATAGAGGAAGAGGCTGGAGGCAAAGAGCCAGAGGGAGTAAAACCAGAGCCCTGGACCAACTTTGGCAGGCACAGAGATGCTTGAGGTCTGACAGCAAGCATATGGGCAAACTAGGGGCCTCTCTCCCTACTCCCCAACCCCACTGGGGCATTTGTCAATAAATAGAGACCTGATGGACTTCCAGGGATACTATTGAAACCCCAAATGCATGAGACAGTCCCACCAACTCGTCAGCCCCAAATGTATGACAGCAGCCCTAGGAATCCACATCCACTGTCTATCTGACACTCTGGACACATCTATGGTGGAAGCTGACTCAGAGTTTGGAACCACCCAGTGGGGTGCCACCATCCAGGTAAGCTTGGAGTCTACCCACAGAGCAACCACCCTTCATCAAAATGCTTCCTGTGGTTTAGCTAAGAGAAAAAAGAGAAATCAGAGAAAGAGGGGCACCCTGCTTCCTGGGAGAACCCTCGCAGAGTAAGCACTCTTCAGCCTCCCCAGCACACCCTGCTGCCTGCACCACAGCGTCATCGAGTGACAGGTTGATAGCTGTGCTCCTCATGCTGGCTGTGACTTGGGGATAGGTCAAGACAGTTTTTGGACCACCCTGTCACTGACCTCGCAGAAACCCTCTGGTTCAGAAAGGGCAGTGGACCCAGTCACAGGCCCAGAGGCCCAGAGTGAGGAATGTTCAAGTGGGCTGGGCCCGTTCTTAGTGAATGGGACCCAGGTCTTCTCATTAGTGACTAAGTTTCTTTCCCCAGATGCTCCAGAAGGTGCTGGTCAGGCCGGTGTCATCCTCACCCTAGGTGGCACACACTGCAAATGACCTGGTCATTAATTTCACCATGCTGGTCCAGATGCCACCAGGCGGCCACAGGCATCCATCCCTCCAGTTCACAGTCAGCAAAAGGAATTTGTGTGCCAGAGCTGTTCATGGAAAGGATGTGATTCCTTCTACTTACTCGCCCACCCCCCCACCCCTGCAAGTGAATAAGGGGAGGACTGAGGTTGGACCATTACAGTAAGCTGTAATGTAGCTAGCTGCAAGATTGATCCATTCTGAGATCTTCAGTACCCCTGGGAATAGAACCCAGAGGCGTGGTGCTGCAGGACAGCCTACTCCTTTACTCAAAGTGCAGCCGTCACCTACTATATCCAAGGGTTACAATGGGCCCTTGGGCTACCAGGACAAGAAGAGATCAGATCCGGGAAAGGGTGCAGCTATGTGGGACCATCCACAGAGGTGAGCTACAGGATGGGGCTGGGGGTATGTGGGGGCTGTAGACCACCCCAAGATCATGGACGCAAGGGCGGGTGCTACTCCAGTCTGGAGCACCAACCTCTAAGGACACGCATTTCTCCTCCTTTGCTGGTAGGTAGCCATCTGATGCTTACGATTCCTCTTTACAAGCCAGCTCCGGCCCAGTGTGCACCTGCACTAGCACCTCCTGCCTGCTTCCGGCCTGCCAACTTTGTAGCAGAGATGTAGGTGCTCTCCAGATCTAACAACAGCTTGGTGGTGGTCCACCTTCGAAAGGTCAGTAGCTGTGGGGGTGTTCTCACCCGCTCCTCAGGTGTTCCCCTTTAAGCGCCTGCGACAGCAAGGTAAGGGCTTTCTCTAAGGAGCCAGAAAGGCCTCCACCCCATTTCTGAGCTCCAAGAAATGAAGTTATATCTAAGGAAGTTGAAGCTCAGAGAGATAAAAAGATTTGCCTGGATTTCATGAGCAGCAAGAGACTAAAACACACCAGCTTGTTTCCCATCCTAGTTTGTGCCTCACATCCCCTTTTCACCACACCTCACACACCCCTTTTTCACCTCTCTCCCCTGATGACTTACTACTGTGTGACACTTAAGGCTCCCAGATTTCCCTAAATTACCCATCTATTCCTTTTGCTTCTGCAAATCCTCTGGAAGAATCTGCAAGGAAAGATGAGCACTGCTCACTGGCATCTGGAATCTCTCAGTGTCTCACTTTGATTGAGACAGGGTGACAGGCTTAGCAAACCTACTCTGAACCCACAGCACAGAGCAGGATTCTGGCTCGCTCTACCAAAGAGGAGGCTTGCATTTGCTCACAGAAGTCTCCTATCAGAACTGCCACGGGAAGGATGGAGTTACTGCTTATCATAAATGTTTGCAGAGCCACAATTTGCATAGAACTGTGGAAGTTGATATTATTTTTCACTCTGTGGTTCCCTGTGAATTAAATTTGCTTATCATGTGTGAGAGAGTTCCCCTTCTGGACTGCAACTCAGCTCAGTAGTCCTAGGAGCAGAACTAAATTACAATGGTGCAGCTGGGGAAACTCTCATCCCTTCTAAGTTATGCAGAGAAAAATAAACATACTTTTCAGTTAATTGCAGCACAAATTACAATAGCTAAGATATGGAAACAACCTAAATGCCCAAAAGTGTGTGTTTATATACAGAGTGGAATATTATTCAGCCGTCAAAAAGATAAACTCATGCCATTTGCACCAAAATGGATGGATGGAAGGGATTTTTCTCAGTGAAATAAATCAGAAGAAAAATATTGGATGCCTTCACTTACAGGAGAAATCTAGGGAAAATAAACAAGGGATCAGGGGAGAAAAAACTATCTGGAAAACTATAAACCAAAGACATTCAGCAGGGGGGTGAAGAGCACAAGAGACTCTGGTAATGGTTCACAGATGATTTGGTAGCAGGAATTTGGGGGTATTACACCTGAGGAAAAAAATCACACATTGTACAAAATGAACAATAATGTTATATACATAACATGGTTTATATGTTATATATAGTATATAACATATATACTATATATAATATGTTTCACATATAAAACATCTGTGTGTGTGTGTGTGTGTGTGTACACACACATACATATATAGCAAAATTGGTTCCTTGGAAAATGAGCCATGCCAGATCCCTCATACCTCAACCAGAGGTCCTGGAGGACAGGCTTGGAAAATGTGAAAGAAGTCTTAAGCAAGTAGACTCCCCCAGCACCTTTGCCCCACCCCTACTCAGTAGTCCCAAAGCATTATTTGCACCCCAGCCCAGCAAGCCAAGATTCTATCGCAAAGTTGAGGCGTCCCCAGATCCCAGGGTCTTCATATCCAACAGAAGTCTTCCAGACCCCAACCTTCCAGGTGAGATCGCTACTCTTGATCATATTTGTAACAGTCAGAGAGACACTTTGGGCACCACTACCCGTCAAAGGTCAAATTAGAATGGCCCCCATGTTCCCCCTGTGATACGGCACTCAGGTGCCATTTACACAGACACACACACGGGACATCCTGGAATAGTGAGAGGCATAGAATCGGGAGATTTTTGTGCTCAGATCTGCCTTTGAGCCTCATGTGTCATCGTTAGTGATGGAAACATCACACAGATGTGTCTGAGGCCTGCTCCAGTTCACAGAAGGCCTGGGCCCCAGGTTAATGCTCATCACTTCCCTCCCTTCCCTGACAAAGTCATGGGCAGAACTCATTTGGGAACCTGTAGGAGAGCTACTATGAGAATTTAAGACACCAGAATGAAATGAGTTCAAGTGTCACACCACCAGTTCTGATAACAACTGATGCCATAAATGATGAAAAAGGCCATTTGGGTTTTATGTGATCTCAGATGATGCTCTGCTGATGCATCTTGAAATCCTGAAGTCATTTCTAAAAGCCCATATAATGAAACACCCTTAAAATTTGGTGATGTGAAAATGCTATAAAAACAAAGTGCAATACAAAAAAATACATTATTTTAATTGATATCAAATACCAACATTACAAGTTGTGTTTCTAGTCTTGCACGGTGATGCCCTTGTGTACACAACATCATCCTGCGAATATCCTCCCACCAAGGGTCTCTGCTTGTCAGGGAGTCACAAGGGAGTTTCCTGATGGCAACAGTGCAGTTTGCAGACCCCAGATTTCCAGCTCCCCTGCTGTTTATTATTTCTGTCTCTATCATCACTGATGATACGTCAGCTTCCACCTGTGACTTAGCCAGTGTTTCTGTCAGGCCACAAGTTGCTTCTTTGACTCTCCCTGCCACCCATTAATGCTGCCCATCCATTCAGCAGCTCCCTTCACTCTTGTCAGTGGCAAGAAAACTTTAAAATCATTCATGCCTTCTCCCCATAAGTTTGCTTAAAATTCATTGATTATTTCCAGGCTTGATTGCATTTGTGCCTCTGGATAAATGTTCATTGACTGAGGTGCCTGTTTAAATGGCGTTACTCTCATTCGCCTTGGTCCCGAGGACTCTGTGTCTTTGCATTTGAGCGCAGCTCAATTAAGTACCTTTATGATAGAACTCTGTCATCATGTCCAGAATGATGTGAAGGGAAGGTCTTCCTTAAGTGTTTGCTAGATTTAATTAAATTGAATTTGTGATTTTATGCATAGCCCATCCTCTCCAGTTGAGTGAAGTGCTGAGCCTGCCCAAACCACAACGAGGGCCCATCCTTACATGAGAGAGAGCTGGGAGTGGGAATGAAGGTCACAGTCTGTAGTAATGAAGGATCGAGTGACACCATCACTGGCTCATCAGACCCTTTTCGTCACCTGTGATAAAGTTGAGTGCCTAGCCTAGCATCATGTCCTCAGGATCTTGGGGTGGGGGAGGTTGGGAGCACCCCATATTCAGGGGTCACCTTAGGTCCTACCTTCAGCCCTGGTTTCTCAGTTTGAAGCACAATGCTTCCAAGCCCCCTGATTACAAACAAAGTGAATACAAATAGATTTGTAAAGTGATTATAAATAAAGTAAGTAACTTACTCTAAGCTTTCAGACTGCTAGAAGTTCTTCTGTTTTAGGGCCCATGAAACAACTCTTCAGTTGCTGGGGAGGTCACTGACCAAAAGTGGCCATGTGGAAGTGTCCTACCAAATCAAAGAACTCAGAGAATAAGAGACATTTTCTGGGGAAGCTCAGAGGTGTGACTGCCTGGCCCCTTTCTCTTTCTGAGCTGTACACACTGGGGGCAATGTTTTCTGTGAGCCTGGAGGATGGGCGATGTGATTGTCACACCGTGAAACTGGTTTCTTGCCATGGTGCAGGGAGGAGTCAAAGGGATCACCGCTGAATCCAACACTGCTCTTATGTGTACAGGGGAGTGGAAAAGAATGACAATGCCCACAACTGCCCTACTTACACAGAGCACACATGTTCCCAGCCCCCCCCAACCCCTACTCCAAGTGTTTACTGAGCTTGCTTAAACAATGGCATGAACAGGGGGTGGTTATGAGCTTCTCCCACCTTTCAGATGGTCCATCCCTGCAGTCAGCTCCTGAATCATCCAAATGTTCCTCTATTTTTCTGTGGTTTGGGGTTTTAAATTTTTCCTCAATAAATGACAAAAGTGAATTTTTCCTTAAGGCCCCAAAGCAAGAACTCCCTCACTTGCATGGTTTTTCTCTCTTTCACTTTCTGTCTCACTCTTTCTCTTTCTTTTTCTCTCTACCCACCATATGACCATCATGATTCTGCTTACCAATCCTCCGCAGGCCCTACAGAATTGAATACAACCATCATCAGTCCTAGGGGACCCTCTAGCTCTGACCCTAAACGCGTCATGGCCTGCCTATATCAGAGCTTACCCTGACTTCAGAAATGACAAGCTGGCTTTTGCATTTTCTAACTCTTCATGCAACAGAAGAAGAAGCGATCCCACAGGAGAAACAAGAGCTCACCAAAGGTGAGGGACATGTAGTCCAGGAGGCTACATCCAAAGACGTCACTTGCTGGTTTGACAAGATATCCTGGCTTGACCATGCCCATCACTGGGGATAATCATAGATAGGCAAAAACCTAAGATCTGCATACCCCAAAAGGCAAACAAAAGTGCTTAGTGGACTGTGTGAATGACCACTTTCGGGGTCACCCTTGAAGTATTGGTGACTGGAAACTCAAAGTTCATCAATGAGCCTTAGTGCTATGTGGGCACCTCAGTACTTGCTCTGAGGTGGGGATGAGCTTTCACCTCAGGAGATATTCAATGCCTAGATCACACTAAGAGTATGAGTCCAGGAAACATCTCCAAGTGTGTCAGGAAGAGTCTCAAGACAGAGACAGCAGGACAGCACTTAAGTACTATTTTAACAAAACACTAAATAAAAGGTTAGACAAATTTAATGACTCCAGGCCCAGACACCAGCTACCATAAGTTTCCTTGGTCCATAATTTTTTTTACTGTTTTTTACCCCAGCCTGTACATTCCTGAGCTATCTCTTGTCAGCATATCAAAGTGGCTATTATAGAAGAATAAGGTACAGACCCCAAGAACAGACCAGGTCACACTGGAGCTGTGCGCGCACAGTCTCTATGAGATTCACACAAGCCCTGAGATGGTCACAAGCCCTGCATGACTACTGAGTGGCAGCTGATTAGTGTTCACAACTGACAACAAGAAATGGCTCACACCCAGATGGACCTATGGACTCTAGCCAGGTCCACTCTCCTTGTCTTGTCAGCCCATAGAATTTAATTCCTTTGTTCTCAAACCCCAGCCCTAAAACCTATAGAAACACCCAGCCCTGGTGCCTAAGACATCTGTTCTTTATTTAAGGTCTTCCTGAAGTTATATTTCTTGCTCAATCACTTTTCAATAAAGCTTTCCTTTAACCAACAGCTTGAACATCACAATCTAATCTTAGCTTTGGTCCCAATTTCTCTTGAGGATGCGAATTCTCCATTCCCTATCAGTGAAACTATAAGCCAAAGCAGCACTCATATTGCCAGTACAATAAGACACCCCTTGATGGCTATACAAGGGTAAGAGGAGGAACAGCATCGGCAAGTGGATCTAACTTTGGTCCCCAAGGGTACCCTTCACCACCCCTCTCCCCTCCCTGTCCTTGGTCACCCTGACCTCCAGTGCAGGCCCTATATAGTCTAGTTTCCAGCTGTAGCACCTGACCCTCAATCCATATAGGTATAAACTACAGATGGACAAAGACCCAAAGGCCCAGAAAAGTGCAGACTCATCTCCAAGCCTGGCCTGCATGCTGCCTCAAGAAAAGTCAATGCTCTTCTCTTTCTTCTGTGTAAAACACAGGCATCTGTCCATTGACTTACCAGCAACATACATTGCAGACCCACTGCTATCATTCCTACCATGGTGGGATGTTGCTGTACTGAAAATGAGTGAACATCAACAGCATGAAACTCAAAACATAACAATGAGTAAAACACAAAAGTCACATCAGATACATCGATCCATTTAGATCCAGTTCAAAGAAGGAAAACAATCACTGTCTGAAGCAGTGATACAAGGAGAGCAAGAAGCTAGAACATGATGCACACAACTTAGAGCAAGGGCCCGCAGTTAGCAGAGGGGATCAGGCACTAGCAATCATCCATCCTTAGGCTGGGTGGGAACACGTAGATGCTACAACCACATGACACATGGTCATGTATTGTGATTGAAAACATCAGAGTTGTAGTTTGTGCCAAGTGTTCAGCTGGGCTGCAGGCAGGAAGAGTGAGGAAGATGCAGTCTTGCGTCTAGTGACTTATTGCCTCCACTTCTACGATTCAATGTGATGAAGGAGCTCCACTACAGTTTTGGGATGAGCAGCACAACAAGAAATCCAGCTGCCCCACTCTTGGTTATGTGATTGAACAACTTCCATTCCCTGATCATTAGCATGTGTGGCAGATGCTGGTGGGAAAGATAAGGCAAACACCACAATATTTGACTTGGAGAAGAAACCCTAAGACCCCTTAAAATGAAGAGGACTGCATTCCCCAAAGCAGGGTGGTCAGTTTCCTTCTTTCCCTCTGTCCTTCAGGCCTCACACAGCAACATGCACCTTTCTTTGGGCCTGAGTTAGAATCAGTGATGCCAAGTTTTGGGCTCGATAGTCAGACCTGCATAACTTGTGACAAAATGCAGATGTCCAGGGTCAATCTTAGACCTACAAATCAGTGTGTCTGAGATTAGGACCCATGATTTTGTACTTTTCAAGAACCAGTGGGACTCTTATGAGCAACCAGGCTTGGAACCTGCCACATCCAGAGGCCCTGGGAGCTGACATCAGCCAGCAAACAAGGGATATAAACCAGATGGCTGTCATAGGAGAAGTGGCCACCCTTTCCATTCCAGGTGCATCTCAAAATACTTTAGGCTTGGCCTCTGCCTACTGAGCCTCTTGGCCTATGGGGTTATTGTTGCCATACATTTAAAGAAATGTAGTATCTTGGAAGACAATTTTCATTTTGAGTCCCGGCCTGGCTTCCTTTGGAGAGAAGCTGTAAATCCACAGTGTCCCAGGGCAGGGCCCTCCTTCCTCTCTTCCCTCATGAACTTCTGTGGTAACTGCAATATCCCAGACCCTATGTGAGGTAGAATCCATTGAAGAAGGAAAGAGGAGGAATGGATCGTCCCATGTGTATGAGAATGAGTGTGTGAGCGTGTATACATGAGCTTGAATATAAGTGCAAGTAGCACAATTATATGTGGATTATATAATACAAATATGATAAAACACATATTTTATGGAGGCAAAAAGGATACATTGGGCACAGGTAAAGATGGGTTCATACACAGATTATGTCTCTGAAACACGGTGGGAAGAGCTGGGAGCCACAAGAGGGAGGTCTCCAAAGGTCAAGGCCCACCTTAGGCCCCAGTAGCCCTTGACATTCAACCTGCATCACTAACCCCTTATCTTCTCCAAAAATCTTGCAGCTGCAATGCAATGAAACCTCATTAGCCTGACTCTGCACACTGGAGACGTGGTTTCCAATATGACCCGTGTGTGGCAGGGTTAAGCCATGAATGCAGTCAAGTGCCTCTCAGGACAAAGACAGACCTGAAATTCTCCTAGCCAAGGGGTGTGACAAGGGCCTTGAGTGAGGACAGACAGTGTTCAGGGAGAAGGGCCTAGGAAATCCTTTGGGAGGAAGCATCAGATGGGGAAGGGGGCAGCAGGATTCAGAAATGCAGTGGGGAAAGATGAACTAAACACTTTCAGGAAGAGCATAGCATGGAATGAACCTGGAATGAAACAATATGGGAAAAGACAGAATGAGGGGGGGAGGGAGGAGAGGGGGAAGGGAACTCATGTCTAGCTGACTGAGATGTCAACCAAGCACTCTGAACATGAGTTCAGAAAATGGAGGCCCCTTTATCATTTAGCAGAGGGTAGTGGTAAGGGGTAGTGCAGCCATCCCAGGTTGGCCAGATTCACTGTTCATTCAGACAGCTGGATAAAGGAATCTTGGAGTCTTAGGTATATCTGAAATGCCTTCGATGCTGAAGCACGGGACCAGATATAGGCAGATGAGCAAGCAGGGAGGCAGTCAGGCAAGTAAGCAGCAACTGAGTCCCCCGATCTCCCTAAATCTCTCTCTCTCTGTCTCTCTCTTTCCTCTTCTTTTTCTCAGTGTTCCCTTGTTCATCTCATCTCTTGCAATCTCATAATGATCTCTCTGGGGCATCTACACTAATAGGTATGCACACCCTGTGCTCTCTGGTTTCTTGGCTTGGGTGTCCTCAATTAGAGATGCACCTGCCTCTCAGTCCTGAGCATTTGTGCATGGCCACGCTCAAGTTCCCAAGCATTTTTGCACCAATATGACATCACAAGGTGATGCAATGAAATCTAGGTGGAAAACAAGCTAGCTGGCTGTAGAGCTAGCAGCAGGAAGCCAGGAAAAATACTGAGCCACACAATCTTTTCCCTACACAGGTCAGAGCTGTGCTTTGCTTCAGGAGTCTGGTGGGTGGGCTGGGACAGGAGGACCAAAAGAGAGGAAGGAAGGACACTCTGCAGCCCAGAATCTGGTGGTGAAGCAGCCACATTTGGTGGGCTTTGCCTTTGCCAAACAGCCTGCCCCTCAGGGGGACAATCTGAAACCACAGAGGATTTAGGGAAGAAACCAGTTCATGTGGCTTCTAGCTCTGGAAGAATCAGTCTTCAGGCCACAATTGATCTCTTGTTCTCAAGAAGTCCCTACTGACTCTGCATGGACCCACAGAGCAGGGTCCTGATATGTTTAATTTGTATTATTAGGGTACTAGAAAGTAACCAGTTGGATTTCTGTTACCCTTTTGACTCAGACTTTGGATCTCAGAAAAGACCAAAGCTGAACAAATGGTGCACCCGGTTCCTCAGGCAGACAGATGCCCAACTGCTGCAGGATGATGCGTTCTGGAAAGAGGACAGATACACCCAAATCTGTTTCCAAGAAAGGTTACCTTTTCGTAGGTTGGGTCCAGGTATGTACAGTGATCCCAATGATGGAAGACAGGAAGGACAGATTCCTGAGGGGAAACTTCAGATAGCAGAAAGCCACCTGCCAACTAAGAAGTCATATTCTAGACTCTTCAATGAATGAGGAATAAAGTTCCATTTGAGACTTGGGACATTTTGAGGTGCTCTTGTAATAGCAGCCTGCATACCCCAACTGAGATAGATCCAAGTTATTTGCAGAAGCTATTATAAATAGAGTGTCATCAGGGAGATCTATCTACGTGAACAAAGAAGGAGGTTCAGATGAGAAGAAAGGGCTGTGCTCCTATGGTCTGGTCATGTCTGGGACAAGCACATGCCTTGGGCAAGAGAAGTCAAGCTCCAGCTGAGCCCAGGGCTTCCAGCCCTTCTTTAAAGCTAACAGGTGCATCCAGAATAAAGGAAGTGATTGGCTAGGCCACAGCTCCATGTTCTGAAGACTTAACTTCCCTGAAAAATGTCTGACCATGTGTGACCATGATCATTTAATATGATTAGATCTAACAGTCCTCATGGAGAAAAAAAAAATCTGTAAAAGCTGCAGGGAAATGCAAATGATCACATCTCACTATAATTAGGAGCCCAGGAACAGCAGGGCAAGCGCATTCATTACAAAGACCCAGGCCCCACCTGCATGTCGCTACCTCTTCTGCCGTGCAGGCCTAGGCCAACATCTGGCAGGTTCCTGTCCAGCCCATGTGTGGTGTTGGCACAAGCCAGGACACTCCTCGGCCCTTGAAAGGGGACTGCACGAAAATCACAGACCTGCAGTGTCTTTTTCAGAACTCTTTTCTGAATGGGATTGCTTCGATTGGGTGGTCAGCACTCCAGGTTGTGCTTGAAGTTCAGTGGCATTCAAATAAATGTCCAGAATAACCACCCGATTTTCCCTGGCACCAACTTTATTTGATCTCACTATAACAGCCCTTCTCCCCTTGTGCTCTTCCCTCCCTGCTACCTCTTAAACTCGGAGTCCTCAGGATGCTTGTTAATCTCTACCAATTTTCGGAAGTGTTTTGCTTTGTTGAATTGTCTGCTACGTAAATGTCCAGTATTTACCATTCTGACTCATCCTTATGCTGCATATATTTCTTTCAAGTTCCCTTCATTTTGATGAAAATGTCTTCATTTCATTCTGTTTCATGGATACATAATACTCCATGCAGAGTATGTATCCCATCTTGAGCCAATCACCTGTCAGTGGACATCTAAGCTATTCCCATGTCCCAGGTATGTAAATCATGCTGCTATGAACATTGTGAAACTTGTTTTTGTTTGATAACTTCAAATTCTGAGGATAGATGTCCAAGAGTGGGATTGCTAGGTTGAACAGTATTTCTATTTTTAGTTTTTTAATGTAAGTCCCTATTTTTTTCTCTCACCATTTCACATTCCATCAAAGAGTCACAAGGCTCCTCTTTCTCCACCTCCTCTCCCAGGCTATTTCCACTAAGTACCATGTTCACAGGTGTGAGATAGTAGCTCATCGTGGTTTAAGTCAGCATCTCTTATTAGAAGGGATAATCAACATGTTTTGTGTATGTCTTTTGGCCCTCTGGATATACTCTCGGATAAATTGTCTGTTCGTATCTGCCCACCTGCCACCACTTCTTAACACAGTGTCAGAGACGGTGCATACAGCAAGCCCTGGACCGACCCTCCACTCCCAAGCGAGGGCACTGGCATTTCTGGAATCCCAGCTCTGCCATTATCTCACTCTATGACCAGAGGTAAGTTACTCACCATCTCTGATCTTCTCACCTCCCCTGAAAAGCAGTGCCGATGATTATACTTATTTCACATGTTTCTGGGATACTAGACAGGGGCAGGGAGAGAGGGGGGCAATAGCCCAGCTCAGTTGTTTACATATGAAACAGCCCAAAATTAAGATGAGGTGAGTCACTGGTCCCTGGAAGCATCCCTGCCCAACCACCTCTGGTGGCCTAGCTGCAGAGCACAGGAAACACCAAGCCTGGCACCCCAGGAAGGTGGCTGTCATACTCCTAGCCAGGGGGTGTGATGTGAGTGACATGATTCTCAGGGTGTCCGGAAGGAGGCGGTGCTGGTAACTAGGATGGGCCCTTGGTGCCTTGAGCAGGAGATCACACTTTAGTCCAGAGAGTGACTAAAGTGTGAGTGTGAAGGGCTGGGCTCACCTCATCAGGACCCCAATTCCAGGGCAACCTGCACCAGGGGTGCTCTTCCAGGATAATTAGGGAACATTTCCTTTCACTAAGTGTTCAAACCTCTCCTTGTCTAGGCAGGGACGTGGCTCATACAGGCCTCCTCCCAACCTCTGGGGCTCAGCTCTAGGCAAGGCTGCCTGACTCTTGGCAGATTCTGTGTCTGCTCCCCAGGTTCCCAAATCGTGGGGGTGCAGGGCTCCTCAGAAGCTCTCTATATTAGCATACTTCTTCCCTACTCTGCTCTCCCTTCTCTACCCCTTTCTCCTACCAACCAGCCATCAGGTGAGCCTCCGGCATCCTCCACCCCCCTCTGTTTTATCTGTCCTTTACTCACAAAGCTCCCACTGGCAAGCTGGTGCTGGTGCTGTCTTCCCTTTCACATGAGGGCACATGACAAATAGGAACAAAATCCAAACTGCCTGAAACACCCCACTAAGGGTGGCAGTGAGCCTGGAGCCTGGGGGGGTTCATGGAGGAGGGCGGAGCTTATCATTGTACTAGGGGGCAGGAGCTGCTCTCCAGTAAAAGCCTCAGCATCTGCATGGGGTGAGCCTATCCTGACTCCCTCAGGACAGTGGGGACAGTGGGACAGAGGGAAGACCCAGCAAGCCAGGCCTCACTATGAAGAGCAACACTCCATGCAGAAGTGCCACAGCCATGCATGGGCTCCTCCTACTGGCACAGGCTTCTGAGGCCCTTCCTCTATTTCATGGATGATTTCGTTTTCCCTTGCAGTTGCTAGGGGCCTCAACCACAATATTCTCCTCTCACATGAGGGGTAACTGAGCTGCCAGGCAATGTACCCAAATTATGCTGGGGTAAACTACTTCAACCACTTGCCCTTTGACTTCCTGAAGATACCTTTTGACTATCCATTCCTTTCTTCCCTGAGGACTCAGCAACATAAGCTCAGGAGAGCCCAACCGGAGTAGACAGGGCTGACAGCCATCTGCTCTACTTCAAAGGGCTCAATGATGATGCTGTTTCCATCTCCCCAAACTCCTGGTCCCACTTTCCCTTGAGGCTTTCAGTGGGGACAATGCCTTTATAGCCAGGCCCCAGATATCCCAGGGCTGTAGTCCAGAGAGCTTCTCTGTGCACCTCTCCTACACAGCCCCAACTGCCAGCCCCATCTTAAGGTCTCGGAAACCATAGGGTCCAGGCAGACACTGGCACCTCATTTCTAGAAAGTCACAGAGGGCATCCAGGAGAAAGATGCCATGGGGGATGGCCTGGAATTTGAGTAGTGATGCTGTGCTGCCCCATTTTATAGACCTGCTCGGGGAGCCCCAGTGAAACACCCACAGGGTGTACCAGATTTGCGGTATCTGTGCTCATTCCTCTGCAACTCAAGTTTTATTCATGGAGACCAGAAAGTGAGCACCTCACCAGTGAAAGTAGAGCATGTCTCACCCACTAGACTACCTGAACCACTAGCCTGTTCTGGCCACTCACTGTTTAGAGGACCCAGAAATAGGCTTCCTGTTGGCAAGCCTTGAGATAGGGGACAACTCTTGATTAGGAGTAGGTGGAAGAAAACCTTATCCCTTGCCTGGATCCAGTGGGATGTTCAAAGCTATCTGACACCAGACTCTTGACCAGGACACTGGCAGTGTGTCTGGCCTATCCCTTATTTCTCATCCCCTGCCTTCACAGGACTCCTGGGTGATGTGACCTCTGTTGTCAAAATCTACTTCATCTTTGCCTGGAGCTGCAGACATTCTGCTCCATGTAATTATCACAGGGACTGAAGGGGCCCAGGACTCTCCAGGACATCTTACATGGTGGGCAGCCTACTTCTTGGGGGACTTTCACCAGCCTACTCTCTGACTCAAGGTGATATATTCCTGCATATCTAGTTTGTGCTACATGGGGCTCACCTTTTGAAAATGTAGGCTTGAAGATGAATTTCTGTGTGGACATGTGTCTATTCCTGTGATATTTCATGCTGTGCTGCTGATTCTCTCCAGGGAGGTACATCTTGGAAAGGCTACCATGTGCATTCAGCCACCCACCACTGCACATGAGGCCATGCCATGTGGACAGAGCAGCTGGCCAGCCCTCCAGCTAGAGCAAAGAAACCATGTTTGTTCAAATCCCTGACCCATTCCTCAAAACATTAAAAACTGATCTGCCACATGCCTCAGTTATTCCACTACTAGGAATCTACCCAAAAAACACTAATTAAAAAGGAAAACTGCACATCTATTACCACACAATACAACATACAGTACAATGGCCAAGATATGGAAACAACCTAAATGCCCCAGAACAAATGACTGGATTAAGAAGATATGGTGTGTAAACACAGTGGAATACTACACAATGATCAAAAAGATAAGCTCATGACATTTGCAGCAAGATGGATGGAGCTGGAAGGGATTATGCTAAGTGAAATAAGTCAGAAGGAAAAATACATGATTTCATTTAGATAAAGAATATAAAGATACCAAACAAAGTGTCAGGGATGAGAAAAGATCAAACTTGCAAATTGACCACAGACACACAGCAGATGAGGGTGAGGAAGAGGGCTCAAAACAGGGGAGGGAAGAGCACAAAGGATTGTGGTGATGGATCATTGGTGGTGGGAGAACGATAGGGGCAACATCTGAGGGGAGAAATCATATACTGTGCAAAATTAACAACAATGTAAGAAAATAAATAAGCAAATTTAATAATAAAAAAAATCCCTGACCCATAGAAATTTGAAATCAATCAATATTAACTGTCTTAAGTGGTCATGTTTTAGATGTTACTGTCTAAGAGGTTTACAGTAGTTTGCTGTGAAACTATAAAAGGTAAAACAATTTGTTTTATCTGTAAGGGCATCTTGCTTGGTCTGTGGGGAAGCCTTGGGTGGTAGGTAAGGATGTGATCCAGGTGAATTAGCAGGAAAAAGAGTGAGGGGAGAGAGGGAAAGAATAGGTAAAGGGAGTGGGGAAAGGAACAGGAATGGGGAGAGAGGTTGTGGAGCCAGTGTGTCCCTGGCTTAGAGGAAATAATGGAAACAAGGTAGATTTGCCTGGAGGGTCAGGGCTGACACTCTATGCTAGCCTGGTGTAGGAGACAACAAGTGTCCTGGGCTCTCCTATGCTTCTCCATAAAACTCTTGATTTGATGTTTCTGCTCAGGAAGTCACATAGAATGTGATAGAATGAATGTGTGAGTCAGAAGTGGATGTAAATGGGGGGGTTGATGAAACACTTCATAAATAAATCACAGTGCACACATTCAGGGCCACCCCACCCCACCCTTGAACCTCAAGGTACCTGTGAATGAAAAACAGTCCAAGACTAGAGTTAAGGCAAGAGAAGCTGCAAAATTTGCAGCACTTTACATGCTCTAATAATAAATTAAGAGGAGAACACCTGTAGAGAATCATGTACTAACTACTAATGCAATTCTCTCGGCAAAAATTAGAGAAAGCATTCTACATACAACTAAGAAAATTTCTCCCTAAGTAAGGGCGTCTTTATTTCTAACAGGTTTTTAATATCTTTTTAAAGTCCCACACTTCCATAAAAGGCTTTTGGAAAGAAAATCTTCCTTGCTGGGGTCAGTTTTCCAACCCCAGTTCTTTCAGAGCAAAAGGGACTATTAGGTTCTGGGCGCTGAAGTTCCAACCTGCCAGAACCAGGAGTGGGCTGCTGATGAGATGCCCCAGCCCCGGGATGCTCAGCCACAGCAGAGACACTCACCCTAAAGGGTCCTTCCATCTTTACAGGAGCAAGGAGCCAGTAAAGTTGCCCTCAAAATTGAGATTGGTCTTCAGTCCTTTTAAGCAGAGCCTGGGGGTGACGGAGGGAAGGGTGCGCAGGAGAATCATGCCTGCTGTTTCCTCAGAAAAACAGAGTGCAGGAAGCAGAGTGAGGGGAAGGCTGGAAGCAGGGAAGACCAGAGACCAAAACAGGGCAATTCAGTGTGAATTGGATAGCCTGACTGTGGGTCCCATCCGTGCGCTTAAGAGTCAACTGCAGGCACACATATAAAGGGTTTATTTACAAGGAAAATGGAAAATGAATAACCCAGGGAAAGAAAGAGATAAGTTGATTAATGTGTCCTACCAGTTCTGCTGTCTTGGAACCCCTATAGCACCCTGTCCCTGGTGAAGAGCGACAGGAGGCCAAGGGACCCCTAGAGCCCATATGTGTGGTTTACACCCAAAACTGGCTGCTTAACTCCATCCTCAGGTCCCAGAATGCTTTTTTTTGGTGTTGATGGGACTTGTAGGTCCAGTATCTGGGGTGGGGGTGGAGTCTACAAAACCTGTGTCTGTAGAGTTCATTCAGGACATCATTCCCCCCTTACAAGGCCAAAACATGGGGTGCATTACTAGTTTGGCCCAGGCCATGGGTCTTGTGAGAATTTTTTCAAGGAGGTATGTGATCTGCAATCTGAGAAGAATTCATGGAGGTGGAGAACAGGGGAAAGGAGATATCATTGCTGGTTTCTACTTCCTATTGATGAAAATTTACCCCATGACATAGCGACCTCTTATATTCTAATTGTACCATCTGGCTGAACCAGGTAGCTGCTGAGCACTGAGATAGTAGGGGTCCCACCACAAGGTAGCAAGGATCTCATAGCAAGGATCTTAGATGGAGACCTCCACTCTGAGTCCTAAAAAACTGAGACCTCCACTCTGAGTCTTATAGAGGTGTCATATCATCCTCCTGGAGGATCAATAATTCCACAGAGTAGAAAACCAAGGCCTTGAACTCCTTCCCTCCCATAGCCCAATCCTGAGAGTGTAAGCTTCCACCCTCTTCATCCTGTAACCTGCAGCTGAAGCCCAAACACTGTTACAGATGGTGCCCCCTGGAGGGCGTTGCTGGTGAAAATAGATTGTCCCAGGGAAAATGCTTAAAAATATCTCATTTTAAGTTGTAGTGATAAATAAAAATATATAAGAGGGTACAGACTCATTCAGTCTTCAGGATTCAAGGTTTCTGGATCTTCAGCATTTGGGTTCAGTAGATTCCAGCTTCCACTGTGCCAATCTTCCAGAAGGCTGTTGTGGACTTCAGAAGGTGGAGTCCTCCAGCAGCCAACCTTAGAGAGGAAAAGATCAGAGGCTTTGTAAATAGCCAAGTAACTGAAACTGTTTCTTGTTCTCCTGTTGTTAGATCCTAACAGACAATGCAAAGACCTGGAGTGGGGTACCTCTCTGAGCTATGGGCATGTGGCAATTTGTCAGGTCATTCAGCCACTGCAGTTGCTATCTTGGGTATCACTTGTCTGGTGCTGTTCTGCGACATCCCAGCAGCTCCTGGAGTGTCTTCAGCTGTGCCCGTTGTTGTCTTTGTGAGTAAGAACCAGGTCCAGGGGCTGGCTGCCTTGTGCTTCAGGTCTGAAGAGGCAGGAAGACACCGTCTTGGAAACGGGGCCTATTGTTCGGGAGAAGACCTCCTTATCCTCAGTGGTGGGAAGGTGCCATTGTAGCTGCTTTTGTTTAAGATGGAAAAACACTGGACACTGCTTTTGGTGAGGTGAGGCCTTTTTTTTTTTTTCTTTTGCCTCAATAACAATTTGTTTTTACCATTGTTAAATAAATCTCATTGTTGTTGTTCCCGAGTCTGAATAATGTTGCAATTATGCACAAGCATGAAGAACACAGACAGTGGAAAGTAAACTATTTGGGCAGTGTCCTTGGCCAATTGTAATGCCCCTTGCTGCCCTGTATCAATCCTACCTGTTGTTGGAGGTGTGGAGGTTTATGCCATGAGGAGATCAAACAGCCATGCCTGGGTCCCTGGGGGTGAAGGGGGTGGGGGGCATGGTGAAAGAATTTGCCAAGTCAGTATTGGAAAGTAGTAGGAAAGGCAGATTTATTGATTAATTAATCATCTTACTGGAGAAACTGGGAGCAAGGTGAATGTGTTAGCACAATGTGGGAAGTTTGAAGCACTTTTTAGACTTTGAATTTGTAGGCTATCTCTAAAATTTAAGACACAGTTTCATGCTGGTTTCTAGCTAGTCAAGTGTCAGGCGTGATCAATCTCTGCATTTTTAAGCCTTTACATTAGTCTTTAATGGCCACAGGTGAGCTTTTATGGCCTTGTTTCAGTAACCATTCTTTGGTTCTCCTCTCTGCCCAAGGTCTTTGTGCCTGGTTCCCATGGTAACTCTTCCATTTTTCCCTTATATATTTAAATCTTCCCATCCTGGTCTGCTGGGCAAGGAAGAGACTGAGGTTTTAACCTTATAAAACCCCAGTAAGCATTAGTGTGGCAACCAGAGAAACAGCTTCACACCTGCAGTTTATTTGGCTCATACAGGCTCAAGAGAGCTGTAAGTGGTAATTTGGAGAGCTGGTTGTTAAGACTGGGGGTAACTTGAAGTCTGAGGTAGTGTTTACATGACAGAAATGAGAAGAAGAACAAAACAGGGGTGTTTTGGGGTCACATTCCCTGTGGATTGCTGTCCACAAGTGCACTGCTACTCTGTCTGACTGAGTATTATACTACTCAGACTGCTACTGTCAGTCGTAGTCTTCCCTAGTGAAATTAGAAAAGGTAAGGCTGGACTCACCTGCATTGACTAGAGACACTAAGGTGGCTTATGTACATTCTGAGTCTCACTTCAATCTCTGTACAAATTCTCTAGGGCAGTGTCGGTTTGAGGCCTGTGAACATGAAGGAGCTACTGAGCCAGCCTTTCAGGTACTCAGAGTCCTGAGGCTCAGAGACCCTTAGGTCAGCATCCTTCTCTGCCCACTTCAAGGCCCCTCTCAGCAGTGCAGTGTTTCTCACCACTTTTTGGTCAGTACTCCATCATTGCTTTGACAGTTAACAAAGAGCTTGCTGGCTGATTTTTTTTTAAGAATGGTTACAGTAGTCTGATAATTTAGGATTTTAAGGTTGAAAGATAAAAGGGTGATTATTTGATGTATAGGTAGCAGTGAGCCATCAGCAGCAGATGAATTGCTTCCTTTCAAAGGTCTCTGAAGTTCCAGCAAGGCACAGAGCAGGTTTTTTACAGATTTGGACAGACAGGTAAAGGAGTCTTGGAGCCCTCCTGGGCTTTTTCAGGCTTTTAGTGATCTTTCTACACCATTTGTATTGAGGCAACCACGTACTGGGCAAGCTGGTAGGCCTCCTAGCTCCCGGCAAATCTTTATCTTTCTGGGCTCTCATGGTCTACTTCACTGGGGTCTATTATGCTCTGCTGCAAGGTCCTTTTGGCTCAGGTGTGCCCCCTTACACACACCACACTCCAGTGTCCACCAGGAGCATGGGTAAAAGATCACAGGTGTTGAACATAATGGCAGGGAGGCAGAAAAGACATAATTTCCATTTACCCTAAAGTCTCAAAGAGAGATGGCCAATCTCAAAATACATTGACATATGCAGAAGACTCTCAGCCCTCTTCCTGCTTGCTGCTCAGGGAGATGCTTCCCTGGGGGCTTTAAACCCCACAGCCATACCAGATCTCTACTCTCATCCAGACCAGTACTTCTCATACAAGAACATGCACATGAAATGCCTGGAAGTTTTATGAAGCATCAGGCTGTAATCTATCAGGTTTGAGGCAGGATCTGAGGTATTGTGGAAATTAGCATGCCCTTAGGATTCATATTTGTGCTAGAGTTGACCCAGGCACGGGCAGGTTCTCTATTGATTCAGGCAGATGGATAAAGGACCCAAGAGCTATTGGTGGACTTTCGGGCTTTAATCCTCTCTGGAGGAATAGGCACTCAAGCATACCATGCAGGAAGGCTGGCATGCAGAGGGGGCTTGGAGGCAGGCAGGCAACAATGCTTCTCCCCCACACCACCCCCAGATCTTTATGCTCTTTCTTTAGACTTTAGAAGGTAGAGACCTTCTCTCTCACACCCAAAGCCTCATGGCTTCACCTCTATAGCCATGCTGCTCCTCCTCCCACTGCCACAGCTTTTATCCTACCTCTAGGCTCAGGTGTGCATACGCACCCATACCCAGGTGTTCACAATCAGACACACAGGCCCACACCCACGCTCACAAGCACTTTCTGCATTAACATAATCAAGGCTGCAGGTGATAGACACAGAGGTTAGTGGCATAAAAAGCTTGATCAATGAACTCATTTTCCCTATAGCGATTGTATCTGAATTTAGTCACCTGTGCCATATTCTCAACACAGAGTCCTTTGAAGTACAAAATAGACACTCTGACTCCATTACAGATAGAAGTGGCATCACTATGTATTTCTTTCTTGTGTTGCTTACCTTTTCTTTAATATGTATCTCAGCAAGAAACCCAGATCTCTGAATAGCAAAACATTCAGTGTCACAGGTTCGAGTAGAGGTCATCTGAGCTGTATTTCAGCCCTGGTCTCATGTGTTAGGGAGCTGAAGCACCCCACATTCATATAGCCAGTGCATCAGCTGGGAGAGTTATAGTAGCCAGAGCTCTCCCCATGTGACCTTACCCTGGTGGTCTTAAGCTACAGCTTCTGCTTCCATGTTAATGTTCAAACCCCCTCTGCTTGCATCACCATGCTAATAGTCCAAGCTAAATAAACCACGTGGCCAAGCTTCAAGTTAATGAGAATGGCCAAGACAACAGAGAGGTTACCAGTCTGTGTAGTTCATGGGATCTGACACGATTGCTTTTTACTCTGACCTCTAATTCCCTCCTTCACTAGTCCTATTCATCAATTTTCATCTCAAGATCCAGGCTCTTGGAAATTACCTCACCAAATAGCTCATTTAGGGGAGTCTGGGATCTTTAAAAGACAGTTATTATCAGAGAGCTGCTTTTTGATTTCAGCTTCATTTGAACATTTTAAACAGTTCATTAAAAGTTCAGAAATTCTCATTGTCACACAAGATTTACTTGCTTAAGTTATTACATTGAAAATTAATTAATTCTTTTAGTCATATTTTTAATAGAGGATGATTTTAATTCTTTGTATAATATGACAAATTTCTGCTAAAGACTGACAGCTGTGGGTTTTAATCACTGTTCTCATTTGGGAAACCATTCTCCCTTCCAATTGTATTATCTTGTGGTGAAAAAAAATGAGTTCAAATTGCAGCTCCCAACAAAAAAAAATTGGGCCACAAAGCTGGAATTATTGTTACCCAAAATGGACCTTCCCATTTGGATACTTGGAGGTCATCACAGTACACAAACAGCTATAATATTGGTTAGGAGCAACCTCAGTAGCTCTCATCTCAGGGTCCTCTGTCCTATTCCTATGCTTTGTATCTGGTATTCTTCATAAGAAATAGGCATGGAGACATCCCTTGGTATTTTCCTCAGAACTATTTTTTCCCACTTTTCACATTAAAGAAATTATGAGCATGGTAACAATTAGCAAGTTCAACCAAAAGGATGCACACTGAAAAATTAGCTTCTTCCCTACCCTGAATACCAAACTGTGGGATTCCAGAGTCGAGATTCTAGGGTGTTAAGAAAGTGTGCATGCACAGATAAAAAATGTGTGCATCTATGTGCATATGAGCAAAAGTATTGCCAATGGCAGCACACCCCAAATGTGGATGTTTGTTTTATTTTTTCTTTCACTATATTGTAACATAATTTTCTTCCACTTTTTAAATTTTCTGGCCTTTGGCTAGTATTTACCTGTATATTTGTCTATATCCCTTCCATTAATGTTCTTTGTCTAACTAATCTTACTCCTCTGTTCTTTTACAACTTTTACTTTCCATATCCTTGTCTTTTTTGTATCTCTGGTGTTTCTAACAGGACTTTTATTTTTACCATGATTTTATACTTTTATTTTTTTCTTTAACTCAAGTGGACCAACATTACCTCCCTGTGGTGTCTTACCTCTCTCATTTCTAATATATTTTCTTTGTGTTACTCTTTTTTTACCATTTTCTGTCTTAGTCAATGTCCAGTAAAGAAAAATAAGCCATATCAGGCATCTTAACAACAGGAAGTTAACATGATATATCATTACCCAGTGTTGGAGAATTGAAAAGGAAATTGGAAATAAACTGAAGTGTCATCTAGATAAACTGCTGGAAGCTCCTTTCCTCCCAAGGCCAAAGAAACAAAATGAAAAGTTTGGAACATTAAAGCAAAGGATCATCCTCAAATGGAAACTAGACTTCTGAGCAGGGGTCACTTTTTGGTTAATGTCTGTTGTCTACAAGTTCCAAGGAGGGGTATCCATAACACATGACCCAAATGTCAGGAAATGAGAGTTGGCTAACACTAGCACATCAAGAACTGTGGCCAAGGCAGCCAGGGTACAAGAGGGCATCAAAAGAGATTCCCACTTCACTCCCAGAATAATAATCTAAAGTAGTATAGTAGTCTAGTCCAATAAAAGCAGTGGTCAAGGAGTACCCCATGACTTGGGGTGAAGCTAGAGCACCTTCTGGACATCAGTGACTAAAGCTGACATTGTGTGTCAGAGGAGATACTGAGAAAATCCAACCCTAAATGACAGGTGAGTGGTGAGAAGCACTGACAGGGGTGAAAATTGTGGTCTACACCATCCTCTGGTGAAAGGGAAGTCACAGGGAGGATAAAGTTACTTAGTGTGGACCTAAATTAGGGGAAATTCTGGGGTAAATGAAGTGGATAGGCTCCAAAGAAAAAGACAAAAAACAGAAAAGCATGACTCTGTCCTTAAATCCTTCAGAGTTCAAAGTAAAATAGAGGAAATTCAGTTGAAAATGCACACAAAGCCACAATGAAAGCACCGCCTGCACTCTATAGAGATACGGTAAGAAACCTAGAAAGGAGGGTTATCAATGGTACCACAGTCATATGTATCCATTCTCCTTCCCAGCACACTATATTCACTGGTAATGGACTTCTCCAGCCCCTTCACAGACCCCCAGAAGCTACATATTAGTTCTCCCAAACAAACAGCTCCATATACTGGAAAGGTGGAAGTTCTTAAACTTAAGACATTTGAACTTGAACAAGTAGTGACCTTAAAAGTTAGTAATGGGGGCCCTCCCTGGTGGTGCAGCGGGTTAAAGCACAGCACTGAGAAGCTAAAGCCACTTCCGCATGAATTCGATTCCTGCCTGCCCCAGAGGTGACCACATGGCGTGGCAGACCTCTCCTGACCTGCCCGCTGCTCCCCTCAGCAGTGTACTTCAATGATCTGCCTGTTCTGCTCTCCACTCTGTCTCTGGTGAAGCCTCTCGCTGCCCCTACACCTCTGACCTGTACCCCAGCTCTGTATGCACAAATAAATAAATCTTTTTTAAAAAAAGTTAGTAATGGGAAGATGAAAAAATACAACAAATCCCACTTGAAATCTCAAGAGAAATCTTTACCATAAAGAAAGAACAAATTTCCAAAAATGAATCACAAAGACATGGAAGACATTTACTTCCTATAAGATACAGATTTCAAAACCACCATAATAATCAAATAAGTGGAAGGAAGTACAGAAAAGTTGAATAAAGATATCTAAGAAATCATACAAATAATCATAGAAATAAAAATAATGAACAGAAGATCAAAACTGAAATTTGAAATAAGAAAAAAAAATGGAGATGCAAGATACAAGAAGATCTGTAGAAGTGTTTTTTTAAAAATCTAGAGAAAGCTTTATAATAGGCCAAACAGAAGAATGAATCAGTGACTATGAAGATGATAATGCATAAAAATCCAGGAGGAAGAAAAAAATATATGATGAAAAAACATTTCAAGATATCCAAACCCATGAGGAAAGGCAACATTATAATAATGGGTAGGTACCCCCAGGAAAAAAGGAGAGCTAAAAGAACAGATAATTTATTTAAAGAAAGTTTTCTAAATCTAGAAAAGTTATTTTATATTCAATTTCATAAGCTACAAGAGCAACTGGTTCCAAAATATAAAGAGAACTACACTAAGACACATAGTAGTGAGACTCAATAATTCAAAACAAAGAATACTGAAGCTTGCTCAGAGGAAGAAGTAGATAGATTTAAGAAACCCCTATAATAGGCAAAGAGAGAATGGAATGACATGATCAAGATATTTAAAGATTGAAATTTAACTTTTTAAGAATAACCTACCTTGAAAAGTTCTCCTTATATGTGAAGAAATATAGAATCTTCTCTGAGAAACACGAGCTGAAGCAGTGTGCAAACCCTAGACGTCCCTTGAAGAAATGTTGAAAGGAATCCTTGTGTCTAAATCAAACAGAAAAACAAGGAAAGAAAACCATAAAATTAAGGACAAAATCGGATTAGTTGACCTTCACATAACAACAATCATGTTATATGTAAACAGACTGAATTTCCCAATCAAAAAATACAGAGTAGCTGTTTGGGTAAGAAAACAGAATCCAATTTTCTGTGGTCTCCAGGAGACAGGCCTAAGCGCCATAGACAACTATAGGTTCAGAGTACAGGGTTAGAAAAAACTCCTACAAGAAAATTGAACCTAAGGGAGTGCCGTAACAGCCATACTCATATCAGATAAAATATATTAGCAGCTAAAAACAGTAAGAAAAGACAAGAATGGGCACTATACAATGATTAGAGTAATAAGATATCAGGAAGATATAACACTCGTCAATATACACTCACCAATAAAAGAACAATAAAATATACAAGGCAATTATGTTTCACAAATGTGAAACAGACAATAGGAACAACACATTAGTGGCTAGGGGCTTCAATACCCTACTTTCACCTGTTGGCAGATCAACCAGCTAGAAATTAAAATAGAAAAAAAAGAAAGAAATTTAAATAGGACACAATAGCCTTAAACTAAGAATGAGACCACAAGGGCTTAATAGATATCTATAGGGCAGTTTACCCCCAAAATGTTGAATGTGTATTTTGGAATTCCATTTATAATTTTTTTATTTTTAATGAATTTTCTATTTTATTATTATAACATCTCCTTCCCTGCTAGCAGTAAAAAAAAAAATCATAAAGTTTATTTTGCATGATTTTAGTATAACCATTCCAGTTCTCTTTAAGTTATATTTACATAGAATGTATTTTCCTTAATCTTACTTTTAGCCTATTCATATCTTTTAAACTAAATTGTGCCACTTTTACTCATCATATCATTCAGTCACTTTTTTTATCTGTTCTTCCATTCTCTGCCTTTTAATTGGAAACTTAAATTCACTTACAAACCTATCTTCTCCACTAGAGTTACCAAGAGTAGAGAATTTATTTTACCTTCTCACCACACAGCATTAACTATTCTTCTTTCTACTCCTTGCCAAGGTTTCATAAAGTGATTTCTGAACAATTAGTTATATAAAGTTGACCAACATCTTTGGGTTTCAGTTTCCTCATCGATAAAAGAGTTTGGGAGAAACTTACAATTCTTTTAACTACCAACATAAAAGTAACACATTGTACAGTTGCCCAGGGAAGAGTCTGATTTCTAATATCTCCTATTGGTTCTATAAGATTGTAAAGTATATTTTTAACATTGGGCAGTATAATCATAATAACAATAAGACTTCATTTTCTTTAAACCCAAAGTAATTTAGAGTATTTTCCAGTTACTCAGATCACTTCTAATAATCTCTCACACACAATAGTTATAAACAGAGAATTAGTCACACACCAAGATTGTATCCCTCCACTCCTTCATCTATACTCATTTCTCTGAATCATCAACACCTGCCAACTCTCTTTTTGAAACATTTGTCCTCTAGATTCCTGCTTTCTGGTTAACACTTTATTGTTTCTGCCTTTCTCAATTCCCAGGTCATTACTTCCTGTCCCTACCCACATGCCAGGTGATGGATGCATTGTCACAACACCAAACAGACTTTCTAACATGGTCGTCATCACCCATAGCCCCCTGAAACTCCTGATCCTGGTCCTTTCACTCAAGACCTTAGATCAGACATCTTCCTTTCTGCAATCTCATTCTTTCTTCCTCCTACTCACTAAGACACTCCAACATACCTAAGTAGAATTTACTGCAACTTCCAGGAGAGAGTGGGTCCTGCCCACCCTTTCTTCCACCATCTCACTAACAAAAATATGAAACCCCTTCATACATTAAGACTTCATCTGACTTTTTTCATACAAATACATAACTTCTTGTATATTTTAATTATTTGCATTTCAAATGAAATTCTCTTTAGAATTTTTTTATGCAATTGAAAATAAATACCACAGCACTTTAAAAGTCATCATTATCCATTTTTTAAAAATACATTCACAATCTCCACAATAGTGGTCAGAAATTTTGCCATTCTTTTTTCTCTTTTAATACAGTTTTATTCCACTTATCTCATAGAATTTTATCTTAATGCCCTAAGATTTTGCATGAGAGTGCTTTATTATTATGTTCATAAAATTCTGCAGAGAAATGTACGTAAATTAAATTATTTATTTCCTATGATCTAGTATCTAGGTGTTTCAATAAAATTTGTGGACAGACTTTATCATTGAAGTTTTTATTGGTTTATAATTTTGCAATTCAAGATAATAGAGTAGGAATCTTGACTATTGCATAAAAAATGAGATTGTAGTGATGATGCACTTCTGAAGAGGATGATTTCGGAGCAATTGCCCTGTTTTCTAAGAAGCTGTCACCTGATCTGCCCCCAGGATGGCAGGGAAGGAATAGGGAATGTGACTGATCCAGCTTTCAAGGAGAAATGTGAACCCACCCCCTGGTTTCCATATGAACATAAATCCACTTTTCTGGGAATCTGATAGTTTAAACTGGGGTCTGGATATGGAAAAATTTGCTTATTTCTAGAAATAAACAGGGAAGATTTGGCATCAATTTTATCCTCACCTTTTTATTTATTTATTTATTTATTTTTTGGTTTTTGTGTTATATCAGTAAACACTGACAAACATTATCAATGCCTGAGCTTAAACATGGATTTTGTCAAACCAGTAACCACAAAGATTTTCGAAGTCCAGAACTATCACTGTTACATCTTTAGATTTTGTTGAAAGCAAAGAATTTAAAACCACCTAATTTGGTCATCATTACTAAATTTCTAAGAAGTCTACCCATTACAGGACTCTCGGAGGACCATCAGGCCCACCAGCTTTCATTCTGTGGTACTTGGTTCAAAACAGTAAAAGAAAATTTTGGATCTTATGCTATCATGGTTTAATATATTTAAAATAAGGTATTCTTATCAATACCTTGAAGCTGGACTTAGCCAATCAAATGATGAAGATGCCGTTGATATAGTGTTTAGAAAGCTGGGCATTGCAGCTTCAACTGACAATTCAACAGCCAAATGGGGCTTCCTGCTGGTTAAAGAAGGCGTGGAGCCATTTCTCAAGTCAAACAAATGTGTGAATGTGCTATAAGAAACAAAATAACAATCACAGAAGAACTAGTGAAATCAGAAAGATTACTAGAAAGAGTCAAAATTAAAATGATATCTAAAATGGTGATTAATATTTAAAATTAGAGAACTCTTTATTTTTAAAGATTTCTTTATGTCTGCATACAGAACTATGGTACAGGCCAGAGATGGTGGGTGATGAGTGGATTCACCCGAAACAGGGTGGGGAACAGAACAGGTAGATCAATGGAGTACACTGCTGAGGGAAGCAGTGAGCAAAGCAGAAGAGATCTGCTGCGCCATGTGTGCAACGTTCGGGCCTGGGATTGAACTCACACTGAAGCAGCTGCTGCCAGGTTGCAGAGCTGTGCTTTAACCTGTTCCACCAGGGAGGGCCTGAGAACTCTTTTATAATCTTTTAAGTTTATTAATTTATAGATATTTTAAATCATTGTTCATTTTTGTACAATATTTGCTTTCTCCTCTCAAGTGCACTCCCCATAAAATTCCCACCACCAGTTCACCTGTGCACCATTGCCATCATCCCTTGCGCTCTTCCCTCTCTGTTTTGATCCCTGTCCCTTCCCTCACGTGCAAAAGATCTCTGTTAACTTGTTGACTTGGGTGTTGTGTGTTTTTTGTTTGTTTATTTTTGTTTTGTTTTGATACATAGAGAACTCTTAAAGCTCAACAATGAAAAACAATCTGCTTAAAAAATGGGTAGAGGACCTGGGCCAGGAGGGAAGAGGGAAAAGGGTGGATAAATGGGTAAAGGGGTCATCCATACAATGATCTGTAGAAACCTGACTTTCATAATGTTTCCACTTGAAAACTATATGATGTTAAAAGCCAATGTTACTTCAATAAAATGTTTCAATGTTTGATGTGGTGAATTTATGTTATATGTACTTTACCACAATAAAAATTAGTCCATATTCTTTAAAAATATTTTAGAGTATATTTTTAAAAAGTGTGAAGAAAACCAATACAATTAATTTATATTTGTGTTACAATAGATTATAAAAGCAATATAAATCTAAATGTTTCTCACTATTGAATTTTTATAATGCAAAGTCATATGTAGGAAAATGTGTTATTGAAAAAATAAAATGTATGATAAAGCCTTGAGAATAATTGAGTGTAATCTATTAAAATCACATTTTTATGAGCAATAAAACAAATTTATGTTTATATGTAAGAAAAGAGAAGGTGGAAATGTTAAAAAAAAAAACAAAAAACTGAAGTGCTAGCCATTGTATACCATTCTATTTTTATGTTACTGAGACTAAGAAAATAGCAAACATTTATTTTTATAAAATGAACATTTATTTTTATAAAATGAAGATTGACTATACTTTGAATAAACATGTTAATCTGCGATTTGAAAAAGTGGATCTTAACTTCCTTTAAAATAACACACACAGGGCCCTCACTGGTGACACAGTGGATTAAAGCACAGCACTGAGAAACTAAAGTCACTTCAGCATTAGTTCGATCCCCACCTGCCCTGGAGGTAACCATGTGGTGCAGCAGACCTCTCCTGACCCGCCCACTGCTCCCCTCAGCATTGTACTTCATCAGTCGGCCTGTTCTGCTCCCCACTCTGTCTCTGGTGAATCCTCTCACCGACCCTGCACCTCTGGCCTGTACCCCAGTTCTGTATGTACAAATAAATAAATAAATATTAAAAAAATAATAACACAAAAATTTAAAAAGCTAGTGTATCTTGAGAAAACTTGGTGATCCCTTCTTATGAGAGTTACATTTGCAAACATAAATTTTATTATTTTAAGCAGTTCAAAGATACTTTTACTTTTGGTCAAACAATAGATCCAGATGTGGAACACTGTCAAGAACAAGGAGAAACATGTTACTCTTAAATTTGGGGCGGTGGAGGGTGAGGGGAATTGATTTCAGTGTTTTGAATGAATTTTCTTTCTTCTTTGTTGCCAACAGGGCCCTCCCTGAAGAGTTTTAGAGTCTTTGGCAAGAGGCTGGTGGTGAAAGAGATGTCATCATTAAATGAAAATATTATCAAGCCCTCTGCTCCACTCTGTGGTATTTTTGGATTCACAACATCCCAGCAGTTGGCCCCCAAAGTGAAGATTTCATGCAGGGGAAAAAAATCCTGTATGGCTTGGGATCACTGCATTTTCCTGCAGCCTCCCAACAGTCCTAATTCTAGAATAAGGAAGAGAAGGGGTTTGTGGGTATTGTGAGCAGATGGGAAAGGGAATGTGCAAGTCTCTTGAACTGATCTAGGAAGGCAAGTACACACGAGTGGAACTTTAACCTCTGTTACTGAGAACCCTGGGAATTTTTATATCCTGGAACTCACCTGACCCAGTAAAAAGTCACAATTGCTGCTTGTTTTCAAATAAAGTTCTTCAAAACATGACCTCCATAACTGCGTGTTAAGCCCCTGCGTACTCACAGATAGCCTCCAGATACAAAGAGGCTAAGACACACACAACATGAGGGTACACATGTTAGTGCTCTCTGACACACAAATAGAACAAGTGTCTCTGGTCAGAGCATTTTCTGAGGAGGACAGATGACCTTCTTCTCTCTTCCCTGAAATCCTCTCATTGCCCAGGAAACCCTCTCTCTTATCACCAGGCTGCAGCCTCCAAGCTTGTCAAACTGAACTTTTCTTGTAATTCATTCACAAACTTTCATCTCCACTGGTATTTGCTATTCCTTAATTGAATAATTATATGCAATTAATAACATCATGCATTAGCATAATTCTAACATTAGAGGTTTCAGGAGGATATAAGTTAATTAGAGGTTAACATTTTTGGCTCTGAATCAGATGCTTATGTTAAATTATACCCTGTGCTCCTGTCAACTGGGAAAGCATGAACTATGCCCCCTTGGTTAATCTGCTATTTCTAAGGTCTGTGAAAACAGATAAGGAAATACTACACTCAAGTCTTAGGATTTGTTTGTTTAAGAGAAATTCCCAGAAAACCACATTGATACTTATGTATCTACTGAAGACCTTTGTGGGGAACATAAAAAAGGGTCAGATGCAAACTCCACTTTTATGCCAATAGACAAGAGAGTAAAATAGGCTTGCTTAGAGTTCCCTCAGACAGGAAGCAGAGTGGCAGCAACAAAATTGAAGGACTGAGCTGCTCCAGGTTCACCAGATACTTGCAATCAGGGAAGCTGTATACATTTTTATTAAAATCACCCTTTAGGACCCTCCCTGCTGGCACAATGGGTTAAAGCATAGCACTGTGAATCTATTGCAGCCACTGAAGCACAAGTTCGATCCCCAACCAGGGAGGTGACCCACATGGAGTAGCAGACCTCTCCTGTCTCACCTACTGCTCCCTTCAGCAGAGTATTTCAGTGTCTTCCTGTTCTGCTCCCTACTCTGTCTCTGGTGAATCCTTTTACCCACCCCCATATCTCTGGCCTGAACCCCAGTTCTGCATGCATAAATAGAATAAATCTCTAAAAATAAAAAAAAATGACTCTTTAATAAACTGCTCAGTATAAGTTGTAAAATATATACACTGCTGTTTTCTAGAATGAAATTTAGTGACCAAGAATAAAAAACCCTTTTCAAGACATTAATCATGATCTCAGACTTAGAATATATGGTTTTATAGGGGTAGATAGTAGATAAAACTTGTGGAATTTAAAAGAAAGTCAAGGTTGCCCCTACTTGAAGACGTTGCTACTCTTTTGACTCTAAATAAAGGAACTACAATTCAGTAGAAAACAAAAGTTGGTTTGGGGCCCTCCCTGGTGGTGCAATGGGTTAAAGCACAGCATTATGAAGCTCTCCACAACCACTGCAGCATGAGTTGGCTCCCCGGCCTGGGAGCTGACCCATATGGGGCAACAGGCTTCTCCTGTTTTGCCCGCTGCTCCCCTCAGCAGTGTACTTCGTTTATATGCCTATTTTGCTCCCCACTCAGTCCTCTCACTGCCCCTGCAACTCTGGCCTGTACCCCAGTTCTGTATGCATAAATAATAAGTAAATCTTTAAAAAAAGAAAAGGTGGTTTGAGCACATAGCTCTAAAATCTCCAGAAGAGAATATCAGGCATGGCAGCATTCAGGAATTCATTGTCATTGACTTCTCAGTAAAGAAATCCTGTTCATCAAGGGTGTTGACATCAGTCACTTGATAGAAGGTACCCCAGGCCCCTGCCACCCCGGCCACCTTGAGTCCACCCTCAGGCTTTACTGGTGTGGACGGCAATACCCCAATTCTTGTGGAATTATCCCTCTTCGGGCAACAAGAAAGGAGGCTATAAATTCACTCTTGACTGGATACCCCAGGAGTGCAGGGACAGCTGCTTATAGAGATGAAAGGGATAGTGCTCAGTCTGATTTAAGCAAATGAGGCTTTCATTCAATGAAGTTCTGATTGGTGGAAAGTTTGTCAAACAATGATTGGTGGACTTTCAACCTGGAGCTTGACTTATGATTGTTCTTTTGCTTTCTATTTGGTTGGGGATAAGTTCACACTTGCACAAAATCTCCAGGTATCTTCATCTGGACCCTCAAGAGCCTCTTAACTCTCATTGTTATTCAGATTCACCATGCGATCTTGTTTGCTTTTCTCATTTTTATCACTGGGAAAACCCAACACAGGCAGGATGTACGTCATTTGACTTTTCACAGCCCTTCATGTGCTGGCATCAGTTGGGGCACATGTAGACAGAAGTCAGGCTATAGAATGCATCCCCTCAGCACCCCACCCCTGTGTCCGACTTGTTACATGGAGAAGACTCTTAAATGCCCAGATTCCAGCCTATTCTGCTCATTTTCAGTCAAGAAGCTTTTCTGTGCTCAGGGACTTGGCTCCCCTCAAAATTATGGCTTGAGCCTGGATAGCTGCTGAGGCTCTTGGATTTTACTTGTTTTCATTCAAAAGGGATATGCAAGATAACTGCTAAGGCTCTTAAGTCTTACTATTTTGCAGACAAGAGGGTATGTGCTCAGCAAAATTGTGTCATTTGGCACATAGTCATTTTTGTTTGTATAATGACCTTGAGGAGACTTGAAATGGATCAGAAATCATTTCTGTTTGATGTTTTAAAGAATTATACATACTTGTGACTGCCAAGCTTATAGGCATTATTTCTTTTTACTCTTGTTCAGAGTGATCTGAGAATGCTGGGGAAGATTGGAGCTTAGTTCCCTCCTTCCCAGGTCTCCTGCCTGCTTCCAAGTGAGGACGGAGCCAGGTAGGGCCATCAGAATGCATAGGGACAAGCAAGGATACAGATAGAACAACTTTTTCTGGGATACTCCAAGTCCTCTGCTGGGCTGCAAAAGTTCCTAATACAGTTCCTAGTGGAGCCCAAGGCACTCAACAGCATCACAGAAAAGGAGTTCTAGCTGAAAGTGAACATGCCTGATGACTCCAACCATAAAATCTGACCTCAACGAGTGCTTATAGCCAGGTAAATACTGAGACTCTTCCCATCAGACACTGTAATGTTAAAGCCACAACAAGCCTCCTTAAAACAAGCCTCT
>NW_004567123.1:875866-878928 GCF_000260355.1 Condylura cristata | reverse complement strand
AAAAAAAAACCCCACAAACAAGTGCTGGCAAGGGTGTGTAGAAATAAAGAACACTCTTACAATGCTAGTGGAAATGTGGATTGGTCTAGTCCCTATGGAAAGTCACTTGGAGGTTACTCAAAATTGGATCTGCCATCTGACCCAGCAATTCCACTTCTAGGTATCTACCCAAAAAGCACAAAAATGTTAATTCAAAAGTAAACCTGCACTCCTATGTTTATTGCAGAACTATTTCTAATAGCTAAGATATGGAAACAACCTAATTTCCCCAAAACAGAACACTGGATCAAGATGTGATTTATAGACAACATAGAATATTACTCAACAATCAAAAAAGATAAACTCAAGCTAATATGGATGAAACTGGGAGGGATTATTCTCAGTGAAGTAAGCCAGAATAATAGCCTCACTTACATGTGAACTCTAGAGAAACCAAACAAAATATCAGACAAGGTAAGCTGTAAGACCAACTCACAAAAGTAGGCAATAGAAATGAGACATTCAGAAGTTAGGGGGAAGGAGGGTTTTTTGAAAACAAGGGGTGATGAGAGCACAATGGATTATAGCCAAAGACTATAGGTGTTTGTGTGGTGGGAAAACTATGGTGACCACACCTGAAGGAAGAAATCTGATATTGTTTAAAAATAAATTTAATAAAGATGTTTATTAAATAAGTGAATGGCATATTTTGAACTTTGTAGAAAAAAATCCCTCATTTAAGATAAGGAAAAACACTAAAACACTTTAAAATATAATATATATATAATATATATATATATAATGTCAAAACTAGCAGGCAAATTATAGATTTGAGACATACAACAGTGGAGGGGCAGAGAGAGAACAAAACAGGAGGGAAGAGCACAAGGGACTATGGTAAAGGCTCATGGATGAGGTAGTGATGGAAGATTTACGGGAATTACACCTGAAGGGAGAAGTCAAATATTGAACAAAAATGAACAACAATGTAAGAAAATAAAGTAAGATAAATTGTATTGTCACTGTGGGTGCTTCATTGTTGGGTAGGGTGGAAATTACATCAAAAAGATGTGAACTACTTCTCTAAATCACATATGGTGTTGTATACTAATGTTATTTTAACTTAAAAAATACCCCAAAAAAAGCATGGTACTGGAGTAAAAATATACACATTACACAATGGGATAGAATTGAGAAGCCACAAATAAACCCATAATTCTATGAACAGTTATTCCATGAAAAAAGAGCCAAGCATATACAGTGGAGAAAGGGAAGTTTCTTCAACAAATGGTGCTGGGGAAAAAATGGACAGTCACATTTAGATAAATAAAACTAGACCACTGTCTCACATCACACACGAAAGTTAATTCATATGGACAAAAGATTTGGATGTAAAACAAGAAACCATAAAATACAAAACATTGGCTTCAGGATTATATTGGGAACTTGACTCCAACAGCAAAGAAAATAAAAGCCAAAATCAATTAATAGGACTACATGAAGGTAAAAACTATGATTAAAACAAAAAATCCTACTGAATGTGAAAAAAAAAATTTGCAGTTCACACATCTGACAAGGAGCTAATATCCAAGATCTACAAGGAATACATACAACTAATTTAAAAAAGAGAGAGAGAGAGGGAGAAGAAAGAACCCAATTAAAAAATATCTAACTGGAAAATTCAACAAAGAACATATACAGATGGAAAACAGGCACATAAAAAATTGTTCATGATCTGTTACTATCAGGAAATTCAAATCAAAACCACAGTGAGATACCACCTAATACATATAAGAATGACCCATATCAAAAAAAAAAAAAAAAGCAAAACAAAACCCAGAAGCAACAAATGTTGGTGAGGGTGTGGAAAGAAGAAAAATGAACCCTCATAGACTCGGTGGGAAAGTGTAGACATTCCAACCTCTATGGCAATAGTATGAAGTTTCCTCAAAACGTTAAAAATTGATATACCATCTGATCCAGCAATTCCACTCCTAGATACCTACCCAAAGTACACACTAGCTAATGAAATATGAGCTCTCCTTGAGTATGCAAGCTCTCTGTTGATATATTTACGATAGCCAGGTTATGGCAACAAGCAAAGTCACCAAATTAATGGATGAATAGGATATGTTATGTACAGAATGAAATACTAAGCTATAAAAAATGAAATCTTGTCAATTATGACAACATGGATGGAACGGGAGGGGACTACTAAGTGAAAAGTCTGAAGTGAAATATAAATATATGGTGCTATCACTCATATGTGGCCTATGGGGGAAGGAAAACAAAAGAACTGACAGAACTAAACTAAAATAATCACCTATCAATGTGACAAAATTTTAACATCCTGAAAAATGTGAATTTATTTCCTAAATCATGTAAAACAATGCTAACTCAATAAAGGGAGCAGAGGAAGAGTGAGTAGTCTAGTAAGAATATAATTATTCCTTTTTTTCCAAGAATTTATTCTTTTTTATTTATGCATGCAAGAACTTGGGTGTAGGCCAGAAATAGGGGAGGTGAGAGGATTCACCAGAGACAGAGTGGAGAACAAAACAGGCAGATTGACTGAAATACACTACTGAAGGGAGCAGCAGGCGAGACAGGAAACATCTGCCATGCTACCTCCCGGCTCAGAGATCAAACTTATGCTGCTGTGGCTGTAGATAGCTTAATGGTGCTGAGACTTCAACTCCTGCACCCCAGGGGGGCCACAGAACAAGTATAGTCTTAACATCAGTAATGTTAGTGACTCACTATTCCTACCTAGATAAACCAACTTCAAATTTGTTTCTATTGAAACAGCTGTCAGAGAGTAAAATCTACTGGATTGCTTCTTGGATTCAAATCCTCACTTTGATTATCTTTTTGTCTAAGAAACTCTTTGTCTAACAACAACACCAATAAGCAAAAAAGTCTACAATGATTATTTCAAAATACCCATGTGCTAACAGTGGATGATAGAGTAATCATTTCAGCAGAACTCATTGTTTAAACTGCCAGTTAGGGCCATCCGTGGTGGCGCAGCAGGTTACAGCACAGCACTAAGAAGCTAAAACCACTTCAGCATGAGTTCGATC
>NW_004567123.1:858486-874721 GCF_000260355.1 Condylura cristata | reverse complement strand
GCCTTGTTCACCTAGGACACGGTCACACAGGCTCTACATTCCCATCTTTGCCACATCAATGATTAGCCAAAATGCTGCCTATATGAATCAACCAAATCAAATTTAGGTTAAGCAACTCTCCTTCTCTTGGACCCTGAGTGTGGGCCCACCGCCAGCCTGAGGCAGCACACAGCCATGGTTGGCCCCTCCTGAGAGTAGGAAATGCCCAGTGATACACTGCACTCTGTCACCTGGCCACTCAGGCTACTGCTACTTTAACCCTTCACCTCACTGCCCCTTGTTCACGCCTCCTGTGAGTACCTTGCCACAGTAATTTCTCCCCATGGCAATTGTCCATCACACTTCCCAGCCTGCTTGAAAGTGATATTTCAAATAGAATCTCTGCAATATCAGGAGTGTGGCATTGCTTGCATTTAGCAGACTCAAAGTTAGTCAGGAGAGTAGGGAAGCTTTCTTGAGAAATGGAAAAGTTTAGGTGTAGCTTGACTATAGATTGCTGGTATTGGGAGAAATTTGAGCAGAGTATACCTGGAAGTGGGGTGTATTTTATTTGGTTTGGGTACTATGTTTTGTTGCTCTGTCACCCTGGCTATCATCCAATGAGAGAATGACCATGCAGAAGTATTTAATACTGAGGACAGGATGCAACTGTCATCTCTGTGACCACCAAAACCAAAACAAGAACAATTACTAGTCCCTGTAAGATGATGAATATGGTATTTTGGTATTTTTTATTATTATTTAGTTACAGCAATAAGAACAGATCAGGAGACAATTGCCATTGAAAAGATAGTTCATTGCACTCATAGTCATGACTGAGAACCACACAATGACCTCTGGGGTCACAAAGCCAGAGGGCAAGGGAGAGAGGAACTGTGGACTCAGAGCTTTATAATTGCTTCTTTGGGAAGCAACAGGAAGGGAAATTGATCTTTCTTGTGTTATTAGAAAGGTGAGTATAGACTTTGGGCTGGTTGGTTTGTATTTGAGAAGTCTACACCCAGGGAATGAACTCCTCCAGGGCTGACGATGAGGGTGATAATGAAAACAGGATGCCAAGACAAGATGGCTTGGGCTTCCTATCAACTTGTGCAGAACAAGGAATTTTGACATATGCATGTTGGCAACTATTAAAGCATTATATGAAAAGAAACTAGACACCTGCCAGTACACCCCAAGACCCAATTTGCCCAACTCGGGCAAAGAGCACAAATCCTGTAAGCCAAGAGATTCAACTCTTGGAGAAAGCAGCTTTTTCCTAAAGTAATGCATAGCCTGTTCCTGCTTGTTTTATTGATTCAACTTCACAAGAAGTGTTAGTAATAGTAAACAGCATCATGACTAGTCAACAAAAAATCTAGAACAGTGTGATTGTGATTGCCAACATTATACAAGCCAGCAATCTGAAAATGATCTGTATTCCGTGTAAGATGAAGGTCTCACTTATCAATTTCTGCTAGAATTGGCAATAAGGGCTTTTCTATTTATATAATTCCCACTGTTGGGAACACTGCTCTGGTTTTTGCATAAAAATGAGTAGAATGCCTAAGTAATCAAGGTGGCCTCATTTTGTTGTTCACATCTGAGTTGAAATTTTCCAAGCTTGGTGACTTATAGAGTGAAAGTGTAGATAAGTCTCAGAATACTGTTCCTAAAGTGTATGAGGTATTTGTGTGTAACAAACAAGACCAAAATGGGAAAAGGATCCCTTTGCGCTCAGAAGAGGCATGCCATTCTTCAGAGCTGAGTGTGTATTTGGATTTCTATGAGTCTTTTCTAGGATATAATCAACATATTTTCCTTTTCTGGGAAAGAGGATCATTGGCTTATTTGATGGATGCCCTTTGTCCAGAGAGGGACAAGAGGTGCCATTGGCTATAATTCTCTACAGTCTCATTTAAGGAGATCAGAATCATTCTAGTATCATGGAATCAAATGATGCTTGATATGTCCAGCAGTCAGTAAAATTGAGGGATGTGTTTATTATTTGCAATTCTGTAAGAATGGAATTAGAATGAATAAATCCATGTAAAAATTATCTGCAATTATAACAAATTCGGGATAAATGGTGACATTATGGATAGAAGACAATCAGCATAAATAGTAAATGAGAATGACAGTAAACATGAAAATTTTTTTAACAATCAGGATTTTGTGTAATGTCTTGGGTCAAACCTGTTTATTATCCGCAGTGTTTGGTTAGTTTTAAAGGTCTTGGGTCAGCTGCCTACTTCCAAAAATCAACAGCTTCTGGAGAACATTTGAGAACCCTCAGTTTGAGGTCCCCTATTAGAATAGTCTTCCAATGGTGTAGAACTTTCCATTGCTTCTTTAGCTGTGAAACATTAACTCCAGTACTGACAGGTTGGGGTTCCACTGTTGTATTGTTGTATTTGTTGCCAGCAGTACCTGAGAAAGATCTTTCCAGTGAAGATATCTCTTTCTGTAAAGAAAACCTTTTTGGATGTGGGGTTCTGTGGTGGCCTAAGGGTTAAGTGTTTGTGCTATCAATGTAATGGCTGGAATTCAATTCCCAGCCAGGGAACTAACCCACATGGTGCTACAGACCTTTCCTGTCTCTCACACTGCTCCCCTCAGCTATGTATTTCAGTGGATCTACATGTTCTGCTCCTCACTCTGTCTCTTGTGAATCCTCTCACCCCCCTATGCCTCTGGCTAACATCCCAGTTCTTCTACACACACACACACACACACACAAATTATTTTTAACTTTAAAAACTTTTGGTTGAATATCACAAAGAGATTGTTTAGGAAGACACTGCAGGAGAGATTTCTTAATGTGCTACTTATAGAACTGTTAACATGAGAGTCTTGCTATACGGTGTCAGGTCTGCAAGCAGCATCAGAAGCAAATCTCCTGCATGGATGACACTTCCTTTACCAGTCCGCAGGAAGACCGCTGATGTGTCCCCGAGGAAGCAGACAGTATGACCCAAGGGGAGTGGGGAAACTCTTAGTCAACTCTTTCCAAAGTTTGCTAAAAGGTTTGCCAAATTTAACTTGAGGATGCCATTGCTTCTTTGAACCATTCCAGAAGTGGTAAGGCAAGGAAAGTGTAGCTTTGAGTAAGGGATGAGCTTCCACAGTTCTTTTATTGTGGTTCCCATAAAGCGTGTACCTTAGTTACTTGTTATAAAATTTTGTATGCTGCAGGTTATAAACACAAAATCAAGCAGTATTTTTGTGGTTAGAAAATCTATAGCTTTTTGGCAAGGAAACATTCAACCCATCCTGAAAATAAACCTGCAATAAATATAACACATTCAAACCTCATGGCAGGTGGAAGAGGGACAAAGTCTATTTGAAGGTGTTCAAAGTGCAATGGTGTCTGAAGCTGTAGGCTGTTACAGGTGGTGCCCCCTGAAGGGGGTTGCTGGTGAGGATAAATAGCCCCAGGGAGAAATGCTTAAAAGTGGGGTGGAGCAACTAATAAATAATATAAGGAAGTGCAGAAGTGGGTGCAGTCAGTCTATATAAGTTAGCATTTGGAGTTAGTGAATTGGCTTGGGCCCCCACCGCGCCAATTTGCAGAAGGCTATTGTGGCCTGGCAGAGAAGATGGAGATCAGGAGCCAGGCCTTTCACTCAAATAGGTGGCTTTATAAGTACACAAGCAACTGAAACTGCTTTTGAATTTGTTGTTGTTGTGCCCTGGTGGAGAAGAAGAGACCCGGGAGTCAGGTGTTTGATTGAGGTAAAGACCTAAGGAGGGCCAGGCATCTTGTTGGGATGTGTGAATGTGACTGCTTGTCAGGTCCTTTGGCTTGTGTTGAGTATTGCTTGTCTGGTGTTGCACTGGGGCAACATTCTTGTGTTGTTGTTTTTTTTGTTTTGTTTTGTTTTTTTTTTTTGTTCTCTTTGTGAGTTGGAACCTGCCTCTGGTTGCTGTGTGTCTGTAGTGGCAGGAAGATACCATCTTAGACACGTGGCCTATTGTGTGTGAGAGAAGCTCTGTGTCCTCAGTGATAGGAAAATAGCATTTTAACTGCCTTTGTGCAGGACTGGAAAACACTGGACATGGCTTTGGGTAAGGTAAAAGCCATTCTTGGCCTTAGTAACTGTTTTTCCTTGGTTTGTTACATAAATCCCTCTGTTGTTCTCTGAGCCTGAGTAGTATTGGAATTGTACAGTGAAGAACTGCACAGGTGAAGAAATCAGACAGTGACTGGTTTGTCCTTGGTGAGTTTAGTTACCCTTGCTGCTCTCTATCAAAAAGATATGTGAGGCATGAGTTTCTAGCCATATTCTGCCTTATAGATTTTTCTAAGATCATGTTTCTACAGGTGACATATAACTTAAAAATAAACATAGTGGGGCTTTTTGTTTGTTTGTTTGTTTTGAGAGCATAACTGATTGCTCTGCACCATAATGAGCAGTTTCATGGGGAAATGTAGCTACTATCTATTTGAAATTAGGCAGTAATACTTGGAATCACCACAGATTGAATAATGGTGGCAACCAGGTAGCTTTCATTCTTTCTTTCAAAATCAGAGGCTAGTAAATGCTGATAATTTATAATGGTCTTCTGAATTCTTCTTGAGATTTATCTTTTGAGGGTTCAGATAGGATCACAACTTTTTTAAAGGCTACTTATTTGGTATAATTATGTGCAACAGACTTTAGCTTTTATATTATCTCTTTTTGCTTGGGCTTCAACTTTAGCAACAATCTCTCTCAGATGTAGGAATGTAAATACAATTTTCTTAACTTGAAGCCTGATTTGACAGAAGTGAGAAGCCCTGTGTTTTGGAAGTACATCAAGTTTATGTGTGATTCCCAAACCTATACACCTGCTACTTAAGCGATGTACTCACTACCCAACATGCATAGAGGCTGGTGTGCAATAACATGTTTTGAGAAAATAAATATTTAAAAAATCAACTCAAATTTTAATTTTTATTAAATCCTATTTAATAAAAGGAAATAAATTACATAAGCTTGGAGGCCACAGTTGAAAACAAAGAAGTTAAATTTTATTGGCTAACGAGTAAGTTAATTGGCTGGAGTTCATTGGCTAGTTACAGGGCAGTATCTACTTGAGAAAATATGAAGAACAGTTTTATTTTGGAGTTGATTGTTTTGTTTTCAGATAAATGGAGTTTTCAATTTCTGTTGGTGACCCTCTGGGTTGTCCCCATCCTCTGCATTTGTGTCTCCCTGCTCCAACCAGACTGGAGACTTAACTCAAGTTTAGTCACTTCTATTTGCTCAGATAGTTTTATTTGTAGATAAAGTCCAAGCTCTGTTGATGTGAAAGCAAACCTCAAAAATATAACTTTACTTTTTCTTTTGTGTTCTATGATCTGAGATTAATTCAACCATTTAGCTCTAATTATATGTGCATATGTTTATTCTCTGATTTTAACTAGTTCACCTTACACTAGGTGATACAATAAATTCTGTTATTTACACTGATTTTACCTCAGATGGAGGATTATATTCTAAAAGAGAACTTACATTAGTGATAATACATCCTGCTTGGTGACCTCCAAGTTCTCCTATATATAAACAAGTGAATAGTACTAGGTCAAAGTTCTCAAAGGGAGTCTTTAGACGTCAATCTGAGTTACTAAGATAGGGAAGACAATCCCAAGATTCCCCTTCTGCGAGGGTAGAAGTGGGGTGATATGATTATTAGTTTGTGCGAGGGAGAAAGTAAGAGAATACTGAGGTGAACTGGCTGGTTGAAAAGACCTGTCTATTATATTCTCAGTCAATAATAATGTCTAAATTGCATATGGAAGCATGATGCCCTGCAGGGAGCCTAGAACTCATTCCGCAGAAGCATCATCAAGTTTTTCAGCAGTGACCCATGCACTGAGACCAGTGCATAAATCTTTGCCACTGAGTCAAGGAAAGACTGTTAAACAGTGACTTGTTGATGGTTTTCATGAAATTGAATTAAAACCCCAAAGATTTCTCCAGATATCTCATGAACAAATAGGTAAAATAACTTTGTGTAATTAGGCATGCCTAGAGAAGAAGTTTTGAAATCTCCTTGAACAAAAGCTTTGTTCATGTTTGTGCTCCCAGAACAAAGGGTCTCTCAATGAAAACTTAGTTAATCCATAAGAATATATTGAGATCTCAGAAAAATTTGACCTCCCTTATCTGCAATACCCAGTTAAACCTACGAATCCTCCCAATTTACATTCAATGGGGGGGTAGGATAATTTGGTGAACTATTCACCTGTCGGCTGAATGGTTTTCCCTCTTTCAATAGGCCGTGCCTTAAATAATGAGCTGTACATTGACAAAAATATAATGTATTCTTGTCTGAGTCCCTTTTCTACCAATGCTATAAACAAGAAAATGTAATCTTTTGTAGATGTCTTAGGGATCTAAGCAAATCAGGAATCTACCTGCATATTATATCAGCACTAAATTGCAAGCAAAAAGTAGATCTTTAAAGTCTTGATTGAGGATATGGACCATCAGAAGAGGGCTTCACTGAAGCCCAGGGGTCATGACGATGCAGGTATACAAGTGTCCTTCCCATGAAAAGCTTTAAGGTATTGACCATTCAGGTAAACAGGCAAATGAGAAAAAGCAGGAAAAAAGTGACTACACTGAAGCAAATGGCTTCTGGAGGATTTGATAACAAAATTGTATTTGGATTAGGATTGCCTGAAATCAGGGATAGCAGGTTTACTGATGGTCCTGAGGTCTTGAACAAATCAATATCCTCATCCATTTGGTTGTTTGCTGGCAGGACAGGATTGTTACAAATGTTAGGGCAGTATATACTAATACCTTTGGCTATAAGACTTTCAATTGCACATTTAAGTTTTCTTTTGTTTCTATATCATATGATATTGAGAAAGTTTGGGGAATACTTTGGTGGGACATATCTGAGTTTTAATAGGTTCTACTAGAATTAATTGTCTTTTGCCAATGGAAATTATAATCCCTAGAGTGCCAAGTACATTGTCAAGGTCGTTATCTGGGTTAAATATAATGGAGGGAGCAAAGGCATATTCAGAGCAGGTAAAAATGGAACACTTATTCCAGTGTCCCTTCCAATTGCAATATCTATTTTGCCTAAAATGATATTCAAATTTAACACAATTTCCATTGAAATCACAGCAATATTTTTCAAATAAACTGAACAAAAATATTTAAATTTATATAGAACCACAAAAGACCTCAATCTACAAAAGAAACCATAGGAAAAAAAGAGAGAGAAATTCAGATTTCATGTTATCTGACTTCAAACTTTACTATAAAACAACAGTATTAAAACCTATATGGGGGCCCTCCCTGGCGACACAGTAGGTTAAAGCACAGCACTAAAAAGCTAAAGCCACTTCAGCATGAGTTCAGTCCCCACCCCAGAGGTGATCTACATGGTGCAGATCTCTCCTGACCTACCTGCCTTCCTCCTCTGCAGTGTACTTTGTTAATCTGCCTGTTCTGATCCCAGCTCTGTCTCTAGAGAATCCTCTTACCACTCCTGCACCTCTGGCCTGTACCCCAGTTCTGCATGCATAAATAAATAAATCTTAAAAAAAAAAACTACATGATATTGATACAAAATAGATACATGGACCAGTGGAACAGAATCAAAAGTCCAAAAATAAATCCACACATGTACAGTATCCAATCTGGGGGAGTGAGAATAAGTCTGTGACATTAAAATGGGGAAAATAAAAGTTCTTTAATAAATAGTGCTGGGAAAATTGAAAAGTCACACAAAAGAATTAATTTGGATTACCTACTTATGTCATACACAAAAATAAATTCAAAATGGATTAAATATTTTTATATAAGAATATGCAACAATGAAATACATAGAGGGTAACAATGGTGATACATACCAGGATATCAAAAACAAAGATATTTGGAGGGACCCAATTTCTATGGCAAAGAAATGAAAAACAAAAATGAATAATTGGGATTACCTCCAGTTTAAAATCTTCTATACAGCAAAAGAAAATACAAGACTACTAAACAGAGACCCAAATAAATGAGAGAAAATAATCACATAATATATAATGGATACATGATTAATATCCAAGATATATTTTTAAAACTAACTCATTACAATTCAATAACAAAAAAACAAGTACCCAATTAACAAGTGGGCAGTAGATATAGACAAACAATTTACCAAAGAGTGTTCCTAGAAAGCCAAAAGATATTGCCAAAAATATTCATTGTCATTTCTAATAAGAGAGATACAGAATAAAAATATAATGACAGGGCCTCCCTGGTGGCCGAAGGGGTTAAGTCACAGCACTATTGAAGCCACTGCAGCATGAGTTTGATCGCTGGCCTAGGAGATGATCGACATGGTACAGCAGACCTTTCCTGTCTCGCCCGCCATTCCCCTCAGCAGTGTAGCTCAGTAGATATGCTTGTTCTGCTCCCCACGCTATCTCTAGTGAATCCTCTCACCTCCCGCACCTCTGACTTATACTCCATTTTGTGTGTGTAAATAAATAAAAAACAAATCTTTTAAAAAGATAGCTTACAAGTAAAAATAAATAACTACTGGTTATTTGCAATGTCAACTATTGTAGCAATTATGACATGTATCTATAGGAACAATCAGCTCAGTCTTATAAAGACAGGCTTATATCAAATATTTCATTTTTCTGTCACAGAAATTTTAAACTAGTATTCTGAAACCCTGACAGCATCTTGAACTGTGGAATTACATACAAGTCCTTTAGAAGACATGTTCCAATATTAGCATCAAGAAGAGGACAGGAGATTCACACTTCTTGAGGTACCCATCTTTGTGGTGGTCTTGCCATTATCACATTTGGTATTCACTAACTTGCTATGATTAGCCAAAAAATGGGGTCTCTCGGAGTGTGAGGCAAATAAGAAAATAGTGCACCCACCATGAGCATCCCCAAAAGTAGGCACTGAGATCCTTGCTGTAAGCTGCCCGCTGCCTGTAAACATGGCCAGGGGTTGAATGTCTATGTTCTCTAATAAGACGCTAGAGCAAATAGCTCTGTCACTGCCCAGCTGGGCCTCCACCGAGGCCTGTCCACTTTACCTTATTGTGTCTCTCATCTTACAAAGGCAGTGAGGGTAATGCTGCCTTTTTTTCTCTTTCTAATATTCCTGAGAGACAATTTTCTCACCACCAAATGGCAATTTAATGACATTGTCTAGAAGAGAGAAGCAGTCTTCACAGCTGGATGAAGACGAGTCACAGGGACTTCAGAGTGAATTCCACACAACTCGGCAATGATCTGTCGTGTCGCAGTGGTATGCAGGCTAGAGCTGCTGGATGCTCAAATATACAAGTATTCTGTGCCAGAAAAGAAAGATACCTGATAAAATATCTTTGGCTGCACACGGAAGCAAGTGCCTTTTATTCATATCAGCATACTAAATATACACCCTCATGCCAGGAATAGATAATGGCGCTTTCCCCTCAACTGGCCTTCCCCCACAGAGTCAGCTTCCAAAGGCAGGCAGCCTGCTGCTCTGAAAGGAACCATAAGCAGCAGACATACATTAGGCACCATCTCAAAAATGACTGGGCGTTTGCCTAATGGTTCCAAATTCTGTCTGCCTTATGGATGATTTTTCTGTTTGCTTTTATTAGCTGAGAAAACAACAAGAGCTCCCTGTGGCCTATAGTATGTCAGGTACACGATGCCCACTTTAACCACCATGTATTCCCACACCTACACCAGCCAGCTGGGAGCTGCCTCTGGCAGCTGCATCAGGAAGGGTTCTGAGGTGGGCTGTGTGTCAAGAATAGAGTGATAAATTAGTACTCACCTGGCAGTGGAGTGGATGAGGCACTCCATGCTGATATATGCCAACCCAAGTCCAAAGCAATGCATCAGTACTGTCGCCTTCCATGGTCTTATCGACCTCTAGACTTCCTCCTCAATAATGCCCCATTGGCATTTGGGGATGCCACTCTCGAACATACGAAGAGCACAGATGTCGACTGCAAGAGTGAAACTGCTGGACCTCATCCAAAACAAACTAAAGGTGTTTACAGCCAAGTGTGGAATACAGCCAAGGGTGTTCACATTACAGGGGATCTACATTAGCATGTATTTCACTAGTGAAAAGAAATCCAAAGTAGATTTTTGCTTTAATCCCAAAAGGCAAAAGTGAAAACAGCCTTCAGCATGAGTTGAGCTGCAAACCCATAAAATGGCACAAGAACCCTGAGTAGCAAAAGCAACCCCAACAAGCTTAGCTTCACCCCAGTAAACTGAATAAAGTATTTATACCATTCTTGTTTTTTTACTGTATATTAGTGTAGCTTAAGGTTTTATGTGTTACTTAGTATGATTTGGTGGTTTGTTTTTTGGATGCAGGAACTCTTCAAAATTTTTTTATGTAAATGAATGACAATTGCTTCTTCACTTTATGCCTTTCTGTTTATGGAAGTCTTCATAGTAAGAGAAATATATATATATATATATGTACGTATGACACAAATACCTTGAAGATACCACTAGATGTGTGCTTCATGAGAAGACCTCACTTTGTTCAGCCTAAGAAGCTCTCAACAGGCATCTTTTAAATATATCTTGAAAGAAGGAAAGGCCCTCTCTAGGTTAGAATTCTCTAATCTTTGCTATGAAGGATTTACGGTCAGGTTAGAGTTGACAAACATGACACTAATATTTCCACTGCACCCCCAACTTTTACACCAATCAATCACTACATTCTTTGTACCAACAACCTTAGCAAAACATTCCACCCAACAACAATGAAAAACCAGAGTCATCCTCAGAGAGGTCATATGTGCCATCAGGACTCAATTATCTCCCAGGTCCTTCCCAGTTCTGAAACCTTGTGAGCATTATTATGAGAGTCAAAAATTGACCCAACCACAGGGAGCACTAGCAAGAGGGAGCCTTGAAGTCAAAGCACATGAAAAGAGTGCCTCTTGGTCATCATAAAATGCAGATGGCAAGATGCATCCACTCAGAAAAGCTTGTTACCCCGACCACTAAGTCTGGTCTAGAGATCTGTTCCCATTGTCATAAGTTTGCATCATGAGAATCTTTGGCTGATAATTCAAGGTGAATGAGCATGAATTCTGATTATGGACATTCATTCAATGTCATTTGCCAGTCATGGCTATCCTGTGCCAGACACTGTTCCAGTGATGGGGTACAGGATGAAAGTGACAGGATGTTCACAGCCTCATGAGGAATCAATGTAAGTGCTAAGTAATTCTCTGAGATGCACTGCCCTCAGCTGGAAGCCTGCATTGATGTGATGTCAGCTTCTGGCCATAGATATTTATAGGCTATTTGCTTTCTATCTGTTGCTTAGACTTTTAACTCTATTTTCAATAACTACTTACTTGAGGAACAGAAGATTCTATACTTTGTTTAACCTTCAGTCTGATATGTAGAAGCTGAACCTGACACTGGCTTCTTGCTCCCCAGCTTTCTCCCAATTGGGGACAGAGAATTTCTGCCTCCTGGGGAGCTGAGAAAATCCACACATATAACAAGTGTGAAAACATTTAAAAATATACTATCCTTTCCAAAGGATTTGAGGTCACTTAAAACAAATGGCATAGCCGTGATAGTCAGCAAAGCAGAAATGTAATATAGAAAATCAGGGCTTGAGGAGGAAAGACAGAAGCAGAAATGGGCATTAATAGGTGTCACAAAATTAAATTCTCTGATTGTGTTATAATTATCCTTTTACTACATATGAGTGTTGTTCCCTGGTTCTTAGGAACATATACTGAAATTTTTAAGGGTAAAGAGCACAATGATTCCAACTTTCTCTCAAGAAGATTAGAAAATATCACACTAGACACAGAAATCTGATGATGGGCAAATGTTAACAACTGGCAAATGGATTAAGGGCTAGATGGGAATTCACTGTCCTAAACCTGAAACTTTATTATGAGTTTGAATCGTGTCAAAATTAAAATCTGCAATGAAACACAAAGAATCCAGTTGTACAGATAAGATCTTGCCTGGAGAGTCACCTGTCTCCAAGCGACCTACTGGAGCTGAGTCGCCCACGCCTCTGTGACCTGTTGGAGCTGAGTCACTTGAATCTAAGTGACCTATTGAAGAGGAGTAAATGCATGAGAGTCCCCTCTTGGAGATGCAGCGTCCCAGGGAAGCCACAAGAAGACATCAACACAGCAACCCTCCTTCCCTGCAACTTCCTTCTTCCAAGGAAATGCATTGTGGGCTAATTATAGAAGGAATGAATGTGTGGGCCCTTCCTGGTGGTGCAGCGGGTTAAAGCACAGCACTAAGAAACTAAAGCCACTTCAGCATGAGTTCAATCCCCACCCCAAAGGTAACCCATTGCTGTCTGTTGCAGCAGACCTCTCCTGACCATCCCACTGCTCCCCCCAGCAATGTACTTCATTGATCTGACTGTTCTGCTGCCCACCCTGTCTCTGGTTAATACTCCCACCACCCTTGCACCTCTGGCCTGTACCCCAGTTCTGTGTGCATAAATAAATTAATAAATCATTTTAAAAAGAATTTCTTTAAAAAAAAAAAAAAAGAAGGAATGTGTTCTAACACTACTGCTCTCAGTGTTTGAGTGTATATGAATGAATCTGTGAGGGTTCATACCAGTGTGTGTTTGTACGTATTCTCACCCCAGAATTAATCATTCATCTCAAATACAAGGGAACAAGTCCATGTGGGGTTTGCAGCCCATGAACTGTCTAGAGCTGTATCTCCATAACCAGGGACTTTTCAAGTTCACATCAACACCGTATTAACCACATCTGTGTGATGTGGGTACAACAATGGATATTTAGTAGTTTATTCCATCCTGTGGGTAAGTATTTCTCAATTAGTCATCATTAATATCTTTTTAAAAGCTATGCAAAACCAGCTGTGAGCTGATTTTCCCAGGACCAGTCTAGTGAAGGTGCCTCCTTATAGAAGCCCAGGGTTACGTGATGGGGTCCCTGTTGTCCCACCTCTGTCCACGTGGACACTGGTCCTCACCACCTACCCAGGTTTTTTCTGTGGCTGCTGAAGAGTGATCTACCTCAGGGTCACTTGATGACAATTCATGTATAGTTCTTTGAAAGTTCCAAGATGACAATGGAAGGCTTAAAGACTTTGACCCAGGGGTGATGGGTGGTAAGAATTTCATTCTTCTCCTGTGCTTCCCCTGGGATAAAAGTGAGAAAGCATAGTGGCTTCTCTCTAGGGATGTCAGACACCTCCAGACATTATATAAATCACCCTCTCTTCTTTCCTTAGTTCCCTGGGATCACACTCCATAAAATGTGAGCCTTTATACTCTGTCTCAGACTCAGTTTTCTGGGAAGCCCTGGCTAGGATGAACCCCACCAAGAATTAATTAGAAGAAACAGCAGAATGAGTAAGATATACTCACATTGATGGTCAAATACAGGCAGAGGAAAAAAGTGACAGTGTTTGAATAAGCCTGATCTGTTGGATGTGACAAGGGTGCACCCCTAAAGCTTGTGGCATGGGTGGTGACAGCCCAGCAACACTGTCCCTGGCTTCTTACTTCCTTTGCTGTGATACAAATGACAGAAGCTGTCAAATGCAAAGTGCTGTTATTACAGTAACTATTGAGTCAGCCCTCCCCAGTGTTCCAAAATCTGTGCTTTGTTGCCATAAATTCTGGTCCATACAAATCCAGAGCCCGACAAAGGAGCCATCCAAAACCCCAAACCCCTGTAAAGAGGGGACAGGTTTAAATAGGATTTTATGAAGTGGAATTTAAATCAGTCATTTAAATGTTAACTCATGAAATTACAGAGAACTCTAGTTATTTTTATCATACCTTGGGAGTTGAATATTTTGACATATTAAATCAGTTCTCCAAAATGGCATTTACATCAAAGTTTTGGTTGCTTTTGATCAACCTCTGTCCCAGTTGTTGCAGTATAATCTCAGCTGAACCATGTGAGGCTGGAATGGCTGTGGTGCCTTGTGACTCTCACACCATCTGCCGGCTTGCTGGAAGAAACTACAACTAGATTGAATAGGAAAAATTGCACATTATTGGAGAAATTTCATGGAAAATTTCCCAAGAAGTCTGGATGAGAATGGGGCTCAGCTCTTCCTGGAAGACTAGCGGTACAGAGAGCTGCAAGTGGCTGACAGCACACGAGAACCCCGCCATCAACCGCTTCTAGCCAGAAGTTCTTCAGAAAGGGCTTGAAAGCACTCACGCTAGTTTCCACCTGAGAGTTTCCAATGAAGTCAGAGGTCATGATATTGTCCTGTGTCACCCACTAGCTTTGCCCCATTCTCAGGTCTCAATCTGCACCTGCAGAAGCAAAGTGGACACACCATATGCCCATCTCACAAGAAAAGCAAAAGAAGAAACCAAAATCTCACAGATCATGTTTCAGGAAATCCACTGACCTTTCTAGTCTGCTTCCCACTCAGGCTTAGAACATGGAAACATGCCAACTACCAACTTCAAAGCCAATTGAGATATCTGAATCGCAATATGAGATATACATGTTTAAATCATCAAAAACCAAAGTATTTGCTTTATAACCAATGCAACTGACCCTGGAGAAAATAGCCAAGGTCTCTAGGAACACAGACTTGCTGCTGCTAGAATATTTGCCTTCCCGCTAGTGACAGGAAGCCCAGGGCAGTGTCTCCTAAGCTCACCAGATGCTTTTTGCAGGAAAGCACATCCCTACATGAAGGCAGAAAGAGCTGAGCTATGTGTTCCTAGCTCCTTCTCCCAACATTCTTCAATTTGGTATGGGAGGAGAAAGGTGTGTTCATTTGACTCAAGGAAACATCACAAGTGAAGACCACAGGTATTGCATAACAAGGTCTATTACCAAAAGTACTAGTGGATTGCTCTGTATAGCCTTGAGCAAACTTTTCTAAGGTATTTCCTTCAGAATGTGTATTTATACAAAGAGATGGCACTGCATGCATTATTATCTTAAACAAGTCTAGCCAACACCCTTGGGGAGACAGTAGTGTAAGCACAAGTTCAACAGCTCAAGCCACTGCATACTAGCAAGTCAGAGATGGCAGCATGTTTGTGCTTCATACAACACATTTTTAATGTCAGTCTAGTCATAAAGCAGTGAGTGTTCTTTACACGAACTTGGAACATTCACCTTCCCTCCAATGTCTACACAGGCATAGCCCTAACCCCCAGGACATACTTTGGCAACAGCAGGTCACTGCTTTGCCATGCATGGGTGGAGTTGTAAGTGTCAGGATCCATCCTCAAGGCCTCTTCCACTAATACAAGCATGTCCCTGGGGAAGAACAGACATATGGGCATCCTCTCACACAGCAAGGACTTTGAAATTCCTCAAAAAATAACTTTGTGCCTTTGTTAGGCTAGGATTCCAAATTAGAGATCTTGAAACAGGGTATGAATGCAAAGGAGCTTGGGGGGAGGTGTTTCTAATGCAGAGGTAAGATCAAGTGTTACCCCATCAGTCACCAAGTAGGCATCTGGCATTCCATCCTGCTAGTTGTATTCCAACTGATTCATGACATCTCCACAGGTGGACTGCCCACCTCATGGCAGACTTCAGTGACTATAGGTGGTGCTCACTTACGGAAGCTTCTAGCACTCAGCCATGTGCACTAACTAGTCACAGGGAGGAGAAACTAACACATCTGTAGCTGTGACTTTGTGCTTCTTTGCACTCAGTCTACTGCAGAGACTAGAAAATGCAGCAATCACTTTCCCAGGCAAGGTTGCCACTCCTCACCATGCTTCCTGCAGCCAAGATTTGGACCTACACCCAGACCCATCGGGGTCACTCCACATCCTTCTTCATACTCGTCTCCTGATCTTCCTGGACCCCTACCCTCCAGAGAGCCACCATCTTCCCTTTTGAATTCTTAGCTGCTGTTTCCTCCCTGCATATTCTCTCATAACTGTGACCACTATAGTCATTTGACCAGAGCCATTAATTTACACCTACAGCCTAGCAGGTTTCCATGTTTCTGTTGGCATTGTCTGGAATGCTCTTCCTCTAGATGCCTTCACTTCTCCTCCTCCATCAACCCTCCCTTTTCCAGCATGTCTCCCTTCCCCATCCCTGCTCCCACCATTGCCACTTCCTACCCTCTTCTTTATTTTTCTTCTTAGACCTTATCAACTCCTGATACCCTATATACCTTACTTCTGTGCATTGCCTAGGGACTTTCTCCTTGTCCACTGGAGCTTCCCTAGGAGCCTCTGCAGAACCCAGAGCACCTGCACTCAAGCCACCATCCATTAAAAAGAAACAAGGAGGGCCCTCCCTGGTGG
>NW_004567123.1:834205-857502 GCF_000260355.1 Condylura cristata | reverse complement strand
CTATGATAAAAGAAATGCCCAGCAGATTGATGGATGTTCTGCTCACATTGCCAGCCTCTTACCTAAGGGATGGTCTGATCCTATCAGTCCAAGCCCAAAGGAGAAAATGTAATTCTCCAAAAGGAAATCAGAGTGTTGGTAGGATGGGAAATAGATGCAAGCTAACAATAGCAAATGTACATAATGAGATGGAAAGAATTAGCCTTTGATTCCAACGTCTATTCTTTCCTCCGGGCACCACCATCTCACACCATGCGGGGCACAGAATTGCTTCTGGCTTAGAGATCTCAGTTCCTCTTCTCTAGGAAGCAATGCTTCAGTAGCAAAATGCTTGTTGGCAAATATCAAAATATTGAACAGTGCTGAGTGTTCTATCCTCCACATTGAATTGAAGTTACTGCAATTTTTGTGCTTAAAAATTTCAGTAGCCTTTGTTTACCAAGGTATTTAAAGATTGCTAATTTTCTCCGAGCTCCTAAGAGCATGAATTATTTTACTGTTTTAAATGCAGAGTGAATAATGTATTTTAGATTTTTAGTAACCACATGTGTTTAGCAATTAGAGATATTAGTGCTGCCAAGCGACTCTGAAAGATAAATGTTGATGGCTAGAATTGGGCTGTGCTTGTGCTTGTTTTACTAAACATAGAAAACCAAATCACAGTGGTTTTATTCTTGTCCCCGAGTGGTCCAATGAACTGGGAGCATAGATAAAATACTTTTCCCCCCTAATTTAAGGACTTCTCTCTTGTAATCCCAAAAGATTTTATATTGGCACCATATTCCCAAATTATCCACTAAAAAAGTGGACCTGAGCTCCTTACCACCCTGGTGGATGGGTCCCTTATGGAGGCCTGGTGCAAACCCTGCTCTCAGGCCCCTTCACATTCCCCTCCCACTGTGGGCCCTGCCTCCCAGGCACTATGGAGTGAGGCCAAAAGGGCAGAGAATTAATGCTCCAGACCAGCTCTTAGCCCATTAGAAAAGGGAGTTGGAAATAGACAGCTCAACTTCTCTCAGCTGGGTTCTGGGGTTCCTCTATGCTATCTCCCAAAGTTCTCAATGGGTTAAACCCAGTACCACAGCTTTGTGCTACTCTTTTCTCCCCCATAGAGCTCCTGATTTTTCTTCCACACAATCTACCCTTGTTCCTCCTAGCCTGTTTCTGGGAGAACCCATCCAAGCCAGCCACAAACTCCCAACAAAAACAGCCTCTCAGGGGACATGGATACTAAGAGGTGTGAACTGCTGCTATGTCTAAGGAATAAGGTTCCTGAGGCCTGGAGACATCCTGAGATGCCCCTACCCTTCATCCAGGAATTTCCTGCTGATTCTTAGCAGAACCCGTGACACCTGGCCAGCTACCATTCCTACCTGTCTTTCCAGGCATCTTGAGCAATCTTTCCAGGGACAAGACCAGGGTAGCCAAACAGCATGAAGTACCCTGTGTGTGACAAATAGAGTGAGCTGTGCTCTCTCTTTCTGATGCACCTGTCTCAGTCCTTGTGTAAGTGAGGCCCTACAGTCTGGACTGCAGGGCAACACTAGTGTTTGTCCAATGCTGCCTAACCAGCTATAGTTGTTTTAAAAAGTCAGTTTTCCCCTCCCACACCAAAAGGTGCCGCCTGTGGGCAACCCCTCCTTAGATACCAGGCAGGTTACATTATATGGGGGAGGTATCACTGAAGTGGGAGAGCCAAGGAATAGCTATATGGAAGCTTGGGAGTGATCTCCAATAACCGAGACTTCACTTCTAGATTTTGGCATATAGAAAAAAGAAGCTTCCAGCAGCTGACCTGCAAAGAGGAGAGTTGAAACAGTTTTTGCAGATAACCAGACAGCTGAACCTATCTCTGGTTTTGTCACTGCTAGAAAGCACACTGAAGGCCTCTGCCTGGTGTCTCAAAGAGCTCTGTATCTGGTTGTCTGGCACCAACTTGGAGCTGCTGCTGCATTGTCCTCTGGTGCAGTGTCTGGTACTGTCATCCTAACCTCAGATGTTGCTGCAGACTTCTGCAGACCCGCCTGTGAGTGACTTCAGCTGCCATGCTCTTCAAGCTCATTGGCACAAAGATGCCATTTTGGGTGAGCATTCTTTGCTTGGGACTTTTAAACACTGTAGACACTAGCTAGGATGAGATACCCAGCCAATCGTCACCTTGGAAACTCTGTTTCCCTTACTGTGGTTCCCTGAGCCTGAGTGGTCTGGCAATTGTGTGTGTCAACAAAGAACCCACAGTGACTGTCTTCTCTTGAGCAATATCCTCAGATGGCTATAATGTCCTATGGCACTGTTTCACTTGGGCAAAGTCCTCATGTCTCAGGGGGTTTTGCTCTGAACCTTGTCCGTTTGCTGTGCCTGTAACCCTGATGGCCTACCCAAAACTTCATGGCACTCACTCTGCCCCACCTTGAAATTGTGCTTCTGGGAAGTGCCGTCACTCTGTGAAGGTGGGGTAGAGGATGGTGGGTGGGGAACTTTGTCCTCAGAAGTGACTCACAAAGATCTGGTTATTTTAAGGGAGGCAATTCTAGAAGCACAAGAATGTCAGTAAGAACAAGAGGGGCAAAGGAGAGACAAGAAAGCTAGTAACATGGAGGGGTAGGACTCACTAGGAAATCAGGACTATGAGGTAGGTACCTAGGGGTCACATGCCCATGAAGATCAAGGCGACTGAGCCCACTGCATGATCCTAAAAGTACTGCCTCAACAGCCCTAGGGAAGCATCCTGAGATGGAACAGTAGTGCCAGGGGTTGTGGATGAGACCAGGGACAGGAGTGGGTGCACACGGCTTGACACAGCCACCCTGTACCAGGAGTGAAACAATTGTTCCATGTGACCCTCTCCTGCCAGCAGGGTCATCCAGTATGCACACACAAAGGTCCATCTGCCATGCCTTCTAAATCACCACTGCAGTGTTTTGTGGATGAAATATTATTATCCCTCAGTGAAATCCAACTTCTGCATTCAAGAAGCATGCTGTCACAAAGGCCCAGCTTTCTGACTGTGCCAAAGTAGGATCCAGGAGCAATATAATCAGCACCCCCTAGAAACTTCTTCCCCACCTCACCCCCATGGGATTTAAAACTTTTTTTTTTCACTTTGAATTCAGGCTAGTTATGTGTGTGTGTGTGTGTGTATGTGTATATATATATATATGTGTGTGTGTGTGTGTGTGTGTGTGTGTATGTGTGTATATATATATGTGTGTATATATATACACACACACACATATAAAATGTAATATATATGTATATTACATTTTTATATGTATGTATGTATATATATATATATTACATCTTTTTTCATTTTGTACATTTTCATCTCAGTTGTAATCCCCAAGGACTTCCCACCACCACTTCACCCTTTGCCATCACCATAGTTGGGTGTGTTCTTCCCACCCGTTTTGATCCTGTTCCCCTTTTCTCCCCCATATAATGTCTCTGGTTTATAGTTGCTAGTTGATGTTCCTTTTTATTTTATTAGAAACTTCTTGTATGTGGCTGTCTCCTGCCTCACCGCCTCACCTCACCATTTCCTGAGTCAGAAGCTCTGGGAAGGGGCTGCCTGGATTCCAGGGGCTGAAATTTGAAACCATTGAACTGAGAAGTCAGGGACCCATTCTTCAACTATGGGGAAAACAGAGGAAGGGGAAGCTCTGTCATGGAGCCTCCTCTTCAAATTACCTCCCCCTCAGGAGGCCACTTGCCAGTGAAACCCAGCAACTAGGTGGGGAAAAATTTAATTGACTCACAGTCTACCCAACACACAGCACTGGACAAAAGCAATTTATTGCTTAGATGTGGTGAAACAGAAAAAAAATGTGAAAGAAAAAGGAAAGCTTGCATATAGGAAATTCAAAAAGAGAACAGAAAATTTCCTAGTGGAAGTGCACTCTTCTTGTGCCCAGGGGGGGGGCTTGCTGACCATTTCTCAATGTCCACTCTAGAAAATGTTTTGTGATACCCTTACATGTATGTTACATGTTATTGTATAGGCTTAATTACTTAGGCTTAACTTCTTATTTATTTTTTATTCATTATTATTATAGTTTCACACTGATCTGACTTTTGTTATTATTCTCTTTAAAATGTCTTGTAAATATTTCCATTTTAATGGAATGTCAATTAATTCATTGCATTTGCTAGTCATTTAACTCACATGTATACCTAAAGAAACATGCAGAGTATACAATTACAATATGTAGCATTGTCATAATCATCTTAGTTTCTTGATAGGTGCTTTGATTTGTTTTTCCTGTTTTCATCTTTGCAATGATATTTATTTATTTGCAATGTCTAACTTCAAATTTATTTGAGTTGAGAGTCACCAGGTCAATTCCTGGCCAGTTACTGAGTCAAAGGTTAGGAGCACATGTTGCCCAAAAGCTTTCCAGAGAAGGCACCCCTAATTTCTGTTTCTTCACCAACAGTTTACAAACATGCCTTTTATAATATGTGCACACCTACAAAGAGTGTCATGGTGTTTCATTGCCTCCTACTTTGGAAAGAAATTATAGTTCTTTGTTGTTTTTGTGCGGTTTTTTTAATTCATTTAATTTTGAGAGAACTTGAACTTCCCTTTTTTATATACCCATTTACTAATTTTATTTACATTTTTGTGAGTTCCCCATTTTTCAGTTGGGTTTCTAAATATTTTACTTACTAAGTAGTGGAAGCTCTTTGTCAAATAAATATGTTATTCAGAAAATCATATGAACCCTTTGCCATTTGGGGTGCAAATATTTTCTTAAGTTCATTCTTTTACTTCTTGTGATTTTTTTCCCTTGCTAATGGTTTTCATTTCTAGTCAGATATATCCACATTACCCATCAAAGCTTCTAAATATATATCCTGCTTAGAAAGGCATTTCCCACTCACAATTATAAATAAAGACACCTTTTTTTCCTCCAGAATATTTTAGTGTTATTTTTATACACTTAAATCTCTGATATATGTGCAATTTCTTTTAGCATTTTAGAGCAGCAAGCCATTACTCATTACTCATCCATTTTATACAAATAGCCAGTTGTTTGTAAACCTTTTTTATCTCTGATTTGACATGCCACACACCACAAAGACTAAATTTGAATATTTATTTGTATATATTTTGGGGTCCTTTCTAGGCCCCATGAAAATCTTCAGTATGAATCTGTTTGGGTAAAGAAACTTCACAATTCATTTTATATTTCAGAGGAATATTCCCTCCTCAGACTTCTTTCCTTTTACTTTTCCTGTTAATTTTTCCACATCAGTCCCACAGCTACCCATCCGGATTTAAACTGGAATTAAACTGGCTTTATGGGTCATTTATGGCTAATGGTTATCTTGACAAAATTGAGCCCTTCTAACTGAAAGCAAGTTTGTTTGGATACTAATTTAATTCCACTAACAGATTTCTCACATTTTCTTTATGTGGTTTCTATATATTTCACCCCAAAACCATACTGTCTAGATGGATCAACACAGCCCTGAATTACTCAGTGTTGTTTCCAAATGCAACCTCGCTGTCCTTTCTGCCACCCGTCACACCCAGGTAGGTGGACGGGAACAAGGCTCCAGCCAGGAGGCAATTTCCCAACACAGACACTCCAGTCATTGTCTGAGAGGAGCTCAGAACAACTGTGTGAGGAATGTGCATAGACCCTGCAGTGCAGGAGTAGTAGCGAGAACATCGTGTCTTTCTGGCCTCAGAAAGCAGATCTGGCTCTGTGTGTCATAGACTCCTTGAGGACACAGACAGGTGCACAGAGGTTTTCTGGCAGTTAGCCTTCCCCTGAAGCATCTAAAACAGTTCAAGAACACACAAGCCAGATTCAAGTGCACAAACCACACCTATTCTTAGGCACATTTGCTTCCTGATTGTTATGTCCACCTCTTTTGTCCACTCCCGTTTCTCAGTAGAGCATTAAATACTCGATACTCCCACCATGTGGCCTCAACACCTGGCCACGTAACCTGTCAACCTTGGAAGCACCACCTGGAAGAATTACCATTGAGATCAAAAAGACAACGGAGTTCAAAGCCACTTGGTTCAAAGTGCAATTTGTAGCTGGCAGAATCAGTTTCACCTGGGAGCTGTTAGGCAGGTTGCCGGACTCTGCTTCAGAACTACTGAATCAGAATCTGTCCTGGGTGAGACCCTGGTAATCTGCAGGTATCTTAAGGTATAGGCCTAACCAGCACCATTGCCTGGAAATTATGAACCTTTATGTAAACAAGGCTCAGGCACAGTGCAATTGGGATGAAAGAACCTAATAATTACAGGCAAAAAGATTTCTGACATTTTTTTTTCTTTTCTCACAAACTTTTGGAGAACAGTTGCTTGTTTTTGACCACTGTTTTCAGAATGTGACTGGTGGTCTTCACAGCACCAAAGTCACCTGGGAACTTGCTGGAAAAGCAGAATCTCAGATACTTTCTCCTGTGGAAAGTCAGAATTTCAGGGGTGAGGACCAGCACCCCATACGTTAACACACCCCCAGATGATTCATGTGCACTCAAGTTTGCCTGCTGCCCTCTTACACCAAAGCCCATGAACCACAAATATTCTCACTGCCTCATTAGTTTTATTTTTCGCTACAAGTTTATCTTGTCTCCCCAACCATTTGCCCCCACCCAGAAGAGCTGGGCAGAAAGCCAAGAGTGTGTTTTACAGAAATAGCATGTAGCACAAACTCCTACACAGGGCAGATGCAGCGTGACCTGCGGACCTGTCAGATGTCATATTACTGGCCATTCTTCTAGTTTTTAACAGTGAACATTGCAGAAGAAGCAATTGTGTTATGCCTCAAACCCCCCAAAACGGCCCTATTTTCAGTCCTCCCATGCTAGCTCTGCAGCAGCAATGGGGTGCTGCTGCTCAGTTGACTCAGCTGGGGACACAGCTCCAACACCACATCAGCACTTCAGGGAGGGGACCGAGTGCTGAATAATTTTAAAAGCTCCCCATAATCCTAATGTGCAGCCAGGCTTAAGAACCTGGCATTAGGTTTTCTAGGCTAAGAAGAACAAACCAAAAAAAGCTTTGGAGGGAGGCCCTGGAAACTGTCAAGGGGCAAACTGATCCTGGTACTGCTATAGCTATAAATGAAGGCAAAATGGTGGGCCCAAGATGGGATGGGGCATGAAAGCCCTCAGCACCTCTCGCACCTCCTGTCATCAGAGGGGAAATTCACAACCCCACCACAACTACAGGTCCTTGTATCGTAGGGTCAATTTTGCCATTTTCAGGGACAGGTTGTTCTTCCCTTGCACCAGCCCCAACTGTTGCATCAATATCCAGTGTAGAATGGAGAAGAGCCCAGTTCCAGATCAAAAGCTTCATGTGCTCTTTCAGATCCACCAACAGGAACTCACAAGACTTCCCCAGATGGGCCTCAAGCCAGTGGCTCTCCCACAGCCGACTTTGGGTGCCGGGCACTGCATCTCTGGAAGGAGCTGCTGGAAAGGATCATTCCCCGCAGACTGTGCTCCATGTTCGTGTGTGCGTATGTACGCCTGTCTGAATACATATACACATTTGTATCTGTGCACCTGTATACACATCATTATGTCTGAATTCCTACCAGGCACCACCCCTCCAGCCTCCTTAGAAGGTTTTGGGAAAGGCATTTATCCCAAAGCAAGCCCACTGCACTCCACCCCCTCCTCACCTCCCCTTTACCCTGAGACTCCAAGGTCCATGAAAAGATGGGAGCCTGTTGTCCAGGGTTCCCCAGAAAAAAGATAATTCCCCTGGTGTCACACATCTCTGACCCTTTCCCAGTATCATTGTGTGGAGAAGGGCCCACTGGCATCCAGTGACTGTCTCTTCTGCTGCTTGTCTACTCAGCCCCAGTGAGTGAACGAGGTTTGATCATTACTTCCAATCTGTCTCAGTGTCCAAATTGAACACTAAGTGTTGGCAGCCCAACACTTAGGTGATCAATCAGCATTTGATGAGTGAATGAATGATTGGACACATGGCAATTCTTAACGCTACCATAGTTTATATCCCATTTCTTTTTATTTATTTATTTTTTAATACACTTATTATATCATCTTTCATTTTGTACAATGTGTAATTTCCCCTTGAAATTCCCACCACTGGGCCCTTCCTGGTGGTGCAATGGGTTAAAGTGCAGCACTGCAAGCTAGCCATGGCTGCTTCAGTGCGAGTTCAATCCCCAGCCCTGGAGGTGACCCGCATGGCGCAGCAGACCTCTCCTGATCCTCCCGCTGCTCCCTTCAGCAATGTACTTTGCCAATCTGCTTGTTCTGTTCCCCACTCTGTCTCTGGTGAAGTCTCTCATTGCCCCTGCTCCTCTGGCCTGTACCCCAGTTCTGTATGCACAAATAAATAAATCTTTAAAAAAGAGAGAGAGAGAGATTCCCACCACCAATTCCCCTGTGCACCATCACCATAGTCCCTTGTGCTCTTCCCACCCCTGTCCTGGTCCTTCTCCCACCTCTTCCCCTGCACAATGGCTTTGATCTATAGTTGCCTGATTATTTGATTTTTATTTTATTATAGTTGCTTTTTTGTTTTCTTTTTGTAAATATATTTTTACATCATTCTTCAATTTTGTACAATATATGCTTTTTCATCTCTGTTGTAGTCCCCATGGACTTCCCACTACCAATTCACCGGTGCACCATCACTATGTTCCCGTATGCTCTTCCCACCCCTGTTTTGATCCTGTCCCCCTCTCCCATTCTAAGAAATCAAAACATCCTGAGCTAAGTCAGTGTCTTAGAAAAGCAGACATAGAATTACACAAACTGAGGTGGATGTGCAAGGAAGCTACACAGTAGCAGTGAAAAGACAATGATCACAGATGGCAGGGGGAGGTCACTCACTCTCCCAGCTTCCAGCCACTTTCAGACCTCTCCTGCCTCTGAGGATTGCTTTCGACAAAAGCTCTGTTCTTTCAGAAAGTTGCTCCTCCAAAATGTCCCAAAGTGCTTACCCATGTGGGTAAGGAGTCCATGCTCTTACCATAAACACTTGGATGCAGTGAGAGCAATGACCCTCTCCAGCTTCTAGCAGAGACTCCAGCTTCTAGCACTATTAACTTCTGTTGCAGGAAAAGTAGAACAAGAGACTGGGCTAAGTTTGATTGTTCAGAAGTCCATTTTAATTCAGTATATACATACACACCCACCCCTCTTGCGATGGAGAATTTCTAAGCTGAGATGGGCCAGGGAGAGCGATTGGTCCTGTCCTTGGAGACTTAGGGTAGTTACTATCAGTGCAGGTCTGGCAGAGCTTAGGCTTCATTCTTCCACTCTACCATGCTGCTTTCTGCATCTTTATTCGGTATCTATTTATTGAGTATATTTATTCAGTATTTATTGAGCACCTACTATAGGCCAGGCAGTGCCACTGTGGGTGCAGGGACACAGGAGAACATCAAATCCCTTTGCCAAGAGACTTGAATGTGGCAGGCAGATCCTCAAGTCTATCAGGCAGCAAAAGGTGGCACCGTAAATAGAGCCACATGAAGGGAAAGGCTAGGTGTGCCTCTCCAAACAGCATGAGAGACATCAACTGGAAAGGGGATTTTGCAATGACAGAATGTTTCATTCCCCAATAACTCCACATGAACAGTTTCATGGATTGAATTGTGTTCCCCAAAATCCACATTGAGGCTCTACATTCAATACCACAAAATGTGATTATTTGGAGTTAGGGTCTTTGAAGAAGTGATTATATTAAAATGAGACAGATAGTGTACAGTATGCTACGGGTCTGTTTAAGGAGAGGAAATCTATAAAGACAGACACCAAATGAAAGGCCACCTAAGGACACAGCACAGCAGGAAAACGGCTGTCTACAAACAAGGAGAGAGTTCCTGTCTGGAGAAACCAACCCTGCCCACACCTTGAATCCTGGCCCCAGAACTTCATTGAGAAGTAAATTTTTGTTGCTCAAGCCACAGTCTGTGGCGTTTGGTTACCATCATCTGAACATACTGATACAGGCAGAAGCTGCACGGTGAAACCAAAACCATGGGCTACATTTACAACAAAACTAGAGAATAAGGCAACCCCTCAGCTGGCACAGTGTGTGAGACAAACACTGACAGCTATCATCACTGAGTGTGCAGGAGGCAGCAAAGTGCGCATCTGTTGAACTGAGAACAGAATCCCAAGCAGAGCATCACAAGACCAGTTGAAGGAAGCAACAGAAACTGGAGGTCAACCAGGAGGGCTGCAGAGACAGAGCAATCTGGGCTGTTAGAGATGTTAAAAACTGACCAACCGGGCCCTCCCTGATGGCACAACGGGTTAGGACACAGCATTAAAAGCTGATCTCAGCCGCTTCAGTGAAGGTTCGATCCCCAGCCCTGGAAGTGATCCACATGGTGCAGCAGACCTCTCCTGACATACCCACTGCTCCCCTGAGCAGTGTATCAGCCTGTCAATCAGCCAGTTCTGCCCCCACTCTGTCTCTGATGAATCCCCTCCTCACACACCCCCCGTCGGGCTTGTACACTAATTCAGTTCTGTGTGCATAAATAAATAAACCTTTCAAAAAAAAAAAAAAACCTGACCTCCTGAACAGAGCCCACACTGAGGAGAAACTGAAAGAGAAAGATCTAAATCAAACACTGTTACCGTAGGACCTTTGTTGCTGCTTTGTGGCAAGAACACGAGGGACACAGTAGTCGCGGAGCAGTTTGCAAGGCAAGACTCTGCTCACTTGTGCCACTTATTGAAAACGTACACTAGTAAAAGCTGATCATGTAACAAGGTATAAGGAATAAAGTCTGGAGGATAGGATGGGTACGGGAGACAAAGTTTTGTGAGGGACACTGTGACCATACATCAAGAACTATTTGCATCAGCAAAGTATTAGATGGTATCACAGGCAGAGTTATCCCAAGACTACCATGGAGATAGTCACATAATGATAACAGCAGCCTAGGCATCCCTGGGACTGCCTTGTTATATGAGCTACACTTTGTAAGTGGTCAAAGGAATTCTCAGCTGTCATTTATAGATAGCAAATAGGTCACAATCATCAGTGAGTGGCCAGCTGGTAGCCAGCTCATAGGAACCCGAAAACAGGATGCTCACAACAGACTTCAAGCAGGGAGCACATGAGGCAATCTCCAAACAGCCACCAATAAACACCATAAATGAACAACAGAGGGGTACTCTGTGAGAGGTGCAGGGCTCCTGAATTGTGTGTCCTCTAACTGCTCAGGAAAGCTGCCTTTACACAAAAAGTAAGCAACAGACATGTATGCTATTTCAATACTATGCAAAATTAATACAAGAAAAAGTGAGAGTAAGGAAGAGCATAACACCCATCAAGCCCAAAAATATCAAGCCTGCGATCTACCCTTCTATGTGAACTAAGACATTAAGACTTTAAATGACATGAGTACTCTAAATAAGTTTAGAAAAAATTTATGAGTACATAAATTCTTAAGAAAATTAGAATTAGGCCCTCCCTGGTGGCGCAGCGGGTTAAAGCACTGCACTGAGAAGCTAAAGCCACTTCCGCATGAATTCGATTCCCACCTGCCCCGGAGGAGACCACATGGCGTGGCAGACCTCTCCTGACCCGCCCGCTGCTCCCCTCAGCAGTGTACTTCCTCGATCTGCCTGTTCTGCTCCCCACTCTGTCTCTGGTGAAGTCTCTCACTGCCCCTGAGTCTCTGGCCTGTACCCCAGTTCTGTATGTACAAATAAATAAATCTTTAAAAAAAAAAAAAGAAAATTAGAATTAAATTATGTCAGAAGTAAAGGCTAAGCTAGAAAGAATGGAGAACAAATAAACACAATGGTTAATGTCTTAAAAAAAAAAAAAAAAACAAAACTCAAAGGGGCCCTCCCTGGTGGTGCAGCGGGTTAAAGCACAGCACAAGAGAGCTTAAGCTACTTCGGCATGAGTTCCATCCCCGTTTGCCCTGGAGGAAATCTACATGGTGTGGCAGACCTCTCCTGACCCGCCCACTGCTCCCCTCAGCAGTATACTTCATCGATCTGCCTGTTCTGTACCCCACTCTGTCTCTGGTGAATCCTCTCACCCTCCGCATCTCTGGTCTGTACCCCAGTTCTGTATGAATAAATAAATAAATCTTAAAAAAAAAAAACTCAAGGTAAAGCAGGAAATTTATAACAAAGTAAACCATGAACAAAGAGCTCAAAAGATTTGAAAGTAACCAAGGATCTAATGTGAAGAAGAAAACATCATGAAAAATAAAATCTAACTAATATAACATTCCAGAACAAGAAACATTAAATCCTATTTGAGTAAAATTATTAAACTTGAAAGAAAATATCTTTGGGCATCAATGCAAAAAGAACAAGTGACTTGTAAGGAAAAAGAAATAAATTATCACCAAACTTTAAAAAATAATATAATAATTTATTTTTACATCATTTTGTGCCTTTTCCATCTCAGTAGTAATCCCCGTAGGCTTCCCATCACCTAGTCACCTGTGTGCCATCACCATAGTCCAGTACACTTCCCCCTCCCCCATTTTTGATCCCATTCCCCAAAAACTCCCATAAAATGTCTCTGGTATCTCTGGTATATAGTTGTTCATTATTATTACCCCACCCTTCCAATCCCCCACCCCGGTCATTTATACTCCTGTTATAAGTGAAACCATCTGGTATTTTTCTTTTTCTTTCTGGCTTATTTCACTAAGCATGATCCCTTGCAGCTCCATCCATGTTGTTGCAAAAGGCATGAGTTTATCTTTTTTGATTGCTGGGTAATATTCCATTGTGTATATGTACCACATCTTTTTAATCCAGTCATCTACTTTTGGGCATTTGGTTGATCCCACATCTTTCCTATTGTAAATAAAGCAGCAATAACTATGGGGGTTCAGGTGTCTTTTTAAATCAGTGTTTTTGTGTCTTTTGGGTAGATTCCTAGGAGTAGGATTTCTGGGTCATATGGAAGCTCCATTTTTAGCAGTTTGAGAAATCTCCACACAGTTTTGCATAGTGGTTGTACTAGTTTGCATTTCCACCAGCAGTGAAGGAGAGTTCCTTTTTCCCCACATCCTCACCAACATTTATTGTAGCTAGTTGTTTTAAGATGTGCCATTCTCACTGGGGTGAAGTGGTATCGCATTGTATCTTTAATTTGTATCTCGCTTATTACAAGGGATGCTGAACATTTTTTTCATATGGTTGTTGGCTGTCTGCATTTCCTTTTTGGAGAAGTGTCTTTTTAGCTCTTTTGCCCATTTTTTGATGGGTTTGTTGATTTTCATCACTTCATTATATATCTTTGTGATCAATCCTTTATCACTAGTATTGTGTGAGAAAATTTTTTCCCAATCATTGGGATGTCTGTTTGTTTTTTGTAATGTCTCTTTTTCTGTACAGAAGCTCTTTAACTTGATGTAGTCCCATCTGTTTATCTTTTCCTTCACTACCATTGCATTGGGTGCTGTATCTTCAAAGATGTTACTGAAGTGTATGTCATGTAGTGTTTGGCCCATCTTTGCTTCCAGGCAGTTTATGGTTTCCGTTCTTATGTCTAGGTCTTTAATCCACTTCGAGTTGGTTTTTGTGCATGGGTAAGATAGAGATCTAGTTTCGTTTTTTGGGGTTTTTTTGTTTGTTTGTTTTTGTTTTTGTTTTTTGCATGTAGCTTCCCAATTTTCCCAGCACTATTTGCTGAACAAACTTTCTCTGTTCCTTGACATATTTTTTGCTCCTTTGTCAAAGATTAGCTGCCCATAAACCTGCAGGTTTATATCTGGATTTTCTATTTGAATCTACTGGTCTATGTGTCTGTTCTTGTTCCAGTACCATGCAGTTTTGATTATTATGGCTTTGTAGTATAGCTTGAAGTTTTGGATTGTGATGTCTTCGTTCTCTTTCTTTTTATTCATGAGAGTTTTGGCTATTCGAGGTCTTTGGTGGTTCCATATGAATTTCATCAATATTTGTTCTACTTCATTGAAGAATGTCATAGAGACTTTTTGGGGGATGGTGTTAAATCTGTATATCGCTTTTGGTAAGGTGGGCATTTTGATGATGTTAATTTGCCCAATCCATGGGCACCGGATGTCCTTCCAATTCTTCGTGTCTTCTTGTATTTCTTTTAACAGTGTTTTGTAATTTTCTTTGTATAGGTCTTTTACTTCTTTTGTTAAGTTGATTCCTAGGTATTTGATTCTTTTTGTTTTAATTAAAAAGGGGACACATTTTTTTTTATTTCTGCTTCTGATTGGCTGTTTGTGTATAGTAAGGCCTCTGACTTCTGTGTGTTGATTTTATATCCTGATACCTTACTAAACTGCTTGATTGTGTTGATTAGTTTCTCTATGGAGTTTTTAGGGTTTTACATGTAAATTATCATATCATCTGCAAATAAAAATAGTTTTACTTCTTCTTTCCCTATTTGGATTCCTCACCAAACATTTTTTTTAAAGATTTATTCATTTATGCATACAGAACTCAGGTACAGGTCAGAGGCACAGGGGTGGTGAGAGGATTCACCAGAGACAGAATGGGGAGCAGAGCAGAAAAATCAATGAAGTACTGCTGAGGGGAGCAGCGGGTGGGTCAGGAGAGGTCTGCTGTGCCATGTGGGTCACTTCCAAGGTGAGCGGGGATCAAACTCATACTGAAGTGGCTTTAGCTTCTTAGTGCTGTGCTTTAACCCATTGCACCACCAGGGAGTGCCCCGTCACCAAACTTTTAATGGCATTATCTAGTGACAGTAAAAACTCAGAAAAAAAAAATGAGCTAAAGATTTTATAGCTAGAAAAACTGACTTTAAAGACCAAAACTGTTTTCAATATCTAACAACTCAGAAATGTTGAACATTTCCTAAAGTGTCTACTAGACAATGAATGTCAGACAATTCAATGACTAGAAGATCTTTAACATAAGCATGAACTGTAGTTACCAATAAGACTGAAAGTGAGGGCTGCAGGGAGTCTAGAACAAGCACAGAACAGGGGAACATGAGAAATATTTTCAATTTCTTTAGTGATAACACTATAATTTGGGATTTTAAAAATGGCCGATTCTAGTTCTATCAACCTCCATAGACTTAAAAATCAGGTTATATATTTTTTTAATACAATAGTTCATTTTAACATCATTTTGTGCATTTTTCCATCTCAATTGCAATCCCTTTGTGCTTCCCATCACCAAATCACCCATGTGCCATCTCCATAGTCCAGTGCATTTCCCTTCCCCACCCCCACTGTTTTTGATCCCATTCCCCACTCCACCCCCACAAAATGTCTCTGGTATATAGCTGTTCATCATTATCATTATTTTCTCACCTGTCCCATTATATACCTGCTATGAGAGAAGCCATCTGGTATTTTTCCTTTTCTTTCTGGCTTATTTCACTAAGCATGATTTTTTCCAGCTCCATCCATGTTGCTGCAAAAGACATGTGTTTCGTTGTTTTTTTTTTTTTTTAGTTGCTGAGTAATATTCCATTGTGTATATGCACCACATCTTTTTAATCCAGTCATCCATTTTTGGGCATTTGGGCTGCTTCCATGTCTTTCCAATTGTGAATAAAGCAACAGTAAACATGGGAGTGCAGGTTATCTTTCTAAATCAGTGTCTTTGTGTCTTTTGGGTAGATACCTAGGAGTGGGATTACTTAGTTGTATGGAAGGCTCCATGTTTAGCAGTTTGAGGAACCTCCACACAGTTTTCCATAGTGGTTGTACTAGTTTTCATTTCCACCAGCAGTGCAGGAGAGTTCCTTTTTCTCCACATCCTCGCCAACATTTGTTGTTGCTAGTTGTTTGAAGATGTCCTGTTCTGACTGGTGTGAGGTGGTATCTAATTGTGGTTTTAATTTGCATCTCCCTTATTACAAGTGATGTTGAACATTTTCTCATATGCTCATTGGCATTTCCTCTTTGGAGAAGTATCTTTGTAGCTCTTCTGCCCATTTTTTTCATGGGGTTGTTTACTTTATTTTTGTTGAGTTTCATCAGCTCTCCATATATTTTTGTGATCAATCCTTTATCGCTAGTTTTGTGTGAGAATTTTTTTTCAAAAATCAAGGTATATATTGTTGGAGAAAGGAGTTACAGATGGAATAGAAAAGAGAAAAACACAACCATCTAAGTCCTAAATTTGGGTTGAAGATATAAGTATAATTCATTATGCATTCTATCTTTAACATAAATGATACTCTCGTTTCTCTTCAGATCAGGTAAATTTTCCATCTCTTTAAAATATATAATGTGATTGACAACAGATAGATAGATAGATAGATAAAAACTATAACCCTATAACCAATCCATTATCAGTTGTATGGAGTGTAAAAAAATCTTTTTTTTTTTTTTGATCAATGTATCTTTTGCTATACAGAATCTTTTTCATTTGATGTAATCCCAGCTATTTATCTTTTCCTTCACTTTCTTTGCTTTTGGGACGAGTCTTTAAAGATGTTACTGAGATATATTTCTAGTAGTGTTTTATCTATGTATTCTTCTATGTATTTTATGGTTTCAGGAATTATATTCATATCTTTTATCCTAAGAATGATACATATTAAAAAAAAAACTAGCAACAATAAATGTTGGTGAGGATGTTGTGAAAAAGGAATTCTCTCTCCTACAGTGCTAGTGGGAATGTAAACTGGTCAACCACTCTGGAAAGCTCTATGGAGTTTTCTTAGACTATTAAAAATGGAGTTACCATATGACCCAGGATTCCACTACTAGGGATCTATCCAAATGACATAAAAACAAAATTCAAAAGAATATCTGTACCCATATATTTATGGAAGCACTATGTATAATAAGTATGACTTGGAAACAATCCAAATGTCCAAAAATAGATGACTGGATCAAGAAAGTGTGGTGTATATATGCACAATGGAATACTATTCAACAATTAAAATAATAAACTAATGTCATTCCCAACAACATGGATGGAGCTAGAAAGGATTATTCTCAGTAAAATAAATCAGAAGTAGGTCCTCCCTGGTGGTGCAAAAGGTTAAACCTCAGCACTACAAGGCTGGCCACAGCCACTTCAGTGCAAGTTCAGTCCCCAGCCAGGGAGCTAACTCATATGGCTCAACAGACCTCTCCTGTCTCACCTACTGCTCCCCTCAACAGTGTTCATCATCAATCTACCTATTCTGTTCCCCAATCTGTCTCTTGTGAATCCTCTCACACTCCCCACCTGCACCACTGATCTGTACCCGAGTTCTGTATACATAAATAAAAATAAAACCTTTTAAAAAAGGAAAGAAGTCAGGAAGTTAAAGAAAAATATCAGATGGTTTTGTTTATAGGAAGAATATAGGGGAACCAAATAAGGCTTTAGGAAGAAAATAATAGTCATAACAAAACAAAAATAAAGAGACAACTATAAGTCAGAGACATTTTGCATGGGAGAGGGGTCAAACTGAGGGAGGGAAGAGCACAAGGGACTATGGTGATGAAGCACAGGTGATCTGGTGATGGAAATTCTATGGGGACTACACCTGAGGCTAAAAAAAGTAAATATCAAAAAAAAGTGTAAATTTTATATAAATAAATGTTTTTTAAAGAAGAACTATATATTAAACTGTAACATATCTATTCAAATGTGTATGTACATATATTCAATAAAAATCGATAACCTTAATAAAAGCAGGGACGGAATTATTTCTCCCTTCAAGTGTGGTCTCCGTGGTTCTCTCACCACTAAAGCATCTGTAGATCATCACCATAAACTCTCTAAATATGTATTATGATGTAAGAAAAAGTACTTCATTTAAAAATAAACTAAAATTAAATTAACATATATATATATATTACCAATCCAATAGTAATAAGCATATCTAGCTTCCAGAATGAGGTCTTGAAATCTGAACTCTCACTGAAAGAAACTGAGCTGCAATCCCTGTGTCATGTCTGAGAAAGAAAGTATATAATGTAAGCCTGGAACACCCTGTAGCAGAGAGCAAGGATGATCTCAAAGACAAAGATAACAAGGGCCACATTAAGGTGATTCATGAGCCAACACAAAGAGGTTCCCACTATGGAGATTACTGTCGAGATGAGGAAGACTCAAATAGGAGATTAAGTGTAAATAGATTGAAAATTCCTAAGATATGAATGCGTGAATACATAATAATGCATTTGGTTGGTCATTATTTTAAAGATGAAATGGAACTACTTTTTAAAATAAAGAGAAACGATCAAATATTTATCCTCCTTTACCTTCATAAACTATACTTCTCTGTGACCCTGAAGTAGGTGTCTTTATAAAACTATTGTTGCTAATAAGCAAACAAGAAATGATAGAAATAGAGTCTCCATTTTGCAAATGCAAATGAAGTAATGGTCTGAGGTCTGCTGCCAACTGCTGACATTATAAAAAGAGAAGCACCCAGACAATGCTCTTGGTGTAAGAGCACACCTTTGGTATCAAGAAGACAGATGATGTTTCAGATCCAGCTGCAGAAACAGAGCAGTAACGCACCTTGTACTCACAAATGCAAAATGCAGATGGCGAAACTAGGTTAACCAGGTCACATCCTTAAGCAGAGGGGAAAGAAGGGTGCTGAGGACACTGTAAATTCAAGGACATCAATTTCTTTTTTAAAGTTTATTTATTTATGCATATAGAACTAGGGTACAGGCCAGAGTGCAGGGGCAGTGAGAAGATTCACCAGAGACAGAGTGGGGAGCAGAACAGGCAGACTGAGGAGTACACTGCTGAGGGGAGCAGCGGGTGGCCCAGGAAAGGTCTACCACACCATGTGGATAACCTCCGGAGCAGGGATCAAACTCATGATTTATAAAAAGAGAAGCACCCAGACAATGCTCTTGGTGTAAGAACACACCTCTAGTACCAAGAGGTGTGTTTAGCTTCTTAGTGTTGTGCTTTAACTCGCAGCACCACCAGGGAGGGCCCAGACATCAAATTTCAAAAATAGGAAGCCACAGTGTTTAAAGGTACACTGGAAGCTGAAAATCAAGAAAAACAATGAGGTGATCCCAGTGGAACACAGGGTTTTCCTGGTGCTGATGGGTCCACTTTCTCACCTTCCATGTACTTGTGTTTCAGTTAGTTGTACTCATCTATGTGGTGGCTATGAGGGTATGTGCTTAAAATCATTTAGCAAATCATATTTCCCTTGGATTTTTCATTTTATAATAGAAAAATCCTTCAGCAACAAAAATATAGAATCAACTGGAGAGGTGATCCATGCCAGGTGCCCCCAACATAAGACCCTGTGTCTGCAAGTATGTCACCATGTGTCTCCCTTTTAGGCTATGAGTTGACTCTGAAGGAAATCTTGCAATATAAATCTGGCTTCCTTTCTTGAAGCACCTCTGGGTATTGGAAGTTTTTAATCAAACCCCAATTAGCAAAAGTCCTGGGTGACCCTGGATCTGTGAGCACCAGTTCCCACAAATCTGAGAAGTTCCATATACTTGTGTTTCAGTTAGTTGTGCCATGTAATGCAACACCAAGACCTAGTAGCATAACCAAAATAAATGGTCATTTCTCATTCTCTGAGGTGGATGGACTCAGCTGGATGCTCACTCAAGAGTGCAATTCTGCAGCTTTTCCCTAGAGAGTAGGGGGAGCATTCCAAGACCTGATCTCATGCACTTGTCAAACATCTACAGATGTCTCCTCAGACAAGAAAGTCATCAACATGGGAAGGACTATACAGAGAATGAATCCTGGTGTGTGTTATCTTCAACATTATCACAATGATCTGAACCTGAACATAACCCAGGGACACTCAGGGGCTGCCACCATCACTAGCCTGTGTAGCAGCAAGAGTGTATAGGACCCAATGGTCAATGGGGAAGAATGTTGGTGCTTTGCTGGTGTACATTGTGTGACACATGTTTGAAATGATGTGAACCTAGACCCCTAAAACATATACAATGTCATAAGCCAAAATTATGGCCCTCCCCCAAAAAACTTAATTTTAAAAATAAAATAGCTGCCTTGCATGAGGTAGCAAGTTATGAGTGTTTGGGAACCCAATAAATGATTATCTCTACTGTTGTCTGCTTTAGAAAACTTCCAAATTGAAATGTATTTTTTTAAATCACCTGGTTGTAAAGAGATACAGTTACCACATTATTATTCAGTCTTGTTGAAAATATGAAAATTGAGTCCTTGAGGTTTTGGCTGGTTAGTTGGTTGTTGGTTTGTTGATTGGTTGGTTGGTTATTTTATTTCTTCCAGACAATCATGCATTTGGTGCTGAAAAAGGAAGTAAGGTGGGGATGTGAGCAGTTAGTGCCATGGGAGCTGCAGACTTTAAATCAACAGCCTGGGAAACAGGAATTCCACAGGTTGGCCCAGCCCCAGAGCAAACACCTGTACAGACCAAGTTTAATACTATTTGCCTTCCAAGAACCAGACCATCCTGCTCAAGGTGACCCTGAGCCTACTTGATAATGAATGGTAGAAATCAATCAAAAGATACCTGTTTTGGGTCTCTGGTTATCGAAAGAGACAAAATATATTGCTATACTCTTCCTTTTTTTGAATAAAACATATAAACCCTTGCCTTTTGCTCCCTCAGTGACTACCTGCTGGGGTCGCTTTCTGGTCAGAAAGCTTTCCTGTCCTCCTTAACTGACAATAAACTTCTTGATTTCTGCCTATCTCTGGTCTTGACATGGAACCCTTTCTGTACCAAGACAAGGAAGTACCAAGATTTTGGAGTCTGATACCCAGATCCAAGACTGCAAGGATTGTGGTTTGGGACTTACTGATTCAATTCAAGTGTTATATATAGAGAGAGTTAATCTCAAAAAAAATTCAGCTCTCTTATCAACGGGGCACTTAAGAAAGAGAAAGTAAGAATCAGGACAGATGGGGAAAATAATCACAAATAATTCAAAGACAGTGATAAATCTATTTACTTCTAAGTAATGGAACCAGAATAGACTGCTTCCTCTGTCAGAAGTACTCTTTTCATTACTTGCTATGTCCCAGAATGTATGGGGAGTAATAAACAGCATACCAGCCTCTAACACTACAGTCAGCATTTGTACAGTTTTCCAGGACAAATCAAAACCACAGCTTAGCAAAGAAGGGAAAGCCTGGCCTGAGATGGAAAGCCTGGCCTGAGATAACTAGCAAAATAGCCCAGCTCAAAATCTCAACTTCAGTCACACTCTAAAATCCAATTCTTAGAGAGTTATTCCTTTTGAGATAACAAACATTTTCACTTAAAATGCAAATGACCCTAGAAGATTTAGTGCAGATATTTATTTACTCTGAATAATCTCTTATAAGATCACATACAGTTTTGGTAAACACAAATGTCCACAGGAAATAGTCCAGTTATATAAAAGTACAATTCTGTTCAAAAAGATCACAGAATTATTGGAGACAGGTGAACTAGGAGTGGTACCCTACATTAAGAACTTTAATAACTGACATAATAATGCACAACAGACATATCTACTGGCTAGTTTTCCACTCAAAAAAAATTCAAAAAGGCCTGGGTTTATCCTAATAGTATTTCTTTGAGCATGCTGAAATACCCTTCAAAGCCTCAGATTTTCCCTTTTAAAATGGGTAGATAATATCCCTCACATACAACAAAAGATAATTGGGATACTCAGATTGAGACTGCACCTCTGCCCTAATTTGGGAAAATATAGTTTAAAATACACATGTAAGACTGTATGATTCTGTATTTTCTCCCATAATTCAACTTGTTTATTTTTTTTTAATTTTATTGTCTTAAATATTAAGCATTTCAAATCCATTAAAAAGGCATTTGAGGGCCCTCCCTGGTGGCGCAGCGGGTTAAAGCGCTGCACTGAGAAGCTAAAGCCACTTCCACATGAGTTCGATTCCCGCCTGCCCCGGAGGTGACCACATGGTGTGGCAGACCTCTCCTGACCCTCCCGTTGCTCCCCTCAGCAGTGTACTTCATCGATCTGCCTGTTCTGCTCCCCACTCTGTCTCTGGTGAAGCCTCTCACCGCCCCTGAGCCTCTGGCCTGTACCCCAGTTCTGTATGTACAAATAAATAAATCTTTTTAAAAAAAAAAAAAAAGGCATTTGAACTTCTGATTCCTCTTGTAAGGAGCATAGAAGTTAATACCTTGTCCTAGTAACAGTTAAGTAAACTAGTAAACAGTTAACTGAGTAAAGAGAAAAATCAACAACTGTTGAAGTATCCATCAGAAAAGTGAAGTCACAGGGCAAACTACCATTTTGGAAAGGAAGACAGATGTGTATAGAGAATCAAAACATATCAGAGCAGAATCCCCGAAACCTCTGTAGGAATCAGCACCAGGGTAGGGAAACTTTAACTGTAGTTGACAAGAAACTGGAGGTTCAGTGTGGACAAAGCTGAAAGTGAAAAACTCCAGCAGACTTGGTCACGAGGGCATCATTATGATGAGCTTGACTTCCAAGAGTGCTACTTGATTTTCAAAGTGAATATGAATATGATGATGAAGAAAAAGCTTCTTGTTCTTCTGGCAGGAAAGATACCATGAAGGAATCATTTTGAATAATTCAAGAGCACTCTATTCTTAACAAGCTTTGTTCTTAAGAGAAACTGCTTTATCGAAGACTGAACTTTTGGGGTTTTGTCAGACCCTAACAGCTTTAGGGGAAGGGTCAAGTTCGCCCTCTTAGTCATCCCATTCTTCCTTGGGTGGAAAACTAAGAAGTACAAAGCATTAGTGATGTTGACAACCCAGAGACACAGACTCACTACAAGACACACTTTTATATCATTTCTGATATACTGTGTGAAAAAAAGTACAAGTCTTAGTAAAAATCAAAATGCATGGCTTGAAAGACAGAGAAAGCATCAGAACCAGACAAATCAGGGAAGTTGGAATTATCAGAAAAAAAATTTTAAATAATTATACTTGGGTACATATAAAGATGGCGACAGGGTAAAGATGCTGAGATCACTGAGTCCAGGCTTGCATAGGAATTGAGGACTGAAAACACTATAGACTTACTTACTGCAAGTTTCAACCCAAACGATAACACCCTGGACTCACTAGAAGGTAGATAACTGAGGGGGAATCGGCGATTGGGGAGTTCCCTTCTGGGAACTCCTGGGAAAACCCAGGTGCCTGGAAGTTTGGGGGGTTGCAGAAGCCTCTTTGCCCCACGCTAAACCCTGGAGTGAAGGGGGATGGCTCAGCTCAATGAGTAGAGCTCAGGCTGCTGAAAGACTGCTAATCTGATCAGCAACCCCTGGGTAAGGGAAAAGCCACTGAAACAGCAGACCCCATTGGGAGCAACTGGGCACCACTCAAAGCCACTGATCAGCTCCACATTTTTCTCAAATCCACATGTATCATTCTTTAGAATTGGCCACATACTGGGTCACAAGATAAA
>NW_004567123.1:793440-829826 GCF_000260355.1 Condylura cristata | reverse complement strand
GAGAAAATAACAAGAATAATGAACAGCCATATACCAGAGACATTTTGTGGGAGTAGAGTGGGGAATGGGATCAAAAATGGGGGGTGGGAGGGTTGGGGAGGGAAGTGCACGGGATTATGGTGATGGCACACGGGTGACTTGGTGATGGGAACCCGCAGGGATTACAATTGAGATGGAAAAAAAAATGTACAAAATGATATAAAAATAAGCTGTTATAAACTGAAGAGAAAATAACTATACTTAGTATGCTAATGGTTCTAATGGATAAAGTAGACATCACCCAGGAACAGATGAAAAATGGAAATGGAAAATCTAATAAAGAACTTCTAGAAATCAAAAACACTATGTAACAGAGATGAAGAATATCTTTGATTGGCATGTTATCACACTGGGCATGGCTGAAGAAAGGGGATTTATAATATATGAACTGAAATCTCCAGAAAGTAAGCCTGGAGCAAATTATCCATTAACTATAGGATGCTACAAAAAGTTTTACATAGATGTGTGAGAATGCCATCAAGAGAGAAAAATACATGTGAGTCCATAATGACAGAGGATTTCCCCATATTAATGTTGTCAGCAGCCCACAGGTCCAAGAAACTTAGAGAATATCAAGAAGCAAGAATGCCTTCAAAACCACAACACAGCTTATTATATTCAAATTGTAGAAAATCAAAAATAAAGAAAAAAATCTTGTAAGAAGCCAGAGGGAGTTACCCTACTATACAGAAGTGAACATTATAACTCAATCAGATTTCTCTGAAACTATGTCAGCATGAAGTGAATGACTTAAAGTGTTAAGAGAAGTCACCACCAACCAAGATTGTATACCCTAAGAAAATGTACGTCAAATGTGAAGAAGAAATAGCTTTTTTCATTAAAAAAAATGACACAATTTGTTTCCAGTAGATATAACTATCAAGAAATACTAAAAAATCTTCAAGTAACTTGGATATGGTGATAAATTTAAACATCAAAGGTATGATCCACAAAAGAAATAATTGACAAGCTGAACTTCATTAAAATTAGAAACTTGCTCTATAAAAGAAAATGTCAAAGGAATGAGAAGACAAGACTCAGACTGTGAGAAAATATTTGTGAAACACATACCTGACATATCTTCCAACATATAAAATATAATGCTTAAAATGTTAATGAGTGAACAATCCAACTTAAAAAATGGACAAGAGATATCAACATCTTACCTAAGATTCACAAATGAAAAATATTAGCCCATAAAAGATGCTCAACATGGAATGTCATTAAGGAATTACAAATCCAAACACAGTGAAATAACTACTACACACCTGTAAGAATAGCTGACAATGCAAGAGAAATGCAAAAATTGTACGGCTATATTGGCAGACAGCTCGGCAGTTTCTGACAAGCAAAATCGAATTGTGCCATAAGATCTGGCAGTCACACTCCTTGATATGTACCCAAAGAAGCTGAAAACATGTCTACACAAAATTCTCCACTCAAACATTCTTACAGTTTTATTTGTAGTTGCCAAAACTTGAAAGTAACCAATAGGTGTAAGGATAAGTAGTCCATGGAACGCCTGGGCAGCAGACTATTATTCAGCACTAAAAAAAAAAAAAAAAAGCCATTGAGATACGAAGAAACTTAAATACATTTTAACAAATAAAAGAAGCCAATCTAGGCTGCATACTGTATGAGTCCAACTATATGATATTCTGGAAAAGACAAAACTGTGGGATCTGGGAAGTACAGAGATCAGTGGTTGCTAAAATTTAGGGAAGAGAGAAGGATGAATAGGTAGAATACAGCGGATCTTTAGTGAAACTATTCTGTGTGATATTGTAATGACAAACACATGCCATTTTACTTCCTTCAAAATCCATGGATTGTACACTAATACAACTCTAATTGTAGGATTTGGACTCAGGTAACAATGACATATCAGCATAAGCTTATTGATTATAATAAATTTAACACTCTGGGGAGGATGGTATAAGTCAGGAGCAGGGTTTTATTGGGAAATCTGTGCCTTCTTAACAATTTTCTATGATTCTAGAATTGCTGTAAAATATAACAGCTATATTTTTAATTAAATTTTGAAAAGTGCATCTCTGTGCTTATTCAGCATGTATTTAAGCGTGTGTATCTCTTGGAAAACATGCTGGCTATTCTCACCTAAACCAATTTGCCTGGGTGAGTTGGGCTGGTGGCTGAATTGATATTCATGCAACTCATAACTGTCTGTGTATCCTGCTGGTAACCTGTTCTGTGATCCACTGCAGCATTTTTCGGACAGGTGTAGATGAGTCAGGTGATATCAGAAGCTTCGTGACACATAGGTCTCATTTCTTGTCCTGCAGCCAGAAGTGCTTCTCCTTGACCCTTTATGAAGTGTCTCTTTGCATCTTCAGTGTCTGCACTGAATTCACCCTCCCCAAGTTGTTAGCTGCACAAGCACAAGGACAGTCTGTCTGGTTGAGTTGCCTCTCCCATGATTAGCATGGGAGAGACTCACACACAGGTGCCAGCTATAGGTTTCATCTCTCTTGGGACTGAAGAGCTCAGATGCCCCTTGGGGAGTGAGGAAGGGAGGCAGGTTCCTTAGAGGAGTCACTGTGTAGGGAGCAGGAGAGAAGTGTCAAGTAGACTCCAAAAAGGTCTCCACCAGCACACACACTGGCTCCCACCTGATCTCACCCCCAAAATTTATCTCTGTGCTGGACGCCTAAATCTAGTGACCTGATGAAATATTTTTAAGGATTTCCAGACACTTCTGCTTGTATCAGCAAGAGATTGCTTATATTTTCAGTATCTATCAAACTGAGGCATCAGTAACATCCTCTCTGTGTGTGAATATGTGTATATATACACTCACATTTACTAAAACATGCAGTGGGTGTTTGCACTATATATACTATCAATGCAACAATGAAATAAATGTGCATTTCCTTTGAAGAAAAACGTACATTTTTCTTTCTCATGCATAGTCTGAGTAGATAAATCAATAGATGAACGATAAGATGATGGATGGGTAAATATGGCAGATGGAATAAATAGTTAGCCATTGTAAGGGAGGGGGGTCATGCTGGCTGTCGCAGACCCCCAGGGTCAACAAACTCTCACATGCACTTAGTTCCATGTGTTGTTCAATGAGTTGCAGCTCCATGGTATAGTCCAGGGTGACCCAGCTTATACCTTCACTCTAAATAATCTGTTCTTCATGGTAACTTAGTTCTCCCCCAGTTTCTCTACCTCCTCCCTCATTCTGGGTCCCACAAATTTCCCTCTCAAGGGCCCACCCTGCTATCATACCAAGTACTCTCTCAAAGTTACCTGGAGCCTCTGATGGCTCTCTCCTCCGTGTGACTCACCCAGAGGAGCCTCTGAGTAAAAGGAGACTCTCTAAAGCTCCATAGAGACTCAAGGACTGGAGCAGCAGTTACAGACCTGCTTGGAAAGCTGTGGAGTGTCTGGGAGTGAATAAAACTAGAGTTCTCTACCCTGAATGGCTCCCTATAGACAAAGGAAGAAGACATGACCATTCCTGACCTCCACTCTCAGGGCTCTCCAGACAATGGAATGAATAGGAGATATGTGAATATACACATATATATGCATACATATATTGAGATTCTTACTAAAGAATTGGCTATATGTAAATATATATTATAGCATATAAATAAAAAGGAATTATATACTATGTCAAGAGAAATTTACTATGGTATAATGGGCTCCTGGGTTATGGCTGAGCATTCCCAACTAAGGTTCTCCATTGCAGGATCAGATCCAGATCAGGACCAAAGCCCATGAAGCAGGCAAGCAGATGCTGTCCTAATACAAGCCCAAGAGTTGAGTGTGTCCCAGCATGATAGAGGATTCTCCCTGCCCCCTACTCTGTCTTCAGGCCCTCCCTTACTACATTGGGAAGAGCACCTACTTTACTCAGCCTTCCGATTTATCCAGAAACACTCTCACAGGAGCACCCAGAATAAGGTTTCACCAAGTTTCTAGGCACTATGTGTCCCATTCAAGTTGAGACACCAAATTAACCTTCCACCAAATACTTTTTTTTCCCCACCAAATACTTTTGAGTCATTTCCCCAAATCTAACCTAAGTCTCAGATGAGGTGGCCAGGTAGGGGCGGTGCTCCCAGCAGCTCCGACATGGATACAGGGGGGCTGTTCTCTGGCACACAGCTCAGGAAGAAGGGGGCGAGGCCGGTGAGAGCGAAAACCTCCAAGCCCAGCCTCGGGCTACACCACCCACCCTGCCTCAGCAGCACCCAGGCAGTGCCCTTCCAGGGCTGCCTTCCCCCAGCTAGCAAGAAGCTCAGGCAGGCTTTCAGGTCCTAGGTGAAGCTCACAGAGCCTCCTGCATGGCTGACTCTGAAGGCAATGTCCAAAGTGGGGGCTCTGAGTAACAACAGCATTTCTAAAGGTCCATGAGCCACCTGAGACTATAAATCAAGCCTCTCACAACTCATACTTGCACACACAGCAAAAGCAACAATAAGGGAAAAAAAAACAACTCCAAGCACATTTTTCTTCTGCTGAGAATTTTTCTTTGAAGAGAAAATGTCACATACTGAATGCCTGGCTGTTTTCAGGGTAGGGAAAAGTCCAGGGCATTCTACCTATGGAGAGCTGGAAGCACTGGAATTAGGAAAACTCATGCCTGATGGATTGTGATGTTAAGGACTGGCCTGGAGACCCCCCATGGGGTTGTGGCTGCAGTGGCCCCGGTTTAATGGCAGGATGACCCTGAGAGATGACGTTTGGGCCCCCTCTTACAGAAGAGCTCTGGACAAACCCAGAGCAGCCCTGGGAGTTGGACCAGAGAGACCACTGCAGACAGAAAGGCCATGAAGCTTTTGCTTCAGGAAGACTTGGAGTCCCAAGTAGTGAGGAACCTAAGCAGAGGACAGCAACATGACACCACAACCAGCAGGCTGTGCCTTGGCCTTTGAGAGAGAAGTGGCCTCCTGCCCAGACACATGCATGTGCTGCAAAGGAGGATGGAAGTTGAAGTTTTGTCCAAGCTTCTCCTCTGGCTGCCTATCAAACCTCCAAAGTGAGGAGTGTAAAGCGACCTCAGGCCCTGTGCATCCTTCAGCATCTCCCAGACTTGCTCACACTGTTCAGCAGGTTACTAGAGGGAGCAGAAGGGCGTGGCTAACGCAGTCAGAGTTTGGGGCCAGTGTTGCAAATACAAAAGACAATGGTGGGGTACCCTTGGCATCACTGGTGCCCTTTTCTGCATCTCTGCTGTCCTCAGGTCTTCACTTCAGGCACTTTGGGCCAAGTTCACAGCAGTCAGCTGCTGATGTGGGCCTCCGCCTGCCACTCAAATCAGAGCTCAACAGAGGCACTGCTGTTCAATTATGAGATGCATCAGGCAACGAAAAGGGCCTCCTGAGCCCTGGGGACTCACTCAGGCTGTGCATTAGAATCACCCAGCACTACTTAAACCTCCTGTGCCCAGGTGCTAGTCAAGGGGCGCTGAGAGGAAACTCCAGGGCTGGGAAGGCAGCAGAGTTTGCGTGAAGATAACCCAATGATTCTAAAAGGTGGATGCAGAATCGCAGGCCTGGGTAGGAAGGCAAACAGTCTGACCCCCGGTTCACAGTCACGCTGCTACAATGCTGCAGGAGTTGTGAAAACACCAAGGTTCAGGTCACAGGGGAAGAGTCCTGGGCTGGGATCAAGCACGGAGCTTCATAAGCTTCTTTGGTAATTCAAGGGCCGTGAACCTGGGATGGGTCAGCACAGCCCAGAGCCCTTGTGGGTCTGAACACTGTGTGAAGGTGTTTTTTAGTGCAACAACTGGGCCTGTAGGTAGCCGATGTTCTCTTGTGACCTTCTGTTTCCCTCTCATCATGCCCACCTCATCCAATTTTCCTCTCCCAGGATTACTCACCAGCACTGCAGCCCCTGGTCCCCAGGCCAGAACCCTGCACACTGCTGAGGGGGAAGGACCTGGGTGTGTACACAGGATGTCCCTTCCCCACACCCACTGGGGACTCTGTTTTAAATACCCACTGCTATTTATGTGGGTAAGTGCTCCCCCAGGCCCTCATCCTGGGGAAATGATGCTGGAGTCTCAGGCTGGGGCCAGGTGCCAGAACATGACCTGCTGAAATGCTCTGTCACCAAGGCTGCCTCTCCCTGGGAGAGAGAGGATGTGCTTCCAGAAAGCCAGCTCCCGAACATGAATTTCAAGTGCCATCACCACCTTCACAGTCCCAGGACAGCCTGCCCGTGCCACTCCAGCTCCTGTGGCATAAACCTGGAAGGAGGAAGTAAGGGAAGAGGCTGGCCTTGGGTCTTATGCAGATACAGGAAAACACTTTCAGCACACAGGCCGATACATGCAATGCTGATGGAAGTGCACAAGTGTTTATGCATGCATACAACACATGTGTGTACACAGACAGAATATACAAGTATGTATACAATGTGATCAAATATATATTTCTGCACAAACACCCCAGTTTTGTTTGAATTCAGTGGACCCTTTGCCCAGTATGTGTTAAAATATACCCATACTCCCAGGCCTTGCATTCACTCTCGGTTTGGCCAGATCATTTGGTGGTAATAAGGTCATCTTGGACTGATTGGAAGAAACCCAACAGAGGTGGCAAGAGAGAGACAGTCAGCACTCAGTCAGCTGCCTGGAGAGGCCCCAAGGCTGTGTTCACACCCTGGGGCTTCAGCCAGGCTGGCTATCAGATTCCATTTTTCAGGGAACCATCCTTTCCAGGCTTCCCTGGGATTCTACAACCCAGCCTATGAACCTCCCAGCATGTGAGCCCCCTGGGACCTGGAAGTGGTCCTGGGCAATTCTTAAACCTCTGCTACATTTGAATTAGCAGACACTGATGGGGTATTGTCTGTGTCAGGTCTTCAGCTGCCAACTCCATTAATAGATTCTGCAGAGAAGGTGGTAGTGCTAGAAGGTGCTAGGAAGTCAGGCTCAGACCAACACAGTAACCAAATGTCTCTGGTTAAGTTCTCTCTGCTACCACACTGGCCACCACTGCCAACAGAGGGCATCCGGTCGGCCAGGTCCCCACATAAAACATGAGATACTAGGGGGGGTGGGAGAGGATGTACCTGACCACCTTGGTTACCCCCAAAGGTCCTAATAAAATAAAAAGTTGCCCTAAAATAGACTATAAAGCCTGTGAATGCAATAATAATAATAATAATAATAAATGCCCTGCCACACCGCTCCCAGAATAGTCCACCTAGTTCCCCTGGTCTTTGTATCCTTTGCATCAAACAAAGAAGATGATAAATAATAGCTATAACATATAGTGAGTAAATTAAAAGCTACCTTAAAAGATGTCATGTGTTTATGCTTTTTCACCACTGAGCAGAATTCCACTGTGTATTTAGACCACATTCTTGATCCATTCACCTGTTTTTGGACACTTAGGTTGTTTCCATGGTTTGACTACAGTAAATAATGCTGCAATGAATTGAGGAGTGCAAATTTACTTTGAATTAGTGTATTTGTGTTCTTTAGGTAGTTAACCTAGGAGTGGAATTATTAAACTTCCACCAGAGTTTTGTCTTTCAATGTTGTGAATAAGTAGTCTCATCTCTTCCAACAGCTGAGACACTTGGACCTACCATTGGCTTGGTCTGCATCTCTGAGGCCTGCTGGCACTGGGAAGAATGGGATATAAGATATCTAGCCTAGAACTACAGGACCTTTGTACCTACTCTCTAGACAGACATTTGGCGTGAACATGGTCTCCTGCTCAGACAGGTTCTGTCTGCCCTGTGGTGGCCTGGAGTTCCACCCAACATTCCATGGGTAAGAGAAGACCTCCACCAAACCTGTGTCCAAACCCTCTCATAGCACGCTCTTACTCTCCAAAGGACCAGGCCAAGTGTCTTGCCACGCTGAATTGATTGTCCTGCTGCCTCAGAGTGGGCGCTTGGAGCAAAGCAGGGACATATTAGAGGGAATAAGTGATAGCATAAGCCAGCTCCCTGGTTTTGGTGGCATTACCAATGCCAGCATCCATCTGCTGGTTTGCTGACCCACCCTTCTCCATCTCTATTATGCTCATAGTGAATGGAACTGTGGGAGCTGATACCCTGGGACCCGTGGGAGGGTGATCCCAGGCTCCATGATGCCTCAAGTTTTAGGGTCTCCAGGCCAGTTTCACCTATTGCATACTGTGTTATGTCTTTTGGGGACTCCATTGCCCCTTGGTGTATGACACCCAATATCAGCAAAACCACTGACAGTTGTCACTTATGTCTATCAGTATCTGCCTCTAATGCAGGAGGCCCCTGCCACACCACATGTCCCTCCATCCGGAGGTGGGCCAGAGGAGACTCTCTTATAAGCCTTGGGTTGTGGAAGGTAGAAGAAGTCTTACACCAGCCAGCACACCCACCTCCTTCTCACCCAGCAAATGCAGTCAGTATGAGCAGTTCCTCTAGGATCCCATGGTGCTGCTTGGTACGTCCCCTGTTATTAAACTATCAGAGGCCCTTACCTTTGAAACAGCCCTTCAGTCTGCTCTTGGGTCTAGTATGGGAGGAGAGAATAGCACCAGATTTGGAATGAATGAAGAATAGCAGTGTTGTTTCCGCTCTGCCTTACCTTTTTTTCTCTCCCCGAGGCATACAAATTTCCCAGGCCCTACCATGGAGAACTCCTGAATTTATAACTAGCCAAATACAAAGGGGTCACTTACTGAATTTCAGCTTGGAGGCTTAAAGTTTCCAGCTAAGTCACTGCTTTACCCACAGAGGGGAAATTCAAATAAATTACCTTGAAATGGAAATTCTAATTATCAAGGAGCTCAAACACTTAGAATAAGACTACTGTGCATTTTCCAGCATGTGCTTAAACTACAAGAATGCGTCTCTGGCTGTTCTGTCTGATGCACAGAATGCCCACAGTAGCTCTTCTATTGTCCTTTCAATTCTTCAGTCTCTGAAACCTAGGAAGTAGGGAATGACAGATGTGGCCCAATGCTCTGATAGCTTTTTATTTCATTTTACTGTTTGGAACTGAGTTTGTCTTCAGGCATTCTGTGAGCACACGCTGTGATCTATGTCCCTATGCCAGAAGCTTTCTTCTATTCATTGATCTTACCAGGAACCCTTGGGGGTGGACTCATTTCACTAATAAAAAAGATCCAGAGAGAATCAGCAATTCAGCAAGGGCCCAGGTCATAGAAGATGCGTGTGGTATCAGGTCAGATGTACAGTGCTTCTCTCACCCCATCACAACACAATGCAGAAATCACCTTGTGATGCTCTCCATCAGGGAAGCCCTGGGATCATAACCACATGGTTCTAGAATGGGTACTCTCAAAGTCTTGGATTCCGCTGGGTATAAGAACAGAGGTTCAGATACACCTCATACTGTAAATACCGCAACCCTTCACCTGCTTCTCCTGTCTCCTCTGCTAGGATCTCGTCTGTTCTCAGGGGAGTCTGCTCAGTAAATCACCTGATTCACCACCCCATGACCTCAACTGGTTGGTGTCCTCACATCAGGCCTCTCTGTACACAGACCCCCTCAGTCGGGTGGCTATTCCCTAGTAAGGGGTGAGCTCTGTCTCTTGGGTCCCTTCTGGCTACTCTGGGGTATGGACATCAAGGATGGCATGTCTCTACCAGTGGGACATGAGATAACACAGGAAGCCTAGGCTGAAGAAGCAATAGGGAGCCACTGAGCGCTACTGCTTAGAGGAAGGTGGCCCCAAGCAGGACCCTAGCAAGACAATTCTACCCGCAGTGCATGGAGAAGACTGCAGGGAGGGACAAGAGAACAGGGACCAAGACAATCCTGTCCCATAGAAAGGAGGCAGGGGCAGGGTGAAGGGTGCCACCAGCTCTTGGGACCACAGATACATGGGGAGGTGAGAAAGCTGATCCCGGGTCTGTGTCTCAGGTAGGAAGTGGGAGGTGGCTTGCAACCTCTTTGACAGACTTGCCTGGGAGATTGAGTTGTTTCGGGGAGGAGGGGCGGGGGGGGGGTAGTGCTTTGTTTTTAAAAATAGCAAGTTTAAGGGCAATGCTAAGGCTTTCCAGTGGATGTTTCCAGCAGGCAGCTGCAAATGCAGAATCAAGTTACTTCCTCCAAGAGCGGCCTACTGGGCCTCGTTAGCGGGATCATAGTTTTGACCTTTATCAAGAGTTTAAACAATAGAATGCCAGGTGACTACACATTTGTCTCATGGGTAAAACCTCCGTGGAAGTGAACTCCATGAAGTCATTGGCATCCACATCAGGCCTGTCAGGTAAGTCCTTTCAGGGTTTATTTTCCTCCATTAAAACCCTCGGGACACAATTAGCGGTAAGCAGCTTGTGCAGAAGCACCGGGCTTTAGGTTCCCCCCACAAACCCATGGAGATGCGCACAGGGAACTTAGTGTCAGATGTAGTTACTGCATAGAGCACAGGTTTTTCATGTATTTCTTTCTCCAGGCACTGGTGTTATTATGACTCTGCTTGTTTGGAAGCAGGTTGAATCTCAGCTGCAAATTCTGGGGCTCCTGTACGTGGCAGGAGCCACAATGTCGACATGAAAGCCCTAATACCAGGGATCTGCATCTTGAGAAAGTGTTTATAAAAGAAAATCAATTAACTTGTCTCCAGGAAGAACACAACATTTTAAAGGATTTCCTAGCAATGTTCTCAAATATGTAATGCTGTGCATTTTATTTCCACTACGGATCGTGGGAATTGGTGGTTTTCAAATGCATCTGTTTCCATCCCAGTTGACCAGCCTAAGATCTCTGGAAGCATCAGTCCCCACCTTACAGGTAATAAATAAGCCAGTGCCTCAGAATGGAGCATTTCATCTGCAGTCACCACTGCAGTGTCACAGGACGGGACGGCAAACCTTCTCTGCAGATACCACTGCCTCCCCCACTCATTGAGTATGCTTTATGGCCATCCATATGGGACGGCTACCATATTGGAAGTATTAGCAAAGGGCTTAAGAACTAGGGATTGGTGTAGACAAGCCAATATTTAAGGTGTGTGCTTGTGAGCAAGGTCATTACCAACTGAGCCTCAGTTTACAGCAGTAGAAGAGAAGAAACCACGTTTCAGAGGATGACAATTAGAGGAGACAGCCTGGGTCTGCACATCACAAATGACTTTTAAGAATGATAGCAGGCCACCCCTCCCCCAAGGATAGGCAAAGCAGGAGGCCAGGGAAGCTCTGTCTTTACTGCAGATCTAGTCACCTCCTCATTCAGATGCCTGAAGAGTATGCAGGACATTAGCAAATTCAATCCCTTTCCCTGAGATTGTAAGGATCACACTCTGTCTTAAAAGGTCTACGGTGATGAAGCACAGGTGAACTGGATGCTGGAAATTCTATGGGGAATATACCTGAGAAAAGAAAGCAAATGAAAAAAAAAAAACAAAAAAAGAACAATGATATAAAATATATATAAACAAATAAATTATACAGTTTTAAAAAATCACTTTCACCAAGTGAGATGCTGAGAGGCAAAAAGTGAACTCCGGGTGATGCTAGGGGAGAAACAAGCCAGCATAAAGAACCTCAGACTTGCCAGGGTGACAGTTGTGCCCCTGTGACCAGATCCAGGCCAGTCAAGTCTGCTTTTACGGACAGAACCAGGGGGCACTGCTGGGAGGAGATGGCATTTTGCCTGAGATCTTTCAAAACTGTATGAATGACCCAGATTTGATGATGATGATGATGATGATGATGATGATGACAGTAACATTGGATTACATAGCTGTTCATAGCTTAGAAATACAGATTTTCTGTCTTCAGGTGCCACACCCACCACCAAAATACCCATAGTCCCCTACCATTGTCCATTGTGCTCCCTCCCCACTTTGTCTCACCCGCCCCATGCTTTCCACTTCTGGCAGTTCAATCATCAGCTAGGAGTGGAATGACATACGGGATCATATGGCAGCTCCATTTTTAGTCTTTTGAGAAACCTCCACACAACTTTCCATAGGGACAGGACCAGTCTATGTTCCCACCAACAGTTTAAGAGTTTCCTTTGCTCCATACCCTTGCTACAACTCTTGCTTCTGATCTCTTTAATATGGGCCATTCTCACAGGCGAGAGATGGTAGCTCATTATGGTTTTTATTTGCATTTCCCTGACTATAAATGATGATACCTGTTTCATATACCTGTTAACCATCTCCATCTTCAAATCTTCTTTGAGCACATACCCATTGAACTCTTCTGCCCTTTCTTTGGTTGAGGACCAAATATTCTTTCTTCAAGACCAACCAGTGTGGTGAGGGGGGTGTTAGGGTGCGGAGAAGAGTGTAGTATGTGTCTGTACCTGGGTGTGCCTCTGGGTATGTGCTGTGTGTGTTACATACATGAGTCACCACGGAAAACCTCAATCTCATGAGCTTAGGCCAATTCCAACACTCACCTCTTTATCTAGAGCTATACTTCTGAACACATCACCTTACATACAAAGATAATAGCTCTAAAATCTGCAATTCATTAAGACAAAGAGAGGGAACCCCTCAAAACCTTTGCTAGAGCATGAGCCTTATAGTGACCCAGATGAAACTCTGAACATCATGTGCTCCAGCAGCCCTCAGTGCCATAGCCCATGCCCTCTGGCTGCCATTACAGAAATGTGATGATAATAATAACAGCAGAGATTTAATGCTCACTGTGAGGTTGGCACTATTCTGAACACACTACAAACACTGAAAAAGTAAATTGCCAAACAGAGTGAATTTGTAAACGGATGAGAGCTCTGAAGAAATCCAGACAGGATGATGTGATAGGGCTTCTTTCCTTAACTGGCACAATGAGGGATGCATTTCACAGAAATAAAACAGGCAGAGGAGGGAGTTTCAAGGACATGAATAGCTGGAGGATATTGTACCAGCGATACTCCCCAGGGGAAAAGGGAGGTTCCAGTTCCTTGCCCCGCTCAAGGAAGTGTAGAATGGAGCAAGGAGGGGAAGGCAAAGGTCAGGCGAAGAAAGGAAGGAGAGTGAGGAGACCTAGAGGAGTCGCATGGAGCAGAGACACATATGAAGAAGCTGTGCTGGCTTCTTTGGCTGGGATTTGTATAAGAGACTTGGGGACATGGAGGGAGACACTTGGAATGGTCATGGGAGACCCATGGGGAGGTTGACAATGCCAACTTTGATCTTAGTTTTGATTTTGCTCTTTTCCTTCCAGGCTTACCCAGCCCTTCCTGCCGCTTTCCTTTAAGTCCCCCACAGACAAACTTTTAGACCTCAGCAGTCCTGGCTTTGGGCCATCCTGCTTGATGAGCATTTACCCATGACAAGGATGGGTAATTTTGGCTGTTTGATTTAAAAATGATTCTTACCCTTCCTTCTACTGCACACTAATTGTATTAAAGTGCCTCTCTACTGAAGTTCTCATACACTTGAATGTTTTGTCTTGATGCAGCAGAAGGCAGAAGCCAGTTAGCAGGCACTGATACCAAACTGTCATGTTGCACGTCTACTCTCCCAGCCAGGAACAGATCCCAAGCTGCAGTGGCAGTGCTGAGTCCCAGCCACTGGTTGGTGTCCCAGTAAAGCCACAGCGGGAACTTTGCAGATGCTCAGGCAAGCAAGCGAAGAGGTAAATTGGTTTAGAGAAGAAAAAAGTGTAGTGAGGAAAAAAGGGACAGAAATAAAGTGGGACTCGAAGGCTGATGCAACCAGGCCAGGAGGGGCCAGGGAGCCTAAATGAAGTAGTGCCTCAGGGAATATAGACTTTCTGGCCCTAATTATTCTAAAATTCCACCAGTCTCTTTGTGATTGGTTCATTCTTGGTGGTCTGGTTAGGGGGAAAGTATGCTTTGGACAAACTCCACACAGGTTTTGTGGACCCCCACTCCAGGCCAATGCCATCAGACACAGGAAACTACAAATCCCCTCATCACCAAAGAGAGAATGCTGGGACCTGAGAGTAGAGTTAAGCAACCAGATCAGGCATAAAAACAGACATGTGGGCTTTGTGGGTCTCTTGGCATCTTGGCTTTTGTCTTGACTCTTGGCTTTTCGCCAGCTCTCAGTGATTCCAAGTCCGCAGAACTGGCAGGATACATTCAATTTATCTCCCTCTATTTCCCCCTGAAATATTCATTTCTTCATTTCCCCTTCTCTTGTAAATAAACCGTTTATTAACCTTTATGTGTGTGTCTGCAGTTGAGTCAGTCGGATGAGTGGGCATGCCTGCCCACAGTGGAGCAACCCATTTCATATCAGGGTTACCTTGTAACATTCTCACTCACTCTCTCAATGTCTCTGTACCTAGAACTAAGTCTCTGTGTCCTGGCCCTTATCTTAGAGTCCTTTTTCTTTATCATTCTTGTTCCAGAAGGTGCTGTTGCCCCTAGTCCTGGGGTGTTTGATTAGTCCCCTTTGGAATTTGTTACCCTTATCTCTAGAGCCTCCCTTAACTCTTTTGAAGTCCCTGAAGCTTCCCAATTATCCCTGACTTGCCTTAGGATTCAGCACATTTGGAGGTTCTTGGGTGCCCTTCACCCTGTCCTGTAACACTATGACACAAAAATAAAGAAGTTTCACATGCCAAGATCCTGGGTTCATTCAAAGTTAGGAAGAGGCTGTGGGGCTTAAAGGTGAGGGAGAGACACATGTTCCTGATTCATTGAAAGGAAGATCATTTTGGTTTCTTTACCCTGTTTCTTTGATTGATTTTCAGGAGACAAAAAGAGAAATGTTAACTCTATATACCAAAGAGTGCAAGGGGTTACGAAGCAGAAAGTCCACACCATGATGGAGTACTACATAATGACCCCAAGAAAACTACATAATGGCTCTGTAAGAATCCAAAGACTAATTCATGGGGGGGAGGCGGGGGCAATGGGATTCCAAAAATTAGGCACCTTACACAAGTCCATCGTGCTAAAGTAAAGCTATAAAGATTTTCACTGCACTGTACATTAGAGAAAGCTATTCACCTTGCAAACCCTGCTTGTTGCTTTTTTCTATGAAATATTTCAAGTCTTTTTTGAGTCACTTGGAAAAGTTTCGGAAATCCCATCCAGTCATATTCTTAAATTTGGTGATAGTATTCCTTAGCTCCCTTTTTTTGTTTGTTTGTTTGTTTATTACAAAAGTTTATTTTTACATCATTTTGTACATTTTTTTTTCCATCTCAATTGTAATCTCCGCGGGTTTCCCATCACCAATTCACCCATGTGCCATCACCATAATCCCATGCATTTCCCTCCCCCCACCCCATTTTTGATCCCATTCCCCACTCCACGCCCACAAAATGTCTCTGATATATGGTTGTTCATTATTTTTGTTATTTTCCACCTGGTCCATTATACTCCTGCCTTAGCTCCCTTTCTTAACTGCCTGATAGTTCTTTATTAATTCTGTTACTATTTTATAGCCCCTGTCAAGCATCTTTATGGCTGTCGCATGAATTCCTCTTCAGCCATGCTCTACAGTCTACTGACTGAAACTCCTCTCAGGGCTTTTACTCCAGCATTTGTGCTATGTTCTCCTGTCTCCTCATTCTTAGTTTTTATGGACTGTAATAGAGACAGACTTTCAGACTTTTTCTTTGCACTTATTGAAGTAATTGAAGAACTGGTGCCAGCTGGAGGTGGTAGGTATAAAAGAGGATCAGGGTAGTGGGACACCAAAGGACCCTGTCAGTGAACATTGGGAGGTCAAGTCTCCTGCTGTACCATGGGTACCAGAGTTAGGTGCAGGCATCCACGGTGAGCCCTGCTCTAGGCCAGCTCCTGATCTTGTGTGATCTTGAGTCTCATGTCCACGTCCATCACTAGATGCAGTTCTGGGCAAGAGTATAATAGTGACAAAGGTCATAGGCTGTGAGTTATTCTTTTCTTTTGAAGCACAATCTTATCTAAGGGTATTTTATACTTTTATTAACCAGTTCTTGAGCTCTTTTTTTATGCAAGTGTTCATTTGTTATTTAGGTACTAACCCTGGGGGTGGGAAGTGGTAGGTGTTTTGAATATCCCAGCCTGGACTTTGAGTAGTAATCTCTGTTATGAGGACATCTGACCAATTTCTTTTGCCACTTTCAGGTTTCTTTTGCCACTTTGAGAGCCTCGAGCTCAATACATCCACCTGTGTTACTGGCGCTGCGCCTCTGTTGCTCTCCCACAGTGCAGCAGGCACCCTCTCTGCCACCCTCTCCAGTGCACAGCCGAACTCTCAGGAGCCTCTGGTGTTGGTGTGTATCCCTGAGTCAACAACTATCAGGGGTTCTGCACAGCAGCCACCCCAGTCTCTCATGGGTCCTGCGTGTCTGTATCACTATAAAGAGTTCACTTAGAGTTTTCCTACTCCTTTTCCCCAGATCTTTGCTTCTAGAATGCACTATGTGGGTCAATTGTTCCCCCAGGGCATTTGTCTTTGTCCTACTATAGCCCATTTGTGAGTATGGGAAGAGGCCAACCCAGCATCTTGGCCCTGCTGCCATCTTGAAAGTGCTCCCCAGTCACATTCTTCCCAAAACGATCCTTCCAACTACAGACACTGTGAATGCTGGGGGCAGGGGTGGGGTTCTACTTCTTCCTGGAGCCAATCAATTCAAGCTCCAGTTCCATTAAAGAGCCAATACCTAGAGCTCCACACCCACTATTCTATTTGTGGTCCAGTTTTGAAACACTTTTATGTCACCCGTCAGGTGGTTCTCAGTGCAGATCACATTCAAAACCAACAACAAAAACAACTTTATAATTATGGGAACTCCCACAGCCTCCTTAAATAGGAGCTTGTGCTTTTCCATCCAGATAAGAAAACTTGGGAAAAGGTTTAAAGTTTATAACTCACTTCATTTCCTTCAGCTTAGAACATGAAAGTTTCCTTTTGGAGATGAGTTACAGAGATGTGCTAGTGACATATATGGTCACTCTTTAGAGGAGAGAAACAAAACCATTGTCACATTATTTAGTAATGGTTTTTTGGACACCACCCTTGGAGAACAGGTTTAAGAAGATTTTAGGAAAAGATTGTATTTTACTGAAATGCAGCCTTGGAATTTCTGAGCCTCCTGTGGAGTTGAGTCTGATGAGCTGACATGGCCTTTATTATACATTGTGCAGACCAGTTTGGGGAACTGGTGAAAAGAAGACTGCAACCAACCCTCAGAAACACCCCCCACATCAGCATGGCACCAATGATTGGCAGGCATTGAAAGACCAAGTATCATAGAAAACACCAAGTTTTCATAATCTTTATTATAACATTAACAATTTCCTCCAAACAAACTTTTATCAAGTCCCTGACTAGTAGCACTAACACTGGAGATGAAGGTACAATTCTTTTCTTGATGTAAATTAGGAGAGAAATATGGTCCACCCACATTCATTGTTTAGCCAAGACAAGCTATGGAGAAGGTAAAAAAATGAAGCCATCCAACCAGATATTTACCCAGAGGGAGTGCCCTCAAATAAATAAAGCTTATAAGTATTAATTGACAAGAAGAGGGGATGTAACACAGTGAGGTGGGGAGTAGGGAAGGAAGAAAGGAAGAAAACAAACGGAGGAAAATGTCAACATGCGAAGAAGCCATGTGCACTGATGAGAGTGAGCCACAACAAAAAAGCAACATTTACCAAAGGACATGATGGGGGGAGTCTTTATGTTGCCTGGAGAGGGCCAATCCCTGTATAATTTTGGTAAAAGCATCATCCCATGTGCCTCCCTAGCTGTGTAAGGGTTGCAGCAGACATCTCTTGTCTCGCCTACTGCTCCCCTCAGCAGTGTATCTCAGTCCATCTGCCTGTTCTGCTCTCCACTCTCTCTGGTGAGTCCTCTCACCCCCATACTTCAGCCTACCCCACAGCTCTTGTATGTATAAATAAATAAAGATAAATATTTAAAAATAAAGCATCATCTCAAAGAAATTCAACATGAAGGAAGGTTCCAGATCACTGGAAGAGCATTTGGTTGTTTCCAAGATCATTCAACAATGCTTTGTATCCACTCATTATTTCTAGGATTCATTCATCATATGTTCCCTTACCCTGGCTGTGTTCCAGTTAACACAAGGTCTTGGGCTAGTACAGGGACAGCAGTCCCACATTCTCACCTATAGAGCCTACATCTTAGTGGAAGAGATGGTCACAAAAAAAGTAGTTAAGCAAACTGTTATAAAAAAAAAAAGTAGTTAAACAAAATAATATATTTGTTATATGGTAGAGGAGGATAAGTAGGCCAGGAGTAAGGGGGGGCGTGCGGGGTTTGGAGATTTATGATGTCTTAATTAGGATGATAGGAAAGCTTACTAAGAAGGTGACATTTAAGCAACATCAACAGGGAAAAGCCCAATAGACTTTCTTCTCAATTACATATGGGATATTCTCCAGAACTGACCACATATTGGGTTACAAGGAAAATATCAACAAATTCATGAAGATCAAAATCAAATCAAGCACTTTTTTCTGATCATAATGTTATCCAACTAAAAATCAGCTACAAAAAGAAAGCATAGGAAACTTCCAATACATAGACACTAAGAATAAAATACTGAAATACCTCTTCGTAGTGTGGAAACCAAAGGAGAAATCAAAATATATATCAAGACAAATGACAGTAAGGACACAAGCTTCTAGAACTTAGAAACATGGCAAAAATGGTTTAAGAAGAAAGTAAATGTCAATAGTAATCCAGGCCCACTTGAAGAAACAAGAAAAAGCTTAACTAAATAAGCCTATTTTCCACCTCAAGGAACTAGGAAAAGACCAAACAAAACCAAAAGCCAATAGAAGAGAGGAAATCATAAAAACCAAAGCAGAAATAAATGAAATAGAAATCAAAATGAACGCAAAAGCTGGTTCTTCCAAAATCAAACTTCTGGCTAGGCTTAATGAGAAAATAAAGGACAAAGTTCAAATTAATGGGATCGTAAATGAAAGAGAAGTTACAACAGACACTGGAGAAACTAAAAAAAAACATGGAGAGTGCTGTGAACATCTATATGCCAACGTGTTCAATAGCCTAGAAGAGATGGACAGATTGTTAGAATTACAGAAATATTTGAAACTGAATATGAAAAATACAGAACACCTGAATAGACCAATCACAAACAAGGAAATTAAAACAGTAATAAAAACTCTCCTGTCTCCCACCCCCCCCCCAAAAAAAATAAAGCTCAGGACCTTATAACCAGATGAATTCACAAGTGAGCTACCAAAACTTCAAAGATGAAATAATACCTGTCCTTTTTAAACGTTTCCAAAAGTTAAGAAGGAATCCTCCCAAACATATTTTACAAGGCTGACATTACTAATTACAAATGCCAAAATCAAACAGAAGCAACACAAAAAGTGAAAACTACAGACCAATCTCCTTAATGAACACAGGAAAAATCCTCAATAAAATCTTAGCAAACAGAATACAATAATGCTTTAAATGAATTACACACCATGACTAAGTAGGATTTAAACCAGAGTCAAAGCGTGGTTCAACATTTGAAAATCAATGCAATTTACTACATCAACAAAAAGAAAAATAAAAATTTTGTGACTATATCTATAGATATCAAAAAGGCATTTAATACAATTCAATACCCATTTATGATAAAAACAATCAAAACCTCAGGAAAAATGGAACTCATCTTAATATAAAAAAAGAAAAAAACCCACCCATGTATGGCCAACATCATTCTCAATGGGGAAAACTGAAAGTTTTTCCACTAAAATATGATAGCTGGCAAGGCTATCCCCTCTCCCCATTTCTAGTCAACATAGTGCTGGAAGCCCTAGCTAGAGCAACTTGGTGAAAGGGAGATATAAAATTAATCTAAGTTGACAAAGATGAAATAAAGTCATTACTGCTTGCTAATGATGATACTATATAGAGATACCTAAAGACTCCACACAGCAGCTAATTGAAATAATAAATCAGCTCAGTAAAATAGCAGGTTTTAAAATCAATAAGCAAAAATCAGTTGGCTTCCTATATACAAATAATAAGTTAGAAGAGGAAGAAATTAAGAAAATCATCCCATTTATAACCACACAGATACACACATAATTAAATCTAGGAGTAAAGTTAAAAGAGAATGTGAAGGAACTGTGCAAAGAAAGCTGTAAAACATTGTTAAAAGAAATAGAGGACCCAAGGAAATGGACAGATATGCCCTGCTTGTGGATTGCAAGAATCAACATTGACAGAAAGGCCATCCTACCCAAGGTAACTTACAGATTCAATGCAATTCCTGTCAAAATCTCAATGGCATTCTTTAAAGTATGAGAACAAACATTATTGAAATGCATATGCAACCCCATAAAACTCCAGAGAGCCAAAGCAATACTGACCAAGAAGAAAAATGACAGTTTTACAAGTACAGACTTCACATTCTAAAGTTATCATAAGTAAAACATCATGGGACTAGAACAAAAGCGAACACACAGACCAACGGAATATAATTGGGACTGAGAAATCAGCCCACACCTATATGCACTGTTAATATGTGACAAAGGACTTAAGAACATACCCTGGAGCAAGGAAAATCTCTTCAATGAATAGCTTTGGGAAAACTGGGCTGCCACATGCTGAAGAATGAAGCTAGATCAGTAGCTCACCCCACACCAAACACAGAAATCAACTCAAATTGGATTCAAACATCTGAAATTATAATATACATAAAGAAAATGTAGGCAAAACATTTTGAACATAAGCTCAGAGATGTCTTCGCAGATATGTATCCAACAGCAAGGAAAGGAAGAGAAAACAAACAATTAAGACGTGATGAAATTGAAAAGCCACTGCACTGCAAAAGAATCCACAACTAAGCAAAAAGACAGCCAACTTAATGGGGGAAATAATCACACACTAAACATATGACAAGGGACTGAATTCAAAGATCTCAAAGGACTCATCCAGCTCAACAAAAAGAAAACTAATAACCCATCAAATAATAAGCAGAAGAGCTAAATAGGCAGTACTCAAAGAAGACACAGATGGCCAACAGGCACATGAAAAAATGTTCACTATCACTTATCAGAGAGATGTAAATCGAACCTACAATGAGACAACAACTCCTGCTTGTGAGAATAGCCCTTACCCAAAAGACCAAAAGTAGTAAGTGCTGGTGAGGGATATGCATTGTCAGTGGGAATGTGGGCTGATCCAGTCCCTACAGAAAGCAAGTGGAGGATTTGCAAAAGATTGAAAATAGATCAATATATGACCCAGCAATTCCACGCTTAGGTAACTACCTAAAGAACACAAATACACTAATTCAAAGTAAACTTGCATTCCCAAGTTCATTGAAGCTTTATTTACTATATTCAAACTATGGATACACCCTAAGTGCCCAAAAGCAGATGAGTGGATCAAGAATGTGGTCTAACTACACAATGGAATACTACTCGGTGGTCAAAAAGCATAAACTCATGACATCTGCAGCAACATGGATGGAGCTGGAAGGGATTATGCTAAGGGAAATAGATAAGAAGGAGAAACACAAATACCAAATGATGCCACTGATATGTTGAATATGGGGGTGGCGTGGCATCAAATAAAGTCAAACTCAAAAATTACACCTTGAAAGCAGAACTGAGTCATCCAGAGGAGAAAGCATAGGGGGAGGGACAAGCACAAAGCACAGTATTGGGAGGAACACAGTGGACCATGATGATGAGCAATGAGTTCTTTAATGGTAGAAGGGCTACAGTAATCTAACCAGAAACGGGGGGTATGTATGTATGTAGGTAGGTATGTATGTATTCCAAAGGCTGGCAGAATTTCAAAGAGGTTAATAAAACTACCATCTAATGAGAGAGTTCTACAAATAAATAATCATGTCAAGGAGAGAAAAGATCAGCAAGGAGATAAAACAACAAAGTGAAAAAACTAGAACTTACAGGTATGTATAGAACACGCACCCACTAATTGATGGAATATATTTTTGTAAGATCACAGGGAATATTAACAAAGTTGCCCATATATTTTGGCCTATCAAGTCTCACAAGGTCACAAACTTCAGCATCATAGACCATATTTTAACACTATACAGGTAAGTTACAAATCAATGATAAGATTTGAAATATATATTTGGGTAATAAACAACTCTTCTGTAAATTATCAGTTCGCATTAGACTAATGGCAGATGTAGGTTGTAATTTCTAGGATAAGCAAAAAGATAAAGTTTATACATTCCAAATTAATAAAAGGGGAAGCAGATTGCTCATTTCTGAGCAATTTATAGGTAGCAACATCTAAAATTAAACAATAATTAACATATTTATCAAACCTGTCAGATACAAAAAAGAAAGTAAGAAGAGTAATTATTACGTAGTGTTATATTAGAAAGGAAGTCTGAGGATGAATGAGCTAATTGGCCAACTTAAGGAAATTAACAAAAATAGAATAAGCCTTAGGGGAAAAGAGTAAAAAAGATTAGAAAAGCAGAAATGCATGAAATAATCTCAGTAAAGTTAGCAAACATTACTGCTGTACCTTGCCACTTGTTTATTTTATTGGAATTGGCGCAACAATTCCAAGCATCAGTGCTCCACCTCTGAACAAATGAGGGCTAGATACTGTGGCAAGTGCTCAGGACACACTAGTGAACAAAACAGCCAAGGACCCATGAAAAGTAAAATTTATAAATCAGTTAATTATCTATATGCTAAAAGATTTTAAATATTATGGGAAGGAAGGAGTGAACAGAGTCAGATGTCAATGGAGTGCATTTTTGTAAGATCACAGGGATCAGATAACACTGCTACTAGTTAGCCAAGCAGATGTCTGGGTAAAACATTCACAGAGAGAGAACATTAGTGCAAAGGCCCTGAGGCATGGTCCTGCCCAGTGCACCGGAGGAACAGCAAGGAGGCCAGGTTGGAAAGGTAGGGAAAGAAAGAGGGGAGAGGAGAGACTGGCACACAGAGACTGGTCCCGCTGGTCCTCGGTAGCTCTGTGACCTTTCACCCTGAAAGACATGGGTTCCCACTGCTGGTCCTAAGCAAGAGAGTGACAGGACCTGGCTCACAGCAGTGGCTGTGACTAGAGTGGAGGAGTGGAGAGAAGAAGCAGAATAACCCCAGGGCAGGCACCACCACTTCCACAGGAAGAAGCAAATCCTCTTGCTTCCCAGACTTGGTCCTCAGGGTAGAGGGTGCGACCCAGACAGAGCGAGGCATCCTCAAACCTTCCTGTCTTGAGAATATTTTCTGGACATCACGTCAGACACAAAGCACATATGTCTGGATGCAGTGCAGCTATGGACAAGGTCAACGGACAACAGAGTCCTAGGCACTCTGGGGGTTAAGAGTCAGCTGACCCCTACCTCCCATATCAATGAACCCCAATGAACCCAGTCCGCAATGCTTCAGTGGACCCTTGACTGCAGGATGCCGTGAGCTTCTCATGTCCTGGAGCCAGATAGTGGTCAGTGCTTGCAAATGACTTAATACATTCACAGAATTATCTTTTAATCCACTTAAATTTTTAGACATCCCCTTAAGACCTATACATGGAGTCTGTTATTATTTCAACTTCATAATGATACAGCAACTAGCAAACCAACATTTTAGAAGTGAAATACTACAAGCCTCCTCCATAGGTTGAATTTTCAAGTGGATAACTCTGGCCCTTGGGTCTCAGACAGAGTGGTGCATAAAACAGCTTCAGCAGTGAATTTCATTGAAACATTGCTAGCTGATCTAGTATAAGGCCTTTGGAGAGTTGGCAGACACACCACTCAATGTAGAACACCCAGTACACTTGCAGAGCGAAGTGTTCTGCTCTCCTTACTGGTATGGGAGGTCTCAGATGCAGCTGGCAGGACACATGGAAGGAACACATTATCCATTCATGCTTGGTGGTATACATCTCCCCCCAAGTTCAGTTCTAGAAGCAGAGATGAGAATATGTACATTAATCTCCAGTTACGCAGACTCTGCAGGAGTGCAGCAGAATCTTCCAGTAAATGATAAAGTTGGGAGAGAATGCCTGCCCCACCAACACTTCAGCCTCTCCCTGTGAACTCCAGCTACCCCTGGGTGTAGTCCCAGCCACCTCCTCAGAGCAAACATGGAAAGAGGGATGAATCAGACATCCTGCTGGATCCCAAGTGAGCATGTGGCAGAAACCTCTCCCAATTTAAGATAGGTAGGTGCTTAGTCCCTCCTCCTTTAAACCCATTATCCACCTTACTGTGTACACTCAGTGGAAATGTGCAAAGTCTGCAGGGGACACTGTGGGGCAAACACAGGGCACAACACCTTTGCACCTGCCAGAGAACCCCTGGCTGATCTCCCTGGTCCAGACTTGCCTGCTGGTGGGGGGGGGGTCAGAGCAGACTGGGGTGCCATTGCTTCCCAGGGAAGGCTTCTCTGCCAAAGAGCACCTACATCCATCCGCATAGCAAATTAAACGGGTGGGGTTTATAGCCAGGCTTCCTGCCTGTGCCCTCCTTCCTGAGAGGAGTTAATGCAAATGCCCCCAGGGGTCCCCAGGTTCTCCCACACCGAAAGGAAAGAAACAGCTGCTGAAGGTGGATACACAGATGCCCCGGCTAAGACAAAGGAGCTCCCTGGCTCACCCACTAGTGCCTGGAGACTTGTGCCAGCCAGGATCACGTGTCCACTGAGCCATGAGAATGAAAGCTGGAGATAGAGAACCAAGGACAGAGCTGGACCCAAGAAGGTAGCCCCGGCTAAACTCTGGGAAGGAGAGACACAAAACCCCTCTCGGCCCCACAGCCATCCAAGAGTCTTTCTTCAGGCCTCAGGTACTTCCTGCTCCCAAAATCTTACAAAACAAGCCTTCTGATTGTTCTAGTTATATAGTTAATTCAGCCCTTGTGTATGTATAAAACTGCCATTTTCTCAGTTAGGAGCACAACCATCTACACATTTATGATGTGAACAAATTAGTTTCCTCTACTGCAGCTTGCTCACTCTCTCTCTCTGTGATTTTCCCCCCTGAATACCATAAAGCCTTGCAAATTCAAAGCAGTTCTACTATGAAAGTGTCACTGCCTTAGTTCTGCTGCCACTGAGAGTCTCTGTCACCGAATCCTCATTCTCGGTCCTCTCTGACCTATCCTTGGAAGACAGCCAGGATGTGTGGGTGATAACAATAAGCAGCAAGAACGGCCTGCCTGGGCAACAATGTCCTCAGGCTGAGCCACCAATTTCTCCATGCTCTTGGCAAGAGAAAGGCAATTCTCAAATGTACCTGCAAAATACATGGACTTCTATTCCATGAAGATAAGGAGGGAAGATATGCACTACACCCACTAAAGGGCAGGAAAGTGGGGCCACTAGCATGAGGACCCTCTGGGCTCACAGGGGCTGGGGACAGCAGCCAGGCAATGTCATCTCTGTGTGCCCTGAGCCAGACCCAAGCAGCCAGCCTCCCCGCCCCTCCTCCTTCACTCCCTCAGTATCTGCAGGGCTTCCAGAACAGCACCTGCTGGATGACTGGGCAGCTAGCTTTGGGATTTGGGGTTTTCTTGGATTTCATACCTTGCTTGTTTTAAGTAACCACCAGTGACATGGTGCCTGGGTCACCACCTGATCAGACCCCACTCAGTGGCCATCAGTGGACTTGCCACATGGTAGTATATCAAGGAGAAGCCAGGTGAGAGCCTCCTGGTGGTACAGGGGTTGAAGACATAGCACTATTAAGCATTTGGCAGCCACTGCAGCATGAGTTTGATCCTCACCAGGCAGCTGACCCACATGGCACAGCAGACCTCTCCCATGTTGCCTCCTGCTCCCCTCCACAGTGTATTTCAGTAGATGCCTGTTCTGTTCCCCAATCTGTCTCTGGGAAATCCCCACTCCCCACACCTCTGGCCTATACCCCAGCTCTATCTGCCTTCACCCCAGTCCTTGAGCCAATGTCCTGGGGCAATCTGTCTTGTCTCAGGAGTACTGCAGATTTTACTGGTCTCTACCCAAGAACTCCACATCCTGGGCCTCCCAGCCCTGTGGGCACAGCCACCACTTCGCCAAGCTGCTGCATCCAGTCAAACACTGACTCCTCTGCCCAAAATTCACAGCAAGCTTAGCTGGCAGTTCTTCTTTGAGACTTTCACCTGCCCTATCTGATCTGTTCTGGTCTCTCCACTGGCTACCTCTTCTTGAGATGTTTGCAATTGTTCCAGCCTCAGTGTCCAAATCCTAGCTCCTCTGCTACCTTTCCTGGGACTGTTTCTTGTTGAAATAAAACACCATCCCCTGATACTTCTCTATCAGAGTTACTGCTTCTCCCAGGAGTGAGTAATCGCCTGGACATGGCCCCCTTGAGGAATCCTCCGCATGCGTGGCTCTAAACCCTGGCCCCATCTCACCGCTACCATCTCCAACAACAGCTTGGGTTTCGCTCCAACCAGAAGCTCACTCCAAACCCTTCCCTGCAGGACATGCATCCCTGCTCACACATCACGCTGGCAGGATGATTAAAGCCATTAACAAGCCCCCGCCCCACCCCAGCTCCTGCTGGCCAGTGTGCTCTGTCTCTGAGAACAAAAGGCAGCCCACTACCTGGAGACAAGACCACCAGCCTCCTGAGTGCCGGAGCAGAGGGTGTGAAGATGAGAAGATACAGGGGGGTGACAGCAGCCCCCCAGGGAGTCAGCTTCCAGCAACCTCTCAGAGCAGAACTGCCCCTGTCCCCGCGATGGGACACCATGGTGTCCACAGGCCCGTCCCCACATGACCCCACTCAGTTACATGGCAGCCATCCCATCAGTACTTCCAGAAGCAGCATGTGCTCACTGAGTGCCCCTGTGTGTGGCACCCGCTAATTATTTCAGAATATCCTTATTTCTCCCTCCTGCTTTTGCTCCTCTCCCCACTGTTCTGCCATCTGACTTCTGCAGCCCCAAAGGCACCTTTTCAACTGAATGGGAGAATGGCTGAAGTACAGACAAAAAGGCACCATGGAATTCATGAGGAGGGGCCACTTGACAGCATCTTCACCGTACAAAGTCATCCCCTGTGGAGGAGTGAGTGGGCAGACTCAAAGGATGCTTTGTCAAACGCTGACCTTGGGCGGCCAAAGGTGCCACCTGCTTTGTAACCGTAGGTGGTTGCCACTGTAGTTGTTGGGTCCCAGCCGGGATGAGCCTCCCCAACCACCCCCAAAGCTTAAGCACAAGATCATAACAGGAAGAAAAACATCCTGTTTTGTCTGCCGCCTGTGTGTGCTGTTCAACCTGTGAGCGGCTGGTCAATATCTGCCCTTCTGGCAGTGAGGCATGTGAGGGAGACTTCCTCTGGCCCCCAGGCGAACACCCTGGTACTAAGGGTATAAAAGGGAGGCTGGAGAGAAAAATAAAGAGACGTTTTGCTGCAAACATCTATCTATGTGAGCTGCTTCTTCAACCTTGGCGTCCCCCGCTCAGACTCGTATCCTTGCCGTGCAGGCGCGGCATGTAGTAAGCTGCTGTGATAAGGAGACTACAGACCAGCCAGCCCTGGAGGGAAGCTTTTGCCCTCCACTGGGCAATAATTAGCAACCCCTGGGGCAGGCTGCTGTGTAGGCAATAGAACTGCCCAGCTAGAGCCGAGACAGGGACCCCGAAGGCCTAGTGACAGCCCTTGTGGAATAAGTGTTAAAGCAAGCTGACATGGCCACTTTACCCTTTCCAAAGTATTATTCACAATTATTATCTTAGTTTGCCTCTAATAAATCTCTGTGAAGTACAACATAGACTTTTTATTCTCATTTTATAGATAAAGAGACTTGAGAATTTGAGGAAGTATGGCAGGTGAATGTCTAAGTCCTAACTACCTGCAAATTTCGAGAAAATAGATGCTGCTGTCTTGGGATGTGTTGGCCTACATCCCCTCAAAACAAAGGATGAAAATTCACTGCAATGCAGCTGCTGTCTCCACATCCGCAGGACACCTTCCACCGACCCTCTCTCCTAGTCTTCATCCTTCCTTCAGTTCCTTTTCCCCTGACTCACGGCATCTTTTTCTTTTCCTCCCTTCCCAGGGAAAGTGACCAATACAGCTTCCAAGTCAAGCCAGACAATCAGGCCAGACCCTTCTCCCCAAAGCCACACATGGGAGAAGCTACCAACACTCACTGTGGAATGCATGCTTAGCCCAGAGGTCAGAAACTTCAGGAAAAGCACACATGCACCAGATGAGCAGAGCCTACACTATAAAATTAACAAAAGGAAGGGAAAATAGCACTGCACACACACCCATCTGAAGTGGGGCCAAATACAGCAGGTGGCTGTCCATCTTTCCAGTAAGCATAATAAGCATGCCTCTGTCTCTGATGAGGCGCCCAGCACACCTTGGGGTGCAGGCAAGTCCCACGACAAAGCTTCTGCTGACACCTAGCCATCCCCAGCCCTCTCCTTGTCCCTGGGAACAAACTGAGGAAAGGTTCTTCAGGGTCAGACACTTTCCTCTATTTTGCATCCCTAGTTGTTTAGGTCCCAGAAACTTCTTGCTGTGCTTTTAATCGGGAGATAGGATCGTTCTCCCCTTAACACATGACTGCCCAGGAAGGACAAAAACTGCCAACTTCTACTGATTTCATGACTGAAATGAAATTCATCTGCCATCTCAATGCTAATTTAATGTCCTAAAGGATGGTCCCTCCCCTGCCTTCATCCTCTGCCCACCCTTGATGCTGAGCCAGCCTTTCTCAGACAGCCACGACTAGAGAAGATTGGACTAGATTCTACAGGGATAGGGGGAAGTGCCCTTCAGGGACATCCCTAGGGCAGGGCACACAGGGGAAACTTCAGACTGGACCTCTGTATCCTCTGCAAGGAGCTGCAGTTCTCACTAGGTACCCCTGCAAGGGTTAGGAAGACTGAGGGCAAGGATGTGAGCTCCTCAGGCTCCCCCAACCCAGAGACAGCCCCCCTAAGCCTAACTCCCACTGTGAGGACACAGCTTGTCACAGGATCTTCGTGGGTCAAGACATTAGGCACTTGGGCTTCTAAGGAACCTTCTGGCTTCTTTACCTCATAGGTAGAACACCCGGACCTGCCCACCTTGTGAATCACATCTACCAGCTTTTGCACCTGTATCTGCTGCTCAGATAAGAACCAAAGTTGAGCACTAGCATTTCCCTCAGTGCTGCGTAAACATATCACCTGAGGAGGTATTCATGAAATGGTCTAATATAATACTCCTGATTCTAAATACTCCACCTCTTCATAGCGATGGTGTCCCTTAAGACAGAAAACAAGATGGCGGCCAGGCCTGGAGGAGTGAGGCAGTGCTGCTTTTTCTTCCCCCATTTCCAGGCTGGAGTGGAGAAAGCCCTGTGGACTTGGAGCCACCCAGAAAGGCACAAGGTGGAAGAATATGACAGCTGCTTCCCTGGCTCCAGCAGGTGCCTACAGCCACCCACCCATGATTCTGCCACCCACACACCCAGGGTCACCTGCAAGTATAACCTGCAAATATAACAGAAGTTGGCATTGTTCTGCCAAGTCTCTGTGAACTCAGTGAAGTGCTGGTCTGTGGCCACATGTGACCAGGGAATCCACCCATCCAGGAGGGGCAAGCTGCCCGCAGTGTTCCGCCCTGGCCAAGAGCACAGCTCTGAGATACCCACTGCTGTGCTGCTGGCCACCTCCCCTCGTGGGATCACTAACAATATCTTTTTCTGGTGGCTTGTCTCCACAGCTGACTCCCCGCACCCTGAACAAAAAACACATGCCCACAGCCACCCCACTACCACCCCCACAGATTCAGGGGAAACTTTGGGAATCGACTGTGATATTCTAGTGGTTCCTTCTAGAGACATTTGCTTGATAAAGAGGGCACTATGTTTACTGCCTGGTACTACAGGAATCCACCTGGGCCTTATTTGTTAGCTTCCTATTGGTGAAAATCTAATCAGCTGAGGTGTGCTTTCCTTCTGAGAAGAGGAAATGGAGGCTAAGATAAGGCCACATAAAGCACCTGTGGGTGCTTGATGGTCCTGAAAACCAATCTAGAAAACAATCAATATCCTATTACAAATATTCTGTCAGCCAATAACCTGTTTCCCAGCTCCCCCATTCTGGCAATCAAGCCTAAAAAATGAGTCCCCTCCCCATACCCCGCAGTAGTTCTCAACTAGGGACTGTGGTTAGGGTAGTGGCCACCCTCCCTTGTTGTGTGACCCACAGCAAAATTTCCTCTCTTGAACCAGTTACTGGCTCATTCCACACCTGTGTGGGATTAATTGGTAAAAGCCCACAAAAGACCCTCAGGGTCAGTGCAGTGACAGGCCCAAAGGCCCTGGAGGGCCCAGCACCCTGTGTCTCCCCAGCATCCCACTGTCTTCAGGTGTGGGGTGACATGCTGCCTGTTCACAGTGTGAACTGACACTTTTCCTTTACTCTGCTTTACTCACCAAGTCATGCCAAGGCCTAACCTCCTAGTACCTGAGCAAAAGGAGGTGAGGGAGGAAAGGAGGGAGAAAGGGAAGGGGGAAGGGAAAGAAAGGAGAGAGAGGAGGGGAAGAGGGAGGAAGGGATAATAAGGGGAGGAAAGAGGGAAAAAGCTTTACAGGCCTCACCCATGCACTTTAGATTCAACTGCAGACACATACAAAAGGTCAATAAGGGGTTTATTTGCAAGGCAAAAAATAAAAAAGAAAAGAACAACTCAGGGAAAGAGAGAGGCAAGTTAACTAATGCATCCTCCCAGTTCCACTGACCTGGAACCCCAATAGCACGCTGAAAGCTAATCAAAAGCCAGGCGACCAGCCGCCAGCCATTAGGCCAAGAGAGAGAGAGAGAGACACCCTCAGCCCAACATGTCTGGCTTTATATCCAAAACGCCAAAATGGCTGCTTAATCCCATCTGAGGTCCTAGCAGTCCTGCCTTTGGTGTTGCTAGGATTCGTAATTTTGGTGTCGAGTGGGGGATGGAGTCCACAAAACCTGTATCTGTAGCGTTCGTTAGGGACATCCTTTCCCCCTAACAGAAATGATCAGTGGGAAAAGAGGAGACAAAAAGGAGGGGGAAGAAGAGAGGAAGAGGGGAATAGTCCAAGGAATAAAAGGGAGAGGGTGCAGGGGAGGAGAGTCAGAAAGGGGTGGGGGGGTGGCGGGAAGAAAAAGAGAGGGAGGAGGACAGGCCCTGGAAGGGAGGAGAGGAGAGAAGAGGAAAAGGATGGGAGGAGAGGAGAAGAGGAAACAAGAGGGAGGGGCAGGAGGCAAGGAGGGAAAGGGAGAAGCAACACTGAACTCTCTCCCACAGCCCACTGTTTGGGCACCCCCTCACTGTGTGCCCACTAGATCATTTTATATGCATTTTCTCTCTTCATCCTCAAAATACACATTTTGTCAATACCTAAAGAACAGAGGGTTTAACACCTTGTGGGCACAATACCACCAGTGTCTCCAGCCATAGTTGGTTCAGCAAAGTCAGGCACCCCAGCCCTCCTGGGAAGGTGGGGGGGAAGGCAGGTAGTGGGTAAAAGGGAGACTGAGGCTCGCTCCAGCACTTGGTGCGTCCCCTAGGGCAAGCCAGGAAGTAAGACTCCCGCCAGACCCTGCCCTGGAAGGATTAGGGGGAAGCACCAAGGCTTTGTGAGGAGAATGCATGCCTGGAGGGGCTATGGGCAGATAGAAGTCTCCAGAATCAGATCTCTGAACACTCCTCCTCCACCTGGCCCCTGAAAGGGAAGGTAAGCTCCTGCCTTTTCAGTCCTACTCCACCTGCTTTAAGCATTACCGAGAAGTTACACCAAAGTTTTGTCTAGCCAGAGTTTTCAGGGACACTGTTGAACGCATGAAGAAACAAAGAGAGCAGCCTAGTTTTGCCTCATATTTATGAAACTAGGAAGCTCAGCCAGCTTTTATTTTCAAATGCTATACTTGACCTGGTATAAAGGAACAGGAAAAAAATTAGAGAAAGGGTCAAGGCTTTGGAGTTGAAAAGCCAAAAGAGATTTGCAATGAACTAGACCCAAAGAAAGTTAAGAAAATGAATTCCATAGCTTTTATTTAAGGTGATGCCATAGAGACAATGTTTCTCTCACACTCTTGGGCTGTTTGCCAAAATGACTAGCACAGAGAACCAACTCTTAGCTCATCTCAGAGCCAGGGACAGGAAAACACTCCCCTCCATGAAATAGTTTCTTGGGTAGCAACTGCAGGAGTCTAACAGAGAAACTATCCTGTGTGTGAATAGTAACCATCAAAGGCCCTTTATCACTCTAGTCTGTGAAGCAAGGAGCCTGGCAGGTGAACCATCCCCTCCCAGAGCCAGGAGAAGCCTATCAAGCTGGAGGGGCAGCTGGTCTCATGGGGATGGTGAGGGGCACTGGTAGTGCCCATCTCAGGTGCCCACAGGAAACTCCCCCATGCCAGGCTCTGCCATGGGGAACTCTCCTAGGACATTCCATCCTCCACCCAAGCTCAACCAGCACTGCTGTGGTCTCTCCAAGAGAAGATAGCAAGGTTGAGTATGGTGGTCATGAAGAAGACATGAGTGTTTTCTTCATATCCTCTCCCCTTCCACCTTACCCACTAAGTGAGGGAAAATAAAATCAGCAACATAAAATTAGCCCAGAGAAAATTTGTAAGGAAGAATATTTCTACAGCAAAAGAACAGATTTCTGGAAAGTGTCCTAGAAATAGAACATGGGTTCCTCATGTGTAGGGTAGAAGACAGGGTGTTGACAGTGGGGAATGCTGTGCACATGTGTGCACAGTCAACATACATGCCTAAGATTACTCCATCACTCGTGTGGCAAATGCCTCACCTCATCCTGGCTACAGGTGAGCTCTTGGGAAGTTGGCATATGATGCCATTTTGAACCAGACTCTTAACATGTGCTCATCCCACAATGCTGAGCCCCTCCACAGTGTCTAGTCACATGACCACACCTAAGTGCAAGGAAGGCTGGGGAGTGTAGTTCTACATGGGAGGCCACACACTGGATAGTAACTTAGTGCCTTCTATTATGAAGTGAAGATGGGGAAATGAATAGAAGCTGTTTGTCACCATTACTAAGAGGGAGTTAGAGAGTCATGCCATGTAGAAAATGGGATATCAGAGAGGGACTACCCTGTCGGCATTAGCCATGGCACTCATATCTTTAGCAATAAATTCCCAGAGTTATGGTCTCACTTACTAGGGAACCAACCTTGTGGAGATACACAGGAGATCTCAGCAGAAAGGGAATTTGTCGAGCAAGGCTCTTCCACACACACATCTTGCAGTGATCCTTCTCCTGGGAGAAACTAAGGGCCCTGGACAAAGAGCGGTGCTGGAGAGGCTCATCTCACTGCTTTCCCCAGACACAGAACAACGCAGTCTCACTTCCCTGCAGGATCGTTCTCCAGTACTGCCTGTGAGTAGTGCGAAGCCCCTGAAGTCCCTACACAAGCCCTGACTGGGATTGTTAATGTGGCCAATCACTGAGATTGAAGCCCAGAGTCCAGCCCCACTGCCCTGCACTGGGGCTGTGTGAGCACAAAAGAAAAGCATCAGTGATGTGGGTAAAACAGGGTTTTTGGACACAACTCCTGAAAATGATAGTCAGGTGCAGGATAAGACCTAAGATGGCTTCTATCTAATCATCCAAAGGCACATTTGTGGGTACAGGAATACCAAGCAGGATGGCAGAAGTTCAATAAGCACTGGCCAACAAATCAGCAGTAGAGGACCTGGGCCCTGGGCAGACTGAGGTTCTTCACCTGAGTTCCTCCAGCCAACATCAGTCCTGCCCACCACTCTGTGCCCAGAGCAGCGCAAGCTACCAGCCACTGTAGTCAGTCACTGGCTATAGCATGCTGTAACTGCTGGAAAGCCTCAGTCATTCTGCCATCAGCATTGTATTTTCCAGGGGGAGCACTTTTACTTGCAGCAAATGGAACAATTACTCTATCAAAAAATAAGCAAATACAGAATTAATTTGCTGGTGAATTAAAATTAAACTGGTGGAAGGAAGAGCACAAGGGACAATGGTAATGGATCATGGTTGCCATCGTGCTGAGAACTATAGGGACTACACCTGAAGGGAGCGATCAAATACTGTACAAAAATGAACAGTGATCGATGTAAGAAAAGAAACACATTTAATTAAAAAAAAAATAGAAACTTTAGGGTTCTCCCTGGTGGTGCAACAGATTAAATCATAGCACTATGAAGCTATCACAGTCACCATACCATGAGTTCGATCCCTGGCCAGGAAGCTGACCCATATGGCGTGGCAGACATCTTCTGACCTACCCACTGCTGCCCTCAGCAGTGTGCTTCATCAAGCTGCCTGTTCTGATCCCCGCTCTGTCTCTGGTGAATCCTCTCACCCCATGCACCTCTGGCCTGTAGCCCAGTTCTGTATGCATAAATAAATGAATCTTAAAAAAAAAAAAAACTTCAAAAAATTAAATTAGTGGTTAAAATACAGCTGAGTTGTTAAATGCCAACTTTTGCTGTATAACAAATCTCTTCCATCTTCATAGCTTAAAGCAACAAAACCAATCTGTGTCACTCAGGAAGCTGCAGCTTGGACAGGTCATGGGATGCCTCATCTCTGCTCCATGCAGCACCGCAGGAAGACCCAACATATTCACCATAGCTGTATATTCACAGCTGTATATTCACCATATATTCACCATAGCTGTGTGCTCGCCATGGCTGGAGTATATTCACCATAGCTGTGTGCTTGCCAGGGCTGGGGCTGAGCTTCCCCAGTGTGAATCTCTCCTCTGGGACTTGGGCTTCCTCGCAGTGTGGCAAGAATCTAAGAACAGATTTGCCAGAACACACAAAAGCATGACAATGACATGACTTATCCTTAACTCACATGGCATTGAGTTAATGCCATAGAGCTTATGAGCTGAAGTCATCACAAAAGCCTGCACAGAGCAAAGGAAGGGGTCATACGTTTGACCTCTTGCTAGAAGAGTGGTAGAATTACCCAAAAAATGCTAGTTGTGGGAACTGTTGTGAGCCTGTGTGGAAAATGCAGTCTGCCATGTGGTCACCAGGGGAACTAGCAGAGCCCTTGACATCAGGTGAGCCTTTCTAAAGATTCTAGAAAGTCATCCACCCCAACTCCTCCACACCTCATTCTCAACTGTTCTCATCACCAAACCCTATGCCCCCTATCATGACCCTGAACACTTCAGATACTCAAGTATTCGGTTTAATGAACACATGGTATTGTCAGGAACACATTTCTATGGGGCCGATGCCAATGCACCTTCAAATTACTGGATTTTCACATTACCAAGAGTAATAACTCTACCATCGTCTGCCATGTGCTAACAGGTAGCCCTGCTATCAGACAGAAGTGCTTTGTTGTCAGCACCTGAAAGCTGGTGTGGTAGATTAAAATGGGTGCATTTGGTTCATGTGAGAAGACATCTGGACACAGAAGTCACTGGTGTTGGATATCTCCAAGGATGAGATTTCCTTTTCCTTTTTGATTCATGTGCTAAATGAATCTTCATTGCCACATAAGCCCAACATGGCTGCCACTACTCCAGGAACTGTGACCACATGAAATAGCCAGGGATGCAAGATTCTTTCTCTCAGCACTTCTCTCCTTTAACAGGAAGCAATATTTGCCAGAACTGAGGGGAGAAATCAAATGCTGTACAAAAAATAGTAATAATGATGATGGAAGAAAAGAAATAAACTTAATATAATTTTTAATTTTATAAATATAATTTTTAGATAATTCTTTATTGTGTACATTTTTCATCTCAGTTGTAATCCCTGTGGACGTCCCACACCACTTCACCCACACATATAGTAATTGTAATAAAGTAAAATAGAACTTATATATAAATTTCAAAAAAGAAAAGAAATAAAAGTATATTTGGTTCAATAAAGCAGAAAGGGGTATCGTTCCTGCAAAACCAACCATTAAAATACTTGAGCTTTGCAAGGAGAAGATATACAACCTGAGAAAAATAACATGTATACCTCTTTTGAGATTACAATGAAAACATTTACTAATTTTTTTCTAGGAAAAAAAAAAAAACAAAACTACCATCAAAGCAACCAGAAATACAAGTGCTAGCAGGGATGTGTCAAAACAGAATTCACTTGGGTCCTTCTGGTGGGAATACAAATGGGGCTGCCCTTAGAAAATAAAAATGTTTAAGTTTAAATTTCCAAACAGAACCACCATACATTCCAGCAGCCCCAGTTCTGGGTATATATCCAAAGAAATTGAAATCAAGATCTCAGAGAAATGTCTATACTTCCTTGTTCATTTCAGAATTATTCACAACCTAAGTTAAGTGTCTGTCAGTGGGTGAATGGATAAGAAGATGTGGTGTGTATAAACAGTAGGATATTATTCAATCATGAAAAAGAAGGAAATTCTACCACTGTGACACTGGATGAAACTTGGGAGCATTTTGTTAAGTGAAATAAGTCAGACAACACTATATCACCTCACTTATACATGGAGTCTAAAAAAGTCAAATACATAGAAACAGAGCAGACTGATAGTTGTTAGGGGCTGGGGTAG
>NW_004567123.1:791451-792980 GCF_000260355.1 Condylura cristata | reverse complement strand
AAAAAAAAACATAATTATGTAACAGGACAAGTTATTAGCACTATAGTGAGAGTCATTTTGCAATATATGTGTATCAAAACAACATATTGTATTCTTGAACTTACATGTATACACATCAATTAAAGCTCAAACTGGAAACAATTAAAAAATAATAATTTTAAATGAGTAAATATGCTCAGCATATGACACAAACTATGCAACTTCTGTCAACTGACAAATTCCGGGTGGATAGGGAACGCTCTGAAAAATTGGAGCTTCCATTGCTGACTTATATTATGCCCTCCCTTTTTTGTATAATCATAATATCAAAAATATTGTAGCAACATCAGTTTGTAACTAGATTGCCTTAGCTCTAAATTGGGTACCTGGCTGGGCAAAGTACAAGCTGAGCTGCTCCTGGGCAGGAAATTCCTTTGACTGAAGGCAAAAGGCACGCTTTTGGAGAGATAAGACCCGGAGCATCAAGACTCCTGGAAAGCTTCCTTAGTCTTTTGAAACAAAAAGCGAATCTTAGATAACTCCCAGGGCATAAGGACTCATGGACACTTTCCTAACATTATCAACACAGGTTTTGCTTAATGCATAACTATGTGACTTCCTCTTACTTTATTCTTTTCCTAAAACAATCACTAACTACTCTCTGCTAGTCTTATTTAACCTCTTCATAAAACAAACACTAGCTACTCTCTGCTAACCTTAAGTTAGCCATTAGCTTTGCTTTAAACTATCACTAATGACTCTGCTAACACAGATTTAGGACTCCTAAATCCTTTGCTAACAGCTCATCCTTTCCCAGACCCTGATCCTTTGAAGTCCTAGTTAAACATCCGTATACATGAAATTTATCACAAAGATGTATAGTATAGTGTGCCATAAAGTAGCAGGAAGAGGATGCATTGTCCCCCTCTTCCTTTAAAACTTTTATGCCTATTTCTTATTAACTTACCTGATGCATTATTATAACTAAATCTTGCTACACAGTATAAATAAAGACCTGCAAAAAGATGAGCAGGAAGACACATCCAACTCTAAGCAGGAAGACGCATCCAACTCTAATTCCTGTGTCGTCCTCGTGCCCGCTCCCCTTTTTTTCCTGTTTCCCCTTTTTCTAGGAATCTCCGCTCACCGACGCCATTCCCTTGAGACTCTGCCTGTTCTGCGCCCCAGTAATCTGTGAACGGGGACAAAGAGTCTCCGACAAGCGTTCCTTAAGTTCTCAAGTCCTCCAGATGCCTTCTGTGCTCCATTAGGGTGTGTGTGTGTGTGTGTGTGTGTGTGTGTGTTTCTTTTGAGCATTAAGTTTTTCTCTGAGCTCTAGTCAATGTCACTCCAGAATGAGGTGAATGGAAATAAGACCCTTCTCTACTCCCACAAATGACCTTTCTGCTTCAAATCCCTGGTGTGCTCACCCCACCCAGGGTGCACCACGATGCCCTTAGCTGGCAGTACCTGAAAGGAAGTGCTACACATCCGTTGCCACCTTCAGTGACAACAGCCAGCTCAGCAGCCCCACACCCCCCTCACTCCCC
>NW_004567123.1:780554-791351 GCF_000260355.1 Condylura cristata | reverse complement strand
AAGCATCAGTTCTCAGAAGTTCTAGGCATTTTTGAGCTGCAAAGCACTTAATGTCTGTTCAACATGCCAGGGATCTGGCATGAAAAGGCCTAAGAGACACTCAGTTTGAAAGAGGCCCCTGGGATATTTGCCATGGTGTAATTGGAAGGAAATCACAGTTTAAAAGGAAAAGAAATAGGATGTCAGTAGCTACTATAAAGGAAATCTTGTGAATTTCTCTTCACAGAAAGTGAGCCCAAGTCAAGTGTCTCCTTACCAGGTGGTAAGAGAGAAAACTTAACTGCCATTTTTCTCTTGTGAGTGTTACTTTTGGAGCTCTCTGTGACACATAGTCAGATTCATCATAAGTAGTGGACCAAGGCCCCGTCACTGGCTCCCTTCAGGTCTGGCAAGTTGACCGTTCTCCTGGCCAGGAGGCCTGGCCTGAAGCTCTGGGGTACCGACAGGAAGGGGCACAGCATCACCCCCCGCGCTGAAGGCCTGGAAGGCAGGAATAATAATCACGTCACTCAGAGCTTGGACAGCCTCCCAGGCAGTGCAGACACACACATCACTTCTCACAAGTGTCTATGAGGTTTTGTGATCACCCTCACTTTACAGACAAGGGAACTGAAACTTAAGAGTTTAACTAACCTGCCTGTTATGTGTGGAGTAGCGAAGCCAAGTGTAACCTGCTCTGATCTCTTGAAAGCGGGAAGTTGATAGCTCTGGAGAAAATGCTCATGTCTCGAGTGGTTGGGTTTCTGCGAGGGGAGTGAGCTGTGGAAGAACTGGCTGCATGAGAGAAGCCTGGACTTGGGCGTTTCCAAGGTCAAACTCCTTTTAAGGTGGAGGATTGGTGCAGGAGATCTGGAGGTTTGGGAGCTCTGCAGGGCAAGTCCAAAGTTTGCCTTGGGGTTCATTCTCGATGTTGCACATTCTATAGGTTTTGACAAATGTCTCTACCATTAGAGTTTATAGAGTAGTTTCACTGTCCTGAAAATCCTTTGTGCTCCACCTAATCACCCTCCTTCCCCCAACCCCTGGCAACTGCTGACCTTTTTTTAATAGTTTTGCCTTTTCCACAATGTCAGATAGTTAGACTCATGTAGTACGTAACCTTTTCAGATTGGCTTCTTTCACTTAATATTATACGTTTAAGATTATTCCATGCCTTTTCATGCCTTGCTAGCTCCTCTATTTTTATCATTGAATGGTATTCCTTTGTGTATACACCACATTTCTTCACCTCTTGAAGGACATCTTGGTTGATTCTAACAATTTAATGTGGTTACTAGAAACAACCATATGCAGGTTTATTGTGCAGACATAAGTTTCAACTTCGTTGTATAAATGCCAAGTAGTATGATTATTAGGTCATATGGTGAGCATATTTAGTTTTCTGAGGGACTGCTGGACTATTTTCCAAAGCGACTGTAGCATGTCGCATTCTCAGCAGCAATGGGAGTTTGCCCTTCCACATTCTTGCCAGGATTTGACATTGCTTGTGTTCTGGACTTTGACCCATCAGATAGAGGAGCAGCATCATTTCATGCCCCAACTTGCATTTTCTTGATGACACTCGAGGTGGAGCGCCTCCTCATATGTATACATTCTTTGAGGAGGTGTCTGTGAACGTCTTTGGCTAATTTTTTCACCAGGGTTCTTGTTTTCTCACTGTTGTATTTTAAGAATTCTTTCCATGTTGTGTAACAGCCTTTATCAGATGTGTCTCTTGTAAATATTTTTCTTCAGTCTTTGGCTTGTCTTCATTCTTGGACAGTGTCTCTCACAGAACAGAAGACTTTAATTTTAATGCAGCTCGGTTTATCAAATTTTTCACTTATGTGCTAGGCCTTTGGTTTAGCATCTGAAATGTCACCAACATTTCATTTTGCATTTTATAATTTTTCATTTTTTAAAGATTTATTTTGCATACAAGAACTGGGTTACAGGTCAAAGTACCATTTGTTGAAAAGCTATCTTTGCTCCATTGTATTTATTTTGCTCTTTTGTCAAATATTAGATGATGATATTTATGAGAGTCTACTTCTAGGGGATGAGAGAAAAAGAGTGGGGGACAGAATAAGTCGACTGGCCTAAAAACACTGCTGAGGGGAGTAGCAGACGAGACAGGAGAGGTCTGCTGCACCATGTGAGTCACCTCCCTGGCCTGGAATCAAACCCATGCTTCAGCAGCTGCTTCTTAGTGCTGACACTTAACCCTTTGTGCCACCAGGGAGGCCCAATTTTGCACTTTATATTTACATCTGTGACCCATTTTGAGTTAATTTTTGCAAAAATGTAGGATGGCCAGTTGCTCCAGTACCATTTGTTAAAAAGCTATCTTTGCTCTACTGTATTTCTTTTGCTCTCTTGTCAAATATTGGATGATTATATTTATGAGGGTCTACTTCTGGGCACTCTTTTGTTCCCTTGATCTATAGGCCTATCCTTTTATCAGTGCTTGTATTGATTACTGTAGCTTGATAGTAAATCTTGCATGTGGGTAGTGTCAGTCCTCTAATGTTGCTATTTTTTCAGAAGAAATTTCTTTCTGAAACCAAAGAAACAGCCATGTGAGACTGTAGGGTGATCTTGCCCCAACTTTTCAGCTGAACTCCAAGAGATGGGCCCACATACAGGCCTGGACAGTAAGCTTAACTTACTGGACTTCCTGGTATTAAAATCCTCCTGCTCAGGCATAAACCACATTACACCGTCGAAGTGGGGGAGCTGTGCTATCCACATGTTATAACTGAGGGATGGAGCACAAGAATACAGTGTGTCCAAGGGCAGAGTAGGAGACGGAGGCCTGAAGCAGTAGCACAACTCTCCCGTCTCTTCCCTGCCCTGGTGATGTTGGGATTCTCCACCCTCCCCGGTTCCCAGAACCTGCACCTGTGACTGTGTAAATGCCTTCTGCTGACATTGTATAGCACATGATGAGTGTTCAGCCCATTGTGCCACCTACAAGGATCCCAGAGCAAGGACAGTCTTCTTTCTTTGATAATTCCACTCAAGATGCATTACCTGGTCCTGAATGAGAAAACATGGTACATGAACATATTAATCTGTAATCTTCAAAAATGTCAGCACCATGAGAATCAAGAAAGGTTGAAGACCCTACCAGATAGTGGACATGATACTGAATACAAAGTATGACTTTGAAAGAGATCCCTTTGCTCTAAAGGACATTACTGGAATGCTGGAAAAGCTTAAACGGAGCCTGAAGACTAGATGGAATATTTCCACGATTTTGAAATATTTCCTTATTTTGATGATAGTTGCATTGTGGTTACAGAAGAGAATGTCCTTGTTTATAGGAATTACATAAATTATGCATTAAAATATTCAGGAGTGATGGATTATCTACTACCAATTTAATCTTAAATAATTCAATAAAGGCCCTCCCTGGTGGCGCAGCGGGTTAAAGCACAGCACTGAGAAGTTAAAGCCACTTCCACATGAGTTCGATTCCCGCCTGCCCCGGAGGGACCACATGGCGTGGCAGACCTCTCCTGACCCGCCCGCTGCTCCCCTCAGCAGTGTACTTCGTAAATCTGCCTGTTCTGTTCCCCACTCTGTCTCTGGTCCACTCTGTCTCACTGCCCCTGAGCCTCTGGCCTGTACCCCAGTTCTGTATGAATAAATAAATAAATCTTAAAAATAATAATAATAATGATAATAATTCATTTAAAAAAGAGGTTTTTTTGCTGTCATTGCAATTTTCTTTTTACTTCAATAAGAATTTAAAAATATATATATAGTTATGAAGACAGCCAGCTTTCTCCAGGGGGATGTAAGTGCCTTCACCTAGCCAGGACACCCAGATGTAGCTGAGAAAACTCCCTAAGGCCAGCACAGGTTCATGTTTCATCCATCAGAACCTTAGAGGAAATGGCCATAAAACCAGGCTATGTTTTCCTAAACAGAGTGTAGTGGTTAGGAAACACTGAAAGCAATTCTCTCCCATCCTGGCTTCTTTGGACAACTGCCTCCCTCCAGAGTCTGGGCTATAAAACTTCAAGAATCTAAATCCAATAAGTTTCCTTGGAAATTCTGATGGTCCCATGACTGGACCAGTGCCTGGACTGGTGGTGCATAGACACTGACCGTACAGGCTAGGTCACTTATGGAGGGGGGTCATCAGCTTTACCTGGTCCACATGAGGGGAGCCGTAGGCCAGACACTGGCTAGGAGAACAAGAGGAGCAAGTTGGTAAACTGTGGTCCCATGGAGTGGGCTCTCCAACTCTCTGAACCTGCCTTTCTCTTGACCATCTCTTCCCTGGACCCCCATAGCACAGGCCAGGGAGATGCAGGGGACCCTCTGACTTTCACTTTCTATCTGTTGTCTCCTCCCCTGCTCACAGTGACCTTTGCTTAGAGCAGAGATCAAGACTCAGAAGCCTGCAAGGCATAAGGACAAGTATGCCTTATTGTTAATAAATAATAACTTCCATAATAAGTTGACAGAAAGAGGTTTTCAATGCTTTTATCTTGCATAAAGTGGCATATACATGTAACCCAACTTTTCCAGACTACAGTTATGAGACAAGATATGCTTTTTTTTATTTAGAGTAATCAGTCCCTGAGATAGCAGGAAAATGTGGCAATCTTGATTTAAAAAATCAGAAATATCTTATTTAAGCAGGGGTCTTTGTAATGGGTGGCCCATCTACATCAGAACCACCTAGTTGCTTATTAAACATGCAAACTCCAGGCTCACTGCTTTACTCAATTTTAGATCTCTGAGTCCAGGGATCTGCTTTTAATAACATCTGCTCCAGGTTCTCAGAGCACAGGAGTGGCATACCAAGAATGGGAATCATGATGAAGGTAGAAATATTCAGAGGTGCACTATGGGGGTGGGGAGAGCAAGGAGAAATGGGAGTTAGAGGGGGATGGCCCTGAAGATATGATTACAAAGCAAGTTGGATAGTAGCATCCTGATTTCAAACACTGTTTTATCTTTGATCCGTGACTACAACAAAAAGTGAAAATTCCTTTCTCTTCTTTTTGAAACAGGCTTTCCACTTTACCCATCCAGGGGAGAAGCTCTGAGCTGAGCTGTCTTAAGAAAGCTGGCCCCTGGGCCCCTGCCTTCCAACCAGACCAGTCTCACTAGCTGGAACTTGCAGAAAAGTCCATAGCACTGTGCTGACCACCTCAGTCATGGAGGGTGTGATCACGGAATGCTCACTCTGCCTCAGACATATATATTAATTCTTTTTGTCCAGAGTACATTGTTGTTAATAAATTCACATCTGTTTTATCACTAAAATAAGCATAAAGAAGTTTGAGTACATTTCTCACCAATCATTGATTTTAAAATTCCTTGTGGAAAATAGACTTATGCTTTATTTTTAAAGAACAAATCGAACTGATCATAAATCCTGTCCTCTCTCTCTCCACACCTTGCTATTTGTACTTGGCTTAAATGCACACAATTTATTATAAATCGGTTCCATCTTGCAGGAGCAGCTTGCTGGAACAGTAGGAGAGGACCTAGTCCATCCTTCCTTTCTTCAGAGACTGTATGCTGCTCTGGTTTGACAGAACCACCATGGTTGCCAAACTCTGGGCTGTGAATTATTGCTGGGGGTGTGCAAATCAATAATGTTCCAGGAATAACCCATAAACAAAAGAGCAATGCCTCCCACATATAAATGATGCCATTTTTCAAAAGGATGTCGATGGTGTGGTGACAGATTAATGCAAACTTATTCGAAAGCATACCTATTCAGGGTAGCGTTGATCACTATTTTCTGGGAACTCAAAATATTATCAGCTTGTGTATATATTTCCTTGATGTTTAGAAAGGAATCCTTAGGAGTCAAAGTAATAAGGACCAAGAGCTCATCAGAGGGATGGATTCTGGATGAGGATTGGAGAGGAACTGACCCCATGAGGGAATCTGAGGTGAGGCAGCTGGGCTGAGCTTGATTGTGGTGATGGTTCCTTTACTCAAAGTATCAGTCAAAAGTCACATAACTGTGCAGAGAGAGAATTCTACCTTAATCACATTTAAAATAATACATCTTACCCCTCCAAGTTTCCTCCTCCACTTTTTGCTGAATCCCCTTTATTTTCTCTGGTAACCAGTAAGTCCTTCCACTGAGTTCATTTATTTATTTATGCATGTGAGAACTGGGGTACAGGCCAGAGGTGTGGGGGTGAAAGGATTCACTAGACAGAGTGGGGAGCAGAACAGGCAGATCTACTGAAATACACTGCTGAGGGGAGCAGTGGGTGGGTCAGGAGAGGTCTGCTGCGCCATGTGGGTCACCACCCTGTCTGAGCATTGAATCCATGCTGTAGTAGCTGCAGACAACTACACAGTGCTGTACTTCAACCCATTGCACCACCAGAGAGAGTTATTTATATTCTACAGAAGAATGAAATTATCCAATATTTGGAGGTATTGATACAGGTGGTTTGGTAGAGGGTAAGTAGAATATGTGTACATATGGAAGAGCTAACATGTAACTCCTGAATTACAATTTTTTAATTTTAAACAAAACTGCATTTTAATGCATTGACACATTTAAATAAATTGAAAACTATATTTTTAAAAAATAAATTCTCAAATTACAAAACCTTAGGATAAAGATGTTTATCTCTGATATCTCCCCAACAGTGGAAGAAAGATGATTTAGACAGACCTACCATTTATGAGGTCCAGGCTATTATTAACTGAAGTATGCCCTCACCAGGACATCAAGTCCTTTTGGAAGGGGTTAACCCCCCTGGTTCAACAGACCCATAAATGACCTTACTTTTTATTTTATATAAAATTATCTACCCTTAAGGTTATAATGGGCAATAAACAAGGTGACACCTATGCACATAGTGACTTGGGCCTAGGTCTTTCCCAGCCTCTAGTTGCTGTTTCCAATCAAGACACACTTTCTTCCCTTTGTGGAATCCACCTCCAATGACTGAGCTCATCATCCATGATCCCCAGGGATGGGAATCATAGTATCAAATTGACCTAACCATCATGGTGGTCTCACGTGGACATGAAGCCCAATCAAAACCATGAGAAGGAGGGATTTATGAGAACAAAAGAGATTTTGCCTTCTTTTATGTGAGCTCAGTTGAAACTTGGGTTTTTTTTTAAAGAGTTATTTATTTATGCATACAGAACTGGGGTACAGGCCAGAGGTGCAAGGGAAGTGAGAAGATTCACCAGACACTGAGTGGGAAGCAGAACAGGCAGACTGATGAAGTACAATGCTGAGGGAACTAGTAGTGGGCAAGACAGGAGAGGTCTGCTGGACCACCTGGGTCACCTCTCGGGCCAGGATCAAACTCGCACTGAAGTGGCTGTCCCAAGCTTGTAATGCTGTGTCACAAACTGTTGCAACTCCAGGGAGGGCCCCAGAGACTTGTATTTTTTCTACTTTCCAGGAATGAAGAAGGTAGATAGCCCAACAGCTGGTGATAGCCTTGAGACCATGAATGGAGCAGTTGCCATGAAATGGAACAGGGTAAAGCAATGAGAGATACTAAATCCCAGTCAAGTTATCGATACCCTGGAGCAAGTCTTATCTAAGACTGCCAATGTGCTGCATCACTGTGAGGAAGTCAAGGTGAGGCAGCTGGGCTTCTTGTCCTCAGGAGGGGTATGGTGGTATAATGAAGAGCCATGTTCAGTAAAAAGCAAGATAGGAAGTGACAGTGACAGAGGTCATTAGGATGCCACGCAAGAATGAAAAGACAGCAACCAAGAGCAGAAGCCCCTCTTGGGCTTGACTCAGAGTGTTAACATTCAGCAATGGAAAGGGAGCCACCTCTTGAGTTGGCTGCCTGGCAGTTCACTCACAGGCATGCCATTAGCTCTACTTCTCCAGATTAGCAGTCCTTTTAAGTGACTGCGCTCTCTGATTCAGGACCTATCACCTTCACCCTCACAGAGAAGGGCCTAAAACCTGGTAGTGTCTACTGAAACCAACCAACATCAGCTGTACTTAAGCCCTGGATCCAAAATCTACCCACCCCAAAACCAGAGCCCTGTCCCATTTCTGCCAAAGTTGCTTCAAATTTTACCCAGACCATGCCACATTCTTCAAACATTTCTTAATAAAAGAAGAATCCAGGTCCTCCTTGGTGGCACAATGTTTTAAAGCACAACACTAAGAAGTTAGCCATAGCCGCTTCAGCTCAAGTTCGATCCCAGGTCAGGGAGGTGACCGACATGGTGCAGCAGACCGCTCCTGTCTTACCTGCTGCTCCCCTCAGCAGTGTACTTTGTGGATCTGCCTGTTCTGCTCCCCACTCTGTGTCTGATGAATCCTCTCACTTCCCTTGCTCCTCTGGCCTGTACCCCAGTTCTGTGTGCATAAATAAATAAATCTTTAAAAAAAATAGAAGAATCCAAGTGACCTACGTGTGCACCCTCCATGTGTAGGTATCTAATAGATGCTGACTTTTCCTGGACAACCTGCTCCCTTTCCTTCCCCAGCTCAAGCTGTAAATGCTCCTAGTACTTTAGAGGAGGCTCACAGCAGGGCAGAAAGCAGACATGTCAGCAGACCTCTCCTGGCTTTTGTTCCCAAGTCCAGGGAAAGGGGGTAAGATAGAAGAGTCAGACAGGTACAGTAAGCAGGGGCTACCTTCAGGTTAAGCAGGCTGCTCACTGGGCCTGAAGGAAGGGAGAGGCTGAGATTCCAAGTCAGAGAGGCTCTGGCTCCTCTGCCCAGGGAAAAGGTGACCCTTGGATGACATATCCTAGAGACCACCCCATGGAGTTCCTAGGCTCCTTAGAACACAACAAAGAGGGGTGACAGGCAGTCAGACCCAATAGGGACCACCTATAGCCAGAGAGCTCCTTTGCACTTAGTCTCGCCTGAGTTCTTGAGTTGATTCTGGAGAGGCCCCAAGGAAAGTGTTGGAATCAAAACTCTTCTTTCAAATCAAAAGTGGAATTTCCCACAGTTCAAGGAAGCAGTTTTAAAGCCAAGTGAGTTTGACTTAATAAAAGTAAAGAAATACAGTATTTCTTATGGAAGATTTCTGTGGTCTGAGGTTCATGAGGTCTCCATTTCCTGCCTTCATCTCCATCCACCCTGTCTTGAGGATGGCACATTCATACAACCCTTGTGGTCTGACAGCCATGTCCCTGCTCCTCCCAGGAAGTCTCTTCATCCCTGATGCCCTGAAGGTAAAGCTGGTCCCATTGACACCCTGAGGAAAGCTACAGTTGACAGTCACCTTCCATGTCTCCTAGGCCAGCAATTTCCTCTCATCTAAATCCTAAAGAAGCACTGTGCTCCTCAGAGATGCTCCCTCTCACAGAACAGCCATCTCCCCTACTGCCTCTCACTTCTACAGACCCCACAGAACTTGTCCCCAGCAGGTTGCTAGAGGTTCACTCACATCATGCATTTTGACCATTTTGTTCCCTGTGACCAAGGTCACACATTTGTTAGAGGATCATCACCAATATTCTCCTAGAATGGAAAATTCTTCACTGCCTCTGAGAGAAACAATCTTCCCTCTCTAATTTAAAGAGACTATTGAATCAACTGTTGTTTAGATGATGTGTCTTTTCCTTGAGTGTCAAATGTCCTCTACGCAGGCATACAGCCAAGAAAAGTAAATGAAGTCTTCATAGAGAAGCCTCTAACACCAGGTGCTCGTCAGAACATCCCACATGTGAGGCTACAGAGAAACTGCAGGACACAAAGACATGGAGGCACCAGGAGGTCTCCTTAATACCTGACCTGAGACTCGAGAGCCTCTTGAGGGCAAAGCAAAGAGAAAGCAGAGCTGGATAGAGACACACTTCCACCCAAGCAATGGAGGATAGTGAACTGGTCATCTCTGGAAGGACACATCACCCTGGGCCCCATCCCTCCTCACCCCCTACCTTTAGCAGGTAGACACGGGGTAGTGGGACAGGTGGCACTGGCATTCCAAGAAAGCAGTGAGAAATGGATTGCAACTGAGTTGAAAGATAGGAGGAGTTTCTGAAGGGGCAGGAAGACATCAATATTTGTGCTTATCCCTCAACCAAACAAAAAGTGCTGAGATAGAGCATCAGGAGCCATTATCTGACCATGACACTGCTCCTGACAATCCAGATAAGTGGGTTCTGATGCCACACAGGCCTGGCTATTGTCAGAGCTTTTCCATGTGTCACCCCATTTATCACCATGACCCTGGAGTTAAGTAACCAGATTTCCACCTATGATTTCCAATATATGCCTGTCTGATTCCACATCACTGCATTGTGTGTTCAGGTTGACCATATGGTGTCATGTGAGGTGGGTTTAATTTGATGTAAAGTCACAACATAGACCTGAGGCCAATTAATGTAACAATTAGTGAAGTAACATAATAGCCCATGATTAAAAACAGTCAAACCCAAATGCCCAAAAATAGATGACTGGATCAAGAAAATCTAGTATATTTATACAATGGAGTATTATTCGGCCATCAAAAAGGGTGAACGCATTCCATTTGCAGCAACATGGATGGAGTTGGAAGGATTATTCTGAGTGAAATAAGCCAGAAAAAAAAAAAAAGACGTATTGAATGGTCTCTGAAGGGGCACTTATAAGAGGAAATATAGAGGAATGAAATAAGGGATCAGGAAAAACAAACATAATAAAGTCAAAGTCAAAATCATCAGGCAACAATAGATCAGATACATTCTGTAGGGGAGGAGGAAGGAGAAGGTTCAGGACAGGAGTGGGAAGAGCACAAGGGACTATGGTGATGGTGCATGGGTAAATTGGTGGTGGGAATTTCAAGGGGAAACCATACATTGTATGAAATGAAGGATGATGTAATATATAATATTAAAAAA
>NW_004567123.1:758872-780070 GCF_000260355.1 Condylura cristata | reverse complement strand
AAAAAAAAAAAAAAAAAAAAGGCCAAGTAGTCCTGAGGAGTCAGCCCTGTGACTGACCACTCCGTCTGCTGCTCCTTACCCCCTTTCCAGGTCAACGGGCAGCCACTTGCACTGACAAATTTCCCATGGGTCCCCAAGCTTTGTTCCAGTGAGCATGCCCTAGAGATTTCTAAGCCAGTGCCCAGGTCACATTTCAGGCTGTTAAAAGGAAAAGTCCCAACCTGTGTGTCCTTAAAAACTGGGTCATTTCAAGAAGCAAAGGACTCAGGTTTTCTTCCTGCTGTAAGATCCCTCAGGCATTCTCCCAGCTGACACTACATACTGTGCCCTTTCCAAATCCCTGTCCCAGGGGCACTATGAGCATAGCAGCAAGGCTGCTGTCATTTGCCAGTGGTTTTTTAGACAATTTTAATTGAAAACCAGGATGTAACAAAAAAAAAAGGCAATGATGCTAATATTTCTGAAAAACTACAGTAATTTCAAACTGACTCTTGCTCTAAGCCCCAATGTTGGACCTGAGTGTCAATGGAAACACTGAAATTGCCCCAGTCACCCTTGAAGATAAGACTCAAGCATGAGAGTTTCTCTGAGACTGGGAAGCCAGAAACACACAGTGGCCCTTCTGCTTCCTTTCATCCTGCCAACTCCGTCATACCACATTACTCCCAGAGAAAAACCCCAGAGCCATGAAGCAAGTGTACTACAAACACTGATGAAACAGAGGGACATGCACATAAAAGGTCAATTCAAAACATGAAAACTTCAGCTCACTTGAGTAATATTTACCTATGTTATTCATGCTCCTATACTATCAGAAATATGAAACATTTAATTTGCTGTGGTTTTACTTGTCTTTGAAAGTTAAGGGCTTTCCAGGATAAGTACTGTGTTACTCAAACCTCTTTAAAAGCTTGCAGGAAGAAGGGTGAGCAAATGCCTCCTTATCTCCATGGGTGTCTCTATAGAAAGAAGCAGCACACAGGGAGTTGGGTCTCCTGGACATGTGTGTCATGGTCTTCTCTTGCCTTTCTCTTCCCTCATCCCTCCTCTAATGCCTTCAGAGAAATCTTGAAGGAGGAGCTTCCCTAGCGTCAGTGTTTCCAGGTGCATAATTTGGGGTAACCACAGCTCACAGTCAATCAACAGCTTCTTCTGACCATCAGCTAGGAGACAGTGTGTGTGTGTGTGTGTGTGTGTGTGTGTGTGTGTGTGTGTGTGTGTGTGGTCCACAGATTGGAGCATGGAAGCATCAAGCGCAGGAGCCCTTACAAGTGGTTTGAAACAGTAAGTTCAATGCTTAACCCCCAGGTAAAGGGAGGACACTTTTAAATGGTTAAAATGGTGAATTCTGTGTTGTGTAAATTTTACCTCAAAAAACTCTAGATAGAATTGACTTTTTAGAGGTAAACATAGTGTATATACATGCTGATTTTTAATGCTGCACACCTAAAACTTAAGGATAGAAAGGACATGAGATGGGCTAATATATTACTTGTTCTGCACTTTTCACCACTGGTGAGTTCTGGGTGGCAGGATCCATCCTAGCCTGTGGCCTCTCCCACAACCTTTGCTTTTGAGACTTCCATAAGGAAAAGTAAGAAAATTCCATTCAATCATCATACCTGTCCCCACAAGAGATAAAAGCAAGAGATTGTTTATTTTGAACACCTGCACAAACTACTACTACAGCAACTCAACAATCTGATGAGGTGGTCATGGAAAATGTGTCATGCATGAATATCCATTTTTTAAACACACAGTTATGTCACACTTTACGTAAAGGTCAAAATTAATGTTATGTTGAAAATATTTTTCAAAATGCAATTATCTTGACTCATGAAGCGAACCATTTCCTATTAGGTTTATAGTCTTGGGTTAAAGATGCACACATTTCACCAGAAGGACCCCACCAATCAGGTTGAAAACTGAAATAAAGCAATGTCATTGGACCTTCTATCCCTCCACCTGCCTTCCTTATCCACACGCATCTCGTCCTCCAGGGAGAAGCAAAATTACCTTCTTCAGGAGTATCCCACAGTCACATCAGCATATGGCCTTGCTCTCTCAAGCAGAGAGGTGCCCTTTCCCTGCTGAGTGTCATGTGTTCCTGGGAGTCCCTGACCTTGGGAGGCACAGGCCATTACCCACTGCAGCAGCAAGGAGAGGCCATGGTGCCACTCACCCATAGATGGGGCATGCACTGGCAGCGCACCCTGCTGAGATGACCATCTTTCCTCCACATTGTGCACTTGCCCTGCCCACTCCTCTGCCTGGAAGATGGACATCCCCATTTAAAAGGGACCTAGTATACTCGTTCTGTCTATGCCAAACACCTTCAAGAAACACCCATCATACGAGAGTGAGTGGGTCCGCTACTTAGTGTCTTCCAGGCCAATGTGAAACGGAGACCCTGCCATGTTTTGTCAGGAGTGTCTGGGACAAGCACACTTCTGGACCAATTCAGATTGTTGGCAAAATTCAGTTCCTTGTGATTGTAGGATTGAAGTTCCTATTTTTTTCACTGACCACCAGCTACAAACAATTTCTGCTCCTAGAGGGTGTTCAGGGTCCCTACCTGTGACCTCTCCATACTGAAGCAGGAAAGAAGAGCCATCCATGTAGAGTCCCTCCTACCTTTGTATAATGTGTCCTTCCACCACCACCAGTTAGGAAATACTCTGTTTCAAAGGTTTCTTGTGATTGGGTTTTACTCACCTGGATAAAGCCTAACACTAAGGTCATATCTTCAGATGTGAATTTCCTTAGCCATCATTTGTATCATCATGACAGGACTAACCACATCATAGAAACAGTTTTAGGGGTTAGGGTAGAATATCTTGGAGTCCATCCAGAATTCTACCTCCCACAACCCAGAAATAATGGAAACTTAAAAGTCAACTTTTTTTCCAACAACCTCCAAGCCTCCATTTGTACATTCAGATCTTCTGACTGTAATCATACTAATAATGATGGTTGTATGACAATCTTGCTATTGTGTCTAGCCCTGGGTACCAGGCCCTGGCTCAGCACCTGACAGAATAGTTGAATTTAAAATTCACAGATTTGTAAGAAGCCAACTCGTTATTGATCCCATTCTATGGAATAGAAAACTAAGGCTTAGAGAGGTTTAGTTGTGTGCCCTGGGTGACACAGTCAATACACAAAATCAGCTGTGAAAGAGAGACCAGAGTTGGTTTGTGATTCTAACACAGAATAGAGCACTTTCACATCCCAGGGGGTACGCACAGACTCCTGACATTTCCTATAACCTACCACCATCCCCGTGGGCACAGCCCAGCCCACCTCAGTGCTTCCAACTCTGTCTGCACCTGCATCTGAAGCCCACTGGCCTATAAGTAAATAAAGTAAATATCATAATGTTATGAGGTGTATCATTTGCTATTTCTTGCTCCACAAAAGATTAAATAGAACTTAGTAGCACACAAAAAATGGGAAAATGTAAATAAATTTTCTCAAACTCCAGACATAAGAGATCTAAGTTAGCTAGAAAATCAAGTCTGAGGGTAAGTTAGCAGTCCATGTTCTCATTCCTAACCCAGTTCCTGAAGTAGAACATAAATTTTACTCTCAATTCTTTGGAGAAGAAAGCAAAAATAAAAGCACTGTCAGTTATAATATGAACTCTTTAGAGGTACAGAGCAAACCAGCTTCCCAGAAAAAAAGTAAAGATTTTCCAAAGTCACAAAACTAAAGGGAAAACTGTCTTTTGATTCTTGCTAGTCATTAAAGCAGAAAACACTTCAGCAGCATCACTGATACCTCGTTATGCAGGCACTTGAAACAATGTTCATCACCCTTATCATCAGGGACATGCAAATCAAAGCCACAATGAGATATCAGCTCATACTTGTGAGACTGTCCCATATTAAAGAAAAAAAAAAAAGGAGGTGGAGGAGGGAGAGGGGGGAAGAAAGAAAGAAGAAACAAGTGTTGCCGAGGTTGTAGAGAAAAAGGAAAAAGGAACTATCTTACCTTAACACTGTGGGAATGTAGACTGTGGACCCAGGTCCTATGGAAGGAAGCATGGAGATTCCTCAAAGGACTAAAAATGGATTAGACCCAGCAATTCCACTCCTAGCTAATAAACATTAATTTGAAAAGAAACCTGCATACCTGTGTGTATAGCAGCACTATTTACAACATGCAAGATAGGGAAACAACATGAAAGCCTCAGAACATGTGGACCAAAGAGGTGTGGTAGATACTGTTATACACAATGGAATACTCTTCAACAACATAAAAGATACTTTCATGTGATTTGCAGCAACGTGGATGGAGTGGAAAGGATTATCCTAAGTGAAGTGAGCCAGGAGAAAGGCAAACACCAATTTTCACTTATATGTGGACTATAGAGAAGCAAAACAAAGGAACAAGTTAACTTTAAAAATTACCCTTGAGGCCCTCCCTGGTCCCACAACTGGTTAAAGCACAGCACTAAGAAGCTAAAGCCACTTCAGCATGAGTTCGATCCCCACCCCAGAGGTGACCACATGCTGCAGCAGACCTCTCCTGGCCTGCCCACTGCCCCGGGCCCTCAGCAGTGTCCTTCATCAGTCTGCCTGTTCTGCTCCCCACTCTATCTCTGGTAAATCCTCTCACCATTCCTGCACCTCTGGCCTGTACCCGAGTTCTGTATGCATAAATAAATAAATCTTTTTTAAAAAATTACCCTTGAAATCTGACAGATATAAGGCATCCAGGATGGCAAAGGAGGGGAATGAGATCTGTGGAGGTGAGAAAACAGGGAGAAGGAGAGCGCAATGGACTGGGTGGAGGACTGAGGGAGCTTTAGTGGTGGGAGAAATCCTATATTGTGATAAATTCTGAAATTCTCAAAAAATTCCAGAGACCCTCAAAATTCCAAATAGTCCAAGTGAATTGAAAAGCAAAGAAGTCTGTTACCAGGGAAAGGCAGGAGAGGTTAGGATCGCCTTGTCCACTTCTCCGGCTCCTCCCCATCTTTGTTCCCTCTAGAGTTAGCCAAGGTAGGATCAGGGGAATGCCATCCTCACCCTTTCCAGAGTGTCTTGGGTGACCAACCAACCACATGCTACCCATACCCTGCAACCTCTGGGCTTTCCTACCTTCCTCGCCGGGGCAGTCCTCAACCTGGCCGCTCTCTGCTGATTTACTTTAACATTCTATTCCCACCCACAAAAGACACTTCATTTGCTTTCACAGTAAAGGGCCCATCCCATTCTATAATCTTGTGACACTTTCCATTGTGTCTCAGAGCATAATGCTTTCTGACCTTTCCTTTCAATGTGGCTTATCCTTTGTCCCTCCCACAGGACAGGCTTACATTTCTTGAGTACTTTGTCTGCATTTACAATTTAATCCTGTAACAACTCTGTGAGTGAGAGATCAATCATCATCTGTATTTTGCTAGTGTTTATTTGAATCCTGACGTCACCCCTACCTCTGTGCAAGCTTCATGCATGGATCTCGCTAAACCACAGCTCTGGAATCAGTGTCCTGGGAGTGAGAAGCATGCCTGCTTCATGGGGTGTGAATGAGCATTAAACTAAAGGATTCAAGTGGAGCCTTGACACAGTGCCTGGAACCAATGCCCTGAGGCCAATTTCTGCCCAGTAAGTGGCAGAGACAGTCTTGGTACCCCAAAGATGCCATGTCTTAATCCTCAGAACATATGAAAAAATGTGTTGCCCTACCCTGCAAAGTTACTTTTGCAAATGTGATTAAATTCAGGACTTTGAGATAGGGAGATTATCTTGAACTGTCCAGGTAGGTCCAAGGTAGCCACAGGGTCCTTATGACAGGGAGCCCCGAGCACCCATGAAGGACTGAGATTTGGATCTGCCACCTGGGAAGAGGTACCATGGGGAGGCCATTTTGTTGCAGGGTTACCAGGAATCTGTGGTATAATCAGAGTCCTGAGGCCAGTAGAAGGCCATGCTCAGAGGCCTGACCCAGGACCCGGGGCTCCAGATTCCAGAGATGCTGTTAGTGTGACAATGGACATTTCTCCTAAAATGCAGTAGCAGAAAAGAACGTTCCTTTCCTTCCTAAGTCTTGGCATGTGTAGACATTATTGCTGCATTGGGAGAGCCCAAAGGGTGTGTTCCCTGGAGATCAAAGTCAGAAGTCCACCCTCCAACCCAACCCAATGTCCCGCAACCCCCGGTGGGAACAAAACTCAGGAGAGTTTTGTTCATATTTAAAAAAAAAAAAAAAAAAAACGTAGACAACATTTAAGGGAGAAGAATAGAGGAACACAGGGGGCAGGTAGAGAGAGCACAAATCTTGCCTCTCTCACCACTCTCTATTCCCATCTTAGACCTCTTCAACCTCATCCTCTCTATCCTTCTGGTTCCTTGTTTGTGTCCAGCCCCAGGCTAAGAAGAGGTGAGCATAATCACTTTCCTTCCTAAAGAGAGACCCAGTAGATACTCTTTTTTTTTATTTTCTTTAACCTTAGGAAAACAAGCAAGAAGTTCACTGTTTAATGGATTTAATGGTTTAATGGATGATTTCTGGGATCTAACTACTGCAACAAATTGTCTTCCTCTTTAAGGCAAGTTGAGTTAGTATTTTCAGTTACTTACTGCTAACTGAAAACCAACAAATTCACCTTCTGTGATTGGGCAGGCACTCTGTTATAATAATATCTCAGATAATGGATACTCCATTTCATTTTAGATATCACTTTAAAATGAAATCCCACAAATTATGAGATGAGATATTAGGAGATGAATACAAAATATTTTAAGTACACAATTCAGTCCAAACACATATATTTAGAGGAAAAAGTTTTCAGATTTGGAGAAAACACTGTCAGGATATTTTCTGCATCCATTGGGACATTTCAGAGCACCTCATTTTCTAACCCCAATCACGTTTCAAATGCTCCATAAAGGAGAACTGCCATCAGCTAATTTTTCAGTGATGTCCCTCCTGTGTCATGTCTCCAGGGCCACAGCAGGTAGAAGGAGCTTGCTGGGAAGCCATTCCACATTGGGAGGACAAGCAATGACTTAAACATGTATACAGATGACTGTGATCCTCATGAAATTTCTCATGTGGTCAACTGAACACAACCTAAACCACAAAAATGAAACTCAACAACTGCTTTCTAAGGCTGATCTCAAGGAGACTTTTCTTTACTTTTACCCTAAATTTCTCATGTTCCAGTTCAAACCTAGCTTAGTTCCCAGTCATAAAAAGCTGGATATGAGCTTCTCTCCCTCGTTCTGGTCACTTCTTCTATAGCACTGTAACCCATGTGCTTCAAGCCATAAATCTATCTTGATTGTTATGAAGATGGTATTTTCCTTCCCTAATTCATAAATGAGTCTATCTTTTCTTATCTTTTAATTTTAATTTTACCAGTTTGTCAATAGTTTATATCCTTACCAGTGTTTTGACAGTATATGATGTCTCCCTCTGGTGTAGTCATCATAGCACTCCCACAACCAAAGCACCCATAATTTTCCATAGTCCATTCTGTTCTTGCCCTATCCTACCTAATTCCCCACACCCCCTCCCCATATAAAAGCATCAAGTCTGTAGTCAGGTTTGTTTTAAAATTTGTCCTTTACTGACTCTTTGGTGTTTCTATCTTCCACATATAAGTGACTTCTCTGGTATTTCTACTTCTCCTTCTGAATTACTTCTCTTAGCATAATCCCTTGTATTTCCATCCATGTTAAAAATGGCAGCTATCTTTTTGGTAGCTGAGTAGTATTCCATTGTGTAAACATACCACACCTTCTTGATTCACTCATCTGTTCTAGGGTATTTAGTTTGTATCCTGATCTTGGTTATTGTAAACAATCCTAATATAAGCATAGGAGTTTCCTTTAAAATTAGGTTTCCTTTAAAATTAATGTTTTTATATTTTGGACATAGATTCATAGGAGTAGAATTTCTGGATCATATGGCCAATCGACCATTTTTTTTTCCTTTATTTTCAAAAATATTTGCCTCTGCAACTCTGACATTCCATTGAATTTAAAATTCCATTGATACAAACTATTATATTATTTTTAAAAAATGTCATTGGTACATAAGATCGCCATTTAATGTACCACTAACAAGGAAAATCTACTACTTGGAAAGATACTGTATGCCATCAAATCTAGAGTTCTATTATAATTTCATAAATACAAAAGCTTGTCTTTAAAATGTGTCTTAGAATTATTGCAGAGAAATGATATTTAACTTTTGCACAGATGTCCTCCAAAAAGAATGCAAAAGAGATAGAGGCCATTCACACCATATTGCCTCCTGTCGGCTTCTGGAGACTACTGAACCTATAAAATAGCACTGCATTGGCAATGCCATGGGTTTTTGTTTGTTGTTTTTTTTTTACAAAAGGTCATCTTCCCAAAGCTAACTGTCCTCCTACCCTTTGGTTAGTCCTGGCACAAGGATGACACCATCAAGAGTATTCAGCCACTAGAAGTGTCTGAGTGACTCTCTGGAGCAGTCATGCCTTTCTTGAGATTCTTAATATGTGGATATTTGAAACAGTATGGAATGTTCCAAATGAGCTTCATGAGTAGTTGCCTAGTTTTATGCATCTCCACTACTCTGAAATTTTTCTTTTGCCACCAACTCACCCTCTTTATCTGTGTGTGTGTGCGTGTGTTTGCACACATCTGTGCATACGTAAGGACGTGGGACAAAGGTAAGTCCATAGCCCCTGCCCCAGAAACCAGTAGGTTCTCAGAGTGGTTGAGCCACAAGATGTAAAATATGAACCACTCAGTGTTCAAGGTTTCTTCCATATACAGAAAACCATCTTTAGTGAAACACAGTAAAGCCAACATTCTGATAAAACAAGAAGGCCCCTGGAGAAAAAGAGCCAAGGTAGTTTCTATCTCTGGCTCCAGTTCCACGCCATTTAGTTTGAAGCACAGCCACATGCTTGCATCAGGTTATGCATACCAGAGACATAAATATCCTTGAAAGAACACATTGTCTTTTTTCACTGGCCTCCTTACAATGCCTTCCATCCCCTGCCACACAAATATCTAAGGTACATGCCAGCCATATCCCTGTCTGAGCAGCTTTTAGAGCTTTGATGAAGCCAGTAGGGTGTCTGGAACACTGGAGGTCATAGAGGGAGTGACTCCCCACAATCACACAGTGTTCTATAGCTCCTGTCCCCATTTTGGAGAGTGTGCATGCAAACTGGTGTTCATGAAAGGGAGCAGGTGAGGACATTCTTATACTGGGACTGCCAGATGGAACCTTCTAAAATGACTCAATCCTTAAACTTAAGGTGCCACATGTAGAATTTTAGTTCCTTGGATTCAAGGACTTTTTGTTTTTCTCTGCCATAACCCCAGTGCCTAGAACAGTACCCATCACAGGACAGACACTTGAGAGGCACAGACTGAATCATGAATGAAGCAGCCACTTCAACAAGTGTGAGGCTTCTGCCTGCAGTGGTGCATGAGTAGAGCATCAAGAGAAACAAATAGGGTCCAGGATCCACCTCTGCTATGTACTGGAAGAACAGAAATAAGCAGGTCACCCCCAGCCCCATGCCATTACATTATGGATGGAGTAACCCTCTAGGAGCTACTTTTAACTTCAACTGGAGTCATTCCTACAAAAGCCATTTGTAAACAAGAAGAAGTTGAGGAAGCCCTTGGCTGTAGGACTACATGGAAAAGGCATGAGAGGAATTTCAAAAGCTGGAAACAAAATAAAGGCTACAAAACAGATTTTTATTTAAGGAAATTTTGGGCAAAACAAGATTCTGTTTTTAGAAAGGGTCTTGAGAAGCTGAGCCCTGGACGTAACTACAGCCCAGGCCCAGGCAGCCAGACTCAATACCTGCCCATGCCAACCCCCAACTGTGCTCCCACACTCAGGCCAAGGGGCACCACCCTGGAGGCATGACATCTTACCCCGGGGAACTTGCAGTATTTCAATCAATTAACTGTAAAATAAACACCCACATGGGCTGATAAAGCTTGTGCTGGTCACTGTCTCATTGGGAAACATACAATATACTTTATATGATTCTTTCTACCTGGTTCCTTGTACAAAGGAGAGGAGTCTTAAAGGGGCTTTAGTCATCTAAAGTTTTTAGTAATAGAACTATGTTTTCAAACAAATCCCCCTGTAGATAAATGACAAAATAGCTTATCTATTGTAAGTGTACACATAGAAATTATAAATGGGACAGGTCCTTTGTAAAGAGTCTACAGTGAGTGCTGGAGCTAGGGGCTGGTTGGGGGCTGTGCCCACACTCTCCCCCACCCACCCTCAGCCCATGCTCTTCAGTGTCTCCTTCAACACTCTGTAAACAGTGGACCCATGGGCACATCTGAGGTACTTAACAGGAGGTATGCATGTGGAATCTGCTGTTGCAGGAAATCTGGATGTGTGTCAACTGACCAGCAGCATCCCACGTTTTCTCTGTCCTCTCTCCAATCACAGTCCTCTATGACTTTTCTTTTAAAAGATGTCCTTACTATTTGAACAAGTTTGAAGCTGAATAATAAAACTTTCTTCAGAAATCCTGTGAGCTGCGCAGTCTGCTTGGGCTCACATGACTGCATAGACACGTGCTGCCCTACTTATGAAGTCACCCCTTGTGAAGTCACACATGGTGCAGCCATAGGCCCAGAGCAACCACTGACCTACTCAGAAATGATTTCAAGTGCAAATACACTTGACCATGAGGTCTTCTTGGACACAGGAGTGCTCAGCTCATTATCAAGGTGCATTAAGTACCTGTTAAACAAACCATCCCATAAGTTCTGTTTTGGAACAGGTAGGTTTGTCATTTGGGGGGGGGGATGTATAGGTAGAAGGGGATCTCTGCCTTATTATTGATGATGTTATTTTCATCATTATTATTTCATCATCATTATCATTATTATTGCTGTTGCATCCACCTAAGTCTTTGTGCCTAGTGTTGGCTTATCTTTCCAAGAATCCAAATAAAATCATTAATCAACTCAGCCTCAGGGACTGACTTCAAGGTTGGCCATCAACCTCTGTCACTGACAGATGAGAAGGATGGGAAATAATTAGAAATACATGAGCAGTTGCTTTCAAGAGAAGACGGGGCCATGGTCCTTTCTTTACTCCGCCTTCATGGCCAAGCACAGATGTGACCCAAACAGATGATATGCCCTTCAGCTGGCCACAAAAAGTTCACCTGTACCAGATGTGGCAGAGTCAGAGCCAGGAGGAACTTGGGAGGACATCTGGAAACTGAGGCTCAGATGAGAGGAGTTAAGGGGAGTATCATACAGCCAGCTGAGACATGACAGAACCAAGGACTACTGGTCTCTGACTCAAATCTCTCACAGCCCTCTGTGTTGATGGGAGCACACATTAAATCATAAACAAAAGGATGATGGAAAGCCATGGTCCACACTGCAAGGTGTAATCCTAGAGATTCTGACTGACCACATCTCTGGATGAGTCAACAGAACAGGACATCAAGTAAAGAGGGCCACAACCAAAAAAGTTCATACTATATGTGATGTTCACCCACATTGCCTTCAGCTGCCAGCCAACTGCAGACCACAAGGAATTGCTGGCTGCTTAGTGCAGCCTTTCCAGAAGTTCAGAAAGTAACTGGTGATGTGCCAGCAATACCACCTCTCCAGGAGGAAATACATCTGAACCAAATCCTAACCTGGGGCCTGAGGACAACTTATGACTAAACAGCGGAGGAAGTGAAATGAGAGTCACAGAAATTGTTCTCATCTCTGACACTGCCTCTCAAGTACTAATGTTGAATAGGTACCCTGAACACTCTGTCAGAATCTCCAGCACTCTGTTTCTTTGCCCAATAGAACCCCTTTCCTCAGCCATTTCTTTGCACTGCTACTATGCTCTACTAACCAAAGATAAACTTTTTATCCCACACCCAACACTTAATAACTACAGTTCAATAACTACACCCTTTCACACCCATTCCTTTCTTTGCTCCCACCACTCCCACTCAGCAGACATCGCCCATGTTTCCCAGATGTCAGATTGGAGCCCAGTGGCCCATGGTCCAGCAGTAACAAAATGTGTGTTCTCAATGAAAAGTCTGAATGAATGAAGAACCATGGTCATCTGTATGTGTTTCACAAGACTGTAGATGGAAAAAAAGACTAAAAATGCTCTAAAAAAATAAATTGCCTTAGTGTTTACTATTTTAAGCCAAAAAATTTTGAGAAAGATCTGCATGAGATGGAGATGGCATTGCACAGAACTGAGGATGCACATGCCCTGGAGAATAAGACACAATATACAGAGTTTAATTCATGACAATGAAGGACTATTGGTATGTTCTGTGCCCAGAATGATGGCTTCTCTCTCAACATAAGACATGCTCTTGGTGACTGCAGCAAATGTATCAGGAGTGGCCAAGTCAAGTCTAGAGGGCAGCGAGTTGGGAAGGCCCCAAGTTGTTCTGCTTTAAGCTATGGATAGATCATAGCTTATCCATCTTTGCTCCTGCCAAGAACCCTCCTGCTTCCAAGCACTGGCACTTGCCTTCTGTGTTGCTGTTTGGTGTAGGTGGCAAAGGCCAAGTCAACTGCAAAAGTTCTCCCATAATGACCTGTCAGTGACAGGTGTGGGTCAAATAGTGTTGGTTGTTTATAGTGCATCCCAATAACTAGGTACATAATAGTCAAATTTCAGAAACACCTGCACTACAGTGGAGTTATCTGTCTCTGAGGAGACTCCAAAAATACTCAGTCCCCACAGATACTTATCTGTACAACCCTCTATAAACTGATCTGAGGACTGTCACCCATTGTTTGAGAAAGTACATCTTGGAATAAGATAAGAAATGAGGCTTGGAACAAATCCTATCTCTGGATCTCATCTGTAACATGAAGGGAGTACACAGGTAAGACTTTCAAGCTCCTAGATTAAATATCTTGCTAGATCTGCTGCTGTGAGTTCATCAAGACAAAACTACTATCTGGAAAATGGGAGAAAATGAGTAGATAAGCTAAATAATCTGCCCAATTATCCTAAATGGTTGTTTGTACTCAACTGAGCATAAGGACTCATTATTTGGTGTTCTAAAAGCATATAATTTGAGGCATGATAACCTCTGAAAGAGGAAAGTTCATTTCTGAGAAAAGATACTTGAGATTATTATGCCAAAAAATATCAAAGAAATTCAAGAACATAGCCCTTAGTGAGAAACTCTGGGCATAAGGCACTTTCCTCTCTACCTGAACTTTCTCACCAATCTGGCCTTTAAATACCAATGGAGTCACTGTCCACATTGTGATTTCACTCTACAGGCACCCTTAGTCCCAGCTGTCTTTCTAGCCTCACAGAAGGTCTCAGTCAGTTTCTCCATATCTCCTAATCAAAGCAAAACAAGTGACAGAAGAGTTTGGAGTAGTTTGCTTTCTCCCAAAACTGGAGGGCAAGTCTTGTGGAATATCTTAATAACCTGGAACCCTAACTAGCTATTGTAGGACTCAGATTCAAAGCATTATTTGAGAGTCCTGCCCTCTATCTACATACATGCTTCCCCTTCTAATTTGTCTATCAAGTTTGGAAAAATCTCATGTCTAAGAAAAAAATGAAATAAAATACTTTTAAACACATAAAATTTTTCTTAATTGCTCACCATTTTGTACAAATAGTCAAGAAAATATCTTGTAATTTGGGTTTAGACAGCCCATGGCAAAGAGGGTTTTACTGCTCCTGTTTTTCCCTCCTGAAGGAAATGGGTTACCCAAGTCTCCTTGAAATCTCAAATCCTTCATTGAGCAGGGAGTGAGGCAGAAATGCAACATTAGACAGATGCATCAGAATAGCTGATTGCACAGTGACCATGACTGTCATGTCGGGCCAATGTGGCCTTCCCTAGGGTCAAGTGGCACCTCTGTGTCCAAGAGGAGAGTTGAAAGGTATTGAGATGGAGAAAAGGCGATTTTCTGGGGTAAGGCCACACCCCAGTGAGACAACATGCCCAACGCGAGAGCTTCTAGCTGCACATGCTCCCTCTTCCTGCTTCAATTCTAGTCGCTGCTTACTAGCAGCCTGCAGCTAGACAGCTGCAGGGGCCCTCAGCAGGAAGGCAGATGCCCCTGAGTTGGGAGGGACCACATGTTTGTGGGGAAGCAAATTAGGCAGACCCAGACCCCACACTAGTGTTGGACTCACAATAACGAGACGTAAAGTCTTGCATTGGAAATCAAAGGATCCACCATCAGAAATGAAAAAGAGACTTGAATTGCCAGCAATACTAGTGGGGAAAGTCTCATTATTAGCTCACCATGAGCTTAATGTGAGCCAACTCTCTGACAGCTCTAGGAATATTAATTAATAAGCCAGGACCGCTTCAGCGGGCATCCAAAGAAGGGCTGCTGCCAGTCACTTCCATGTCTCTACAACTCATCACCTCCACATCTCTGCTGTGTCAACTTCTGTGAACATCCTCAATGATCCTACCTTCAGCCTTCTGTTACCTTCTGTAACTGCTGGTCATCATTCCCTCCCATCACCTCCCCTCTTTTGCCCCCACCACATCTGTGTCTCTGCAGCTCACACTACCCTCTTGAGCTACAAACACATTTCCAAGTGTCTATGATACCTGAACTTTCCCCAGGCCTTGTGGAACACTGGACAATAACATCTTTCATCTGCCTGTCCCATGCCGATACCTGTCATGCCTGAAAAACATTTTCCACTTAAAGTGATTCTGAGCCTTGTTTCACATCCTTCCCATGTCTTTTGCTCACCTTCTGCAAATGCCATGTCCAAGGCAGCATCCTCAATCAGCCTCCATCTTCCCAGTTTTGCTCAAGCCATCAGCACCTCTTCCAGAACCATGGCAATAACCTCTTTCCCTAGTATATTTTTCTTATTCACCAAAGAACAACCAGAGAATTTCAAAATGTGCATTGATTATTATCACATCCCCTTGTAACACTCCCCATCTCCTAGAGAATAAAGCACAGATCCTGTAAGATTTCTGAGGGGTCTCAAGATCCAGGACCTGCACACCTCTCCCACCTGCCTACCACTATGCTCACATAGAGGACATCCTCTCACAGCCCTTTTACACTAGGCCCTAGTAGAGACTACAAAACTAGCTCTATTGCAAATCCTTGGTTTAAAACTTGGCATGAATGCAAACTGTAGAAGGTTCCCCTGTCACCCCACTTCCCACTCCAAAAGTGATGCTATCTCGATTTGAATGCACTTTATTATGGAATTTTCACACATGTCAGTCTTGCCACGAAACTGAGAAATTTGAAGACAAAACCAAGTCTTGTCTTTGTGACTCCAGCATCAAACTCAGAGTTTCCAAATGTTTGATTACTTGAAAAAAGAATTTGATTAATGCCTAACTGCTTGGATAGGCGGATGGATTGATGGATGGACAGATGGATGTATGGATGGATGGTGGATGGATAGATAGATGGATGGATAAATATTTTCCACTCTCCATTCCTTTGCATATTACATTGGCCCCTCCTGACCACACGGGCTAAGTCTCCTCCCAGGTGCCTTCTCCTGGTGCTGTTTATAGCAGCAAGATTATCCTTCTCAAGCCAGCCCTTGGCTCAGCAGTATGGAAGTTTGCCTGTGAAAAGTTCATCTAATAAGACTCATGAAGCAGAGAAGCTTCATAGCATAGCAAGCTTGCCTACTATTAATCTGCTTCTGGAAGTGGTGGCATTAGATTCCAGATGAGAAGGGATACTTTCTGATGGGTAAATAAGTTATGTCTGAGTTTTTGAAGGAAATTGCCAGAACAGGAGAAAAGCCACCATCTCTTGTAGGAGATCAAAAATGCTTTGGAGGGAAAAGAGAAGTGCCGTCCCAAAGAGGAGTGACAAATAAACTCCTTTTAACTTTTCATAGCCTATGACTACCAGGTAACCAACGAAATTTTAAGCCAAGCTGAATAATGAGCAGGTAGCAGTAATAGCTTACAAGTCCATTATAGTGAAAAATGGGAAGGGATTTTATTGACTGCTAATTAAAATCTTATACCCTTTCAGAGCATCTGGCAATAGAGGAAAAGGCATTCATTACATGTACAGGACTCAAGATATATAGGCAATCAGTGTATTTTATCTTTTGAGCAACATTCAAAGGACATGACACCCCAGTTTTGGGCAGATTTTCACAATCTGCAGACATTCTAGCAGAGTTTAAATGCCAGCATTTAAAACACCTTCAAAAGGCTGCATTTATGTGATGTCATTTTGTGCCATGCTATTTACCTTTTTCTCATAATGACTCAAATGGCTGGAGTTACTTCAATTCTAAAGATTTATTACACTAACTATAACAGACATTGTTGAATTGAAGCCCTTTGTCTCATTGTCTGCCCTCTTGGAAAATCAGAGATGTAATTTGACAACAAGCATAAAAAAGGGTAAAATATTTTTAAAGAAACCATGATTTTATTGTAAGTCAAGCTTTTCTCTAGCTTAATACACAGCTGAGTATTATGTATGGACGTGGCTATACAGTCACTCCAAGTGTAGGGGGAAGGAAAATTAGTAAAAAAGAAGAAGAAAGGAAAGGAAAGAAATATTTTATTATTCATTAGGATACTAACAAAAAGGAAACTGAGGTTTATAGAAGTTTTAAAAAGCCAGTCCAAGGTCCCAGAGCTACTTATCTATGAATTCAGAAGGTAAGCCTGTACTTAATATATGTCAGGACTGGAGAAGGGTAGAGTTTGCAAGGAGGGAAGCAGCCTGAGTGTCACAGTGATAAGGGGAAAGACTTCGGGGTCTGGCTGAGATGGAAGGCTATCCAGGGGTAGCTCTGTGGGAAGCAAGGAGCCTGCCAGGGAACAAGGTCAGAGCTCTGTCTCACAGAGGAGGAACTGAAGGATCTTTTATGCTAGAAAGAGAACTTAAGAAATTGAAAAAAGGATGACTCTCCCTAAGTCAACACACCCAGTGGTTTGGGAAGTCACACTGCCTGTACTCTGGAAATAAAAGTTGAACTTTGAAGTGGACGTAGATTTATAATTTCCAGGCTTTTGAGAGAAGAAAATTTTAAATACAGGCCCCAAAGAATCCTTATAAGTAAACTTGAATGTTTTATATAACTAAACATATGAGGAAATAAGCCATCCAAATTTAGAGTCAATGATAACAAAGGAGGAAAAGTGAAAGGAGGCAATTAGATGGCAGAGAATGAAGACTTTGGGAATTGTAAGATACACTACTATAAATATAATTTTTTTATCTTGATGACATTATTAAATGGCAATACATTCTTCTTTATTTTAAACATAACAAGACTTTCTTCCTTCAGGTGTGGCCACCAACCTTTTCCTACCACCAAAGCACCCATAGTCCTCCACCATAGTCCACTGTAACATCCTCCACCCCTTCCCTTTGCCCTTTGTTTTTTTCCCTTCCGATACCTCCCCATCTTTGATACTTCAGTTCTATGGTCAGTTTTCAAAGGTCAATTTTAAAGTTTGTCTTTGTTGATATCTTATTTAGTTTCTTTATATTCCACACATAAGTGACACCATAATTAGCTTTGTCTTCCTGGCTCAGTTCACTTAAAATAATCCCTTCCCTTTCCATCCATATCACCACAAATCACATAAGTTTATTTTTTTTATCATTAGGTAGTATTGCATTGTTTATATATAACACATACTGATTCATTCATCTGTTCTAGGACATTTTGGTGGTTTCCACAACTTGGAGATTGTAATTATGCTGCTGTAATCATAAGGGTGCAGGTTTCCTTTAAAATTAGTGTTTATGTGTCCCTTGGGTGGATACCTAGGAGTGGAATTGCTGGGTCTTATGGTGGATTCATTTTTAGTTTTTGAGGAATCTCCACACTTCACTACTATCCATAGAGGTCTGAGTCAGTTTTCTGCATGTCTTCTTTGTAGAAATGCCTCTTTAGCTCTTATACCTATTCTTTAGTTAGGTTGTTAGATTTTTGTTTGTTGAGCTGTGTGTTCTTTGTAGATCTTTAATATCAGCCCCTTTTCAGTTGTATGCTGTGCATATATTTTCTCTCATTCGGTAGGGTGTCTGTTCATTTTGATGACTGTCTCTTATATTGTGCAAATTTTTAGTTCACTGTAGTCACAGTTCTTAATTTTCTCTTCTGTTTTCCTTGCTGCTAGAGATGAGTCCACAAAGATTTTTCTGAAGTTTATTTCATAGAATATTTTGCTTATGTTTTCTTCTGTGTATTTTATGGTTTTAGGTATTTTATTCAAAACTCCAAAGATAAATTAATACCCTCCCTGCTCAAACTGTTCCAAAAAAAAAAAAATTAGAAAAAAATCAAGTACTTCCGAACACATTTTATGAGACCAACATTAATAGCAAAACCACACATAAAAATGACACAAACACCAAAAAAACTACAAATAACTGTATTTAATGAGCACAAGTGCAAAAATCCCTAATAAAATCTTAGCCCAAAAATCCAACAATGCATTCAAAGTATTATACGCATACATGGCTAACTGGGATTCATACCTCAGACACGTTGGTCCAACATACAAAGAAATCATTCAATGTAATTCAGCCCATCAACAAAAACATATGATCAAGATGACAAGAAAGTACTTGATAATATTCAATATCTACTTATCTTGAAAAATGAGAATAAATAAAATATACCTTAACATAAAACCCACAATGGTGAAAAACAAAAAGCTTTTCCACTAAGATCAGGGAAAAGCATGTCCAATTTCATCACTACTGTTCAATATAGTATTGAAAATCCTACTAGCACATTTAAGCAAGAGAAAGATGCAAAAAGACTCCAAATTAGGAAAGAACTATAATTATCACTATTGGCAGATGACTTGATAAAATGCACAGAGCTTGCTAAAGATGCCCATGAAAGAGTAATTGAAACAATAAACCACCAAAATAGTAGCTTACAAAATCAATATAAAAATCATCCCCTTTACTATATGCAAAAACTATGAGAGGAAGATATTAAGAAAACAATTACATTTACAATCATGTACACAAAAAAAATATGAATACTAGAAGTGAATATAACAAAGGTGGTAAAGAACCTATACCAATACAAACAAACAAAAAAAAATTGTTAAAAGAAATAGAAAACCAAGGAAATGGGAAGGACATTCCCTGATCATTAATTAAAAAAATCAACATTATCAAAATGGACATCCTATCCCAAGCAACATATAGATTCATTATAACTCCAATAAAAAAAAATTCAATGGTGTTCTTCAAAATTTAATTTACTATTTTTTTTTTGACAATAGTAATAGTTTACTGAAATTCACATGGAAACATAAGAGACCCCAAATAGCCAAAGTAACCTTTGACAACAAAGAGGAAGAATGTCACATTTCCAGATTTCAAGCTATATTATAAAGCCATAATAATAAAACAGTATGGTGCTAGGGAAATAAAACAGACACACAGACCAATGGAATAGAATTTAGAATCTGGAAATAAGCCCATATTTATGAGGATAGTTAATCTATGACAAATGAGCCAAGAATAGACACCAGAACAAGGACACCCTCTTCAATAAATTGTTAGAAAAATTGAACAACTGCCAAAAAAAAAAAATGAAATTAGCCCACTATCTCACACCACACAAATTAACTCAAAATGGATAAGACTTATGTGTAAGGTCTAAAATACATAGAAGAAAATATATGCAAAACACATCACAACATAAACTTCAGTGATGTCTTTCAGATTCATCTCCTCTCTAGCAACAAGAAAAAAAAAAGGTTTGAATATCATGAAACTAATAAGCTTCTGCACAGCAAAAGAACTGTCACTAAAATGAAGGTACCCTATTGAATGGGAGAAAATATATGCACACCATTCATCTGACCAAGGACTGATGTCAACAATCTACAAAGAACTCATACAACTCAACAAAAAGAAAATAAATACCCCAATTTAAAAATGAGCAAAAGAATTAAATTGGCATTTCTCTAAATACATGCAGATGGTTGACAGGTACATGAAAATGTTGTTAATCATCACTTACAGCAGGAAAATGTAAATCAAAACCACAATGAAATACCTCTTTCCTATGAGAATGGTCCATCTCAGAAAGACATGAAACAAGAGTTGACAGTGGCGTAAAGAAAAAGGAACCCTCTCACATGGGTGACATTTAAATACCTGTTACAAACCCTATGGAAAACCATATGGAAGTTTCTCCGCCTGAAAATGGATCTTCCACATGACCCAATAATTCCACTCCTAGGTATGTAAGTGAAGAATACAAAACCTAAGTACACAAATAGAGCTATGTGGATCAGGAATATGTGGTATATACACAGAATGGAATAATATTCAGCTATCAAAAAGGGTAAAATCGTGCTATTTGCTGCAATGTGAATGGAGCCTGAGGAATTTTGCTAAATGAAATTAGAAGAAAAACAAACACTAGATGATATCATTTATATGTGGAATATAAACAAGCCAAACAAAGATCAAATGAAGTCAAACTTAAAAACTAGTCCTTGGCCCTCTCTGGTGGTGCAGTGGGTTAAGGCACAGCACTGGGAAGCTAAAGCCGCTTCCGCATGAGTTTGGTCCTCCCATGCCCCGGAGGTGACCACGTGGTGAGCCAGACCTCTCCTGGCCCGCCCGCTGTATCTCTCAGCAGTGTACTTCATTGGTAGGCCTGTTCTGCTCCCCACTCTGTCTCTTTGAATCCTCTCACTGCCCCTGTATCTCTGGCCTATACCCAGTTCTGTATGCACAAATAAATAAATCTTCTTAAAAAAAATTCCTTCTGCAAAAAAAAAAAAAAAGAAAGAAAAAAACAGTCTTTGAAAGCTCACCATAGAACTGAGGCAACCAGGGACAGGTGATGGGACGGGAAACAGGCACAAAATGGGGACTGAGCACAATGGACTATGGGTGTTTTGGTTGTGGGTGTGCTACTGGGACTGTACTTGGTGGGGAGATCCTATACTTTCAAAACTAACAAACTAACAATGTAAACAAACAATACTTCAATTTTTAAAATAAGTAAAAATAAAACTGTAATTGGTAGCAAAAATTAAGTTTAAAAAAGTTTTAACTAGCCCTCCCTGGTGGCGCAGCGGGTTAAAGCACTGCACTGAGAAGCTTAAGCCACTTCTGCATGAGTTCGATTCCCGCCTGCCCCCGGAGGAGACCACATTGTGTGGCAGACCTCTCCTGACCCGCCCGCTGCTTGCCTCAGTAGTGTACTTCGTCGATCTGCCTGTTCTGC
>NW_004567123.1:755058-758772 GCF_000260355.1 Condylura cristata | reverse complement strand
CTGTACCCCAGTTCTATATGAATAAATAAATAAATCTTTAAAAAAAAAAGTTTTAACTAAAAATCCAATTTAAGAAATTCAGAACAAAGGAAAAATACCAAAAATAGAAGGAAGGAAATAAAGATAAGAAAATATAATGAAGTAGTGATAGCCTAAATACAGTCAATAAAGCAAATTTACACAGCTATACAATTACAAATGGCTATGGTGGTTTAAAAATGCATATCTTAAATATGTGCAGTTTTTGCATGTCAATTACCTTAGTTGTTTGGGGGAAAAGGTGGTTTTGACATTTGAACAAAAAGAAAGATTTAAATAGTACACATTGGTAAGTGAAAAATGCAAACTGCAAAATAGTATAATCTCCTTGTTGTGACTTGTAAAGGGGAGTTGGAGCAGAGAGCATGATGAGAGGAATGTCATAAACAGAGGTTACCTGGGGGAAGGGAGACTGGCCATTGGACAAGCATAGAGCAAGATGTGGAGACCCCGATGGGTGCAAATTCAGAAAGAAGAAAAATGCAGCCCCTGCTGCTTTTCCACCTCTGGGCAGTTCCTGCAGGGCTCTGTCTCTTACCTTGGACATTTTAATGCCACATGAAAGCCCTCAGTCTGCCCCATTCATCAGCAAAGTGACCACAGCCTCTGATACCCACAGCTCCTCAGTCATCTCTTCAGCCTTCAGTCTCAGTGTAGATGCCAGCTAACGGGGGCAGTCACCAGACAGAACTATACTAGGTCAGGTGATATGAGAAATGGTGTCCCCAGGTGGCACTGCATGACAACCTGGAATGCCCTCACCCAGTGTTCTAGGGCCCTATACAATGCGAGACCAGAAAATGTTGCTGTAGCTGGGTGAAAGACAATCTGTTTGCATCAAACAGTACTAATTCAACTTTCTTATTTCTTTTTAAAAGGCTAAATTTCCACATTCCAAAGAATCTAGGTTTTTGTTCTTACAGATCATGCTCAGGGTTAAAAACTGCTAATGTTTTCTCCGGCAACTAGCTGGCAGTAAACCCATGTTCCTGGAAACATGTTTGTGCCTCACCAGAACTTCTATAGCAAAAAAAAAAAAGAGAAGGCACTTAATTCCATTTATCCACAGAGTTTTCTCTCCCAAATAGACCTATTGATACATCCCATATCTTAAAAGTTTCCCTCCCATAACATGGGCAGCCCATGGCATCAATGGTTTACATATGGTTGGATGAGCCAGTGGAGACCAGATATGGTCATACATACAAATATGGCATATGAGGGTGAAGCCAGGGGGGCTGAGTCAGCTGTAAAGTTTCTAAACAAGACCTTGCCTTCAGGAGTCACAAGTGAGATATGACAGGAGGAAGAAGATAGGTGTCACTGAAAAGTATGTTGATAAAGATCTATAAGGCATATACAAAGGAAAAATTAAAGGAATCAAGGAGCATTTTGCAGGGAAGCTGAGCCTTGAAAGATGGTTCAGTTGGCAATTGGCATAGAAGGGATTGCAAGGCTTAGCGGGAGGGATCCATCTGTAAAGGCTCAGAGGTGGTATGAATTAAGTATTTGTATTCATTATCTGGTGCTGCCTAACAAATTCTCCCAAATATAACTTTTTTTTAAGATTTATTTATTTATTCATACAGAACTGGAGTACAAGTCAGAGGTGCAGGGGCGGTGAGAGGATTCACCAGAGACAGAGTGGGGAGCAGAGCAAGCAGATCAATAAAGAACACTGCTGAGGGAAGCAGCAGGCGGGTCAGGAGAGTCTGCCACCATGTGGATCACCTCTGAGACAGGCAGGGAGGGAGCTTATGCTGAAGTGGCTTTAGCTTCTTAGTGCTGTGCTTTAACCAGCTGCACCACCAGGGAGGGCTCCAAAACATAACTTTTAAAATACCAAATGTATTAATTAACACACACCACTTCTGAGGCTGGAAACTGGACTGGCTTGTTGGCCATTGAAGCGTGGCGGGGTAGGGCTGCAGTCATCTGATGGCTTGGCTGGGGCTGGAGAGTCCACATGAACCATGTCACTCATCTGGCTCTTGATGAATGGTCCCTTGCCTCCTAGACTTCTCCATTGGACTGGTGACATTGCAGTTAACTTTCCCAGACCAAGTGGCCTACCCAAGAGGAGAAAGTCACAGTACCTTCCCTCTAGTCTCAGATGTCACACTCCACTTCTACCCCATTCATTCCTAAGCAGTGACTAAGTGCAACCGGAGCAAGGAAAGAATAAGCTGCACATGATGAAGGGAGATGGAGAAAAAGATCCAGGCATCTTTTTAACTGCCAAGGCTCATTTGAGGAATAGTAAGAACTGCTGTTTGATAAAAACTTGTGGAATAAGGAAGAATGGTAAAATATAACGTTGGAGAGGCAAGCTACAAGCATTTCATAAGGGTCTTTGCATGATGACCTCAGGAGTTTTGACAACCTAGAGACCATGGGCTGGAAACGGTGCCAAGCTGCCAACAAACATGGGGAGGGGCAGCTGAGATGCCCTGGGAAGTGACAGAGAGAGCAGGTGTCTGGCCAATGATGTGGGCTTTTTTTCCCACTAGAGGTTTGATTGTTGTGTGAAATTTAGATGTTAAAACTAATTTTTAGAAGTATTTAAACACTGCTTGAGTCAAACAGAATATATATGAGCAGAGGTCACAACAAGATAATACCCATAACCTTAGGTGCCAGGATCTAGCAAAGCTGTGCACCCTCAGAGAAGATGATTCTGGAAGCAGAGCTGGGAATGGAGTTGGATGCAGCAACTCTAAAGGAAGAAAGATGTGCAGGAGTCCATGTCAGGGCTCAGAGGGCTTCGTGCCTGGGACGATGCCAGCCATGCTTGCCAGAGTCGAGGTGAGCATGCTGAAAATAAACCTAAACGGGTTTCAACCAGCCCAAATAGTCCTAAACCACGTGCCAAATATAATTTCTGTTGCTCCTTCCTGCTCCCAGAGGTGTTGTTTAGTGCCCTCCCACCAAGACTAAGTGTGGACTGAACTTAATAACTTGCTTCTGAAGAACAGAAGGGAAGTAGGAAAATAATTTTACACTGGAGACATGTGGCAAACATCAATGACCAAAGTCAACATCACTACCATGACCAACGGAATCCAGGTACCCCTGATATGGTATCACGAGGAGAACATTTCATGTCTGTGTGTTCCTCACAAAAGCCTATAAGCCCCCATCACAAGAGAACATCAAACAAACCCAACTGAGGATACTCTAGAGAACACCTAATCAGTGCCTGTCACAATGGTCAAGATCACGAAAATCATGGAAAGATCAAGAAACTATCACAGAGGAGATGCAGGAGACATAAGGACTAAATACCATGTGTGCCCTGCTGGAATCTGTGAACAAAAAAGACATTTATAGGAAATATGGTAAGTGGTCTTAGACACACCTAGTGTGGCAATTTAAGATACAAACAGGGAAAACTTGCACTGTTTTGCAATTCTTCTATAATCTAAAGTTGTTCCAAAATAAAAGTTATTCTTTTCAAGTGACATACATATACACACCCCCAAGCTGCAGAAGTCTTGGAGATAAAGGCAGAGAGGCATGGGCGTGAAGGGCAGGGAAGTGGACTCTGCCTTTGCCCTCCAAACATTAAAAAATACCTCAGTTGGTGGAAAACTGTTTGGAGCTTCCCTACGACCCAGCAATCCCACTCCTAGGTATTTACCCAAAAGACACAAAAATACTGATTGAAAAAGATAC
>NW_004567123.1:735500-754248 GCF_000260355.1 Condylura cristata | reverse complement strand
AAATACCTCAGTCTTATTAAATAAATGAGTGAAGGAATGAATGAATGAGAGAAATGCAAGTGCAGAAATACACATGTACACAAATCAAAATGTGGATCTACAGACACAAAGAACAGAAAAGTATGAATTTGACTACACTCAGCAATGAGTGACAAGTTAGAATAGAAAACCTGGCACACCATGGAGAGGAAAAAGAGGCTAGATTCTTACCTTACTTTTTCAATAACCAGGCTTGAGATGTAGTCAATAATTACATAGAAACAGTACAACTACAAAGGTACTTGAAGAAAATGTAGGAAAACGGTGTTAGCCATGACTGAAAATAGATTCATTTAAAATAAAGTGAAACCTGAAAAGATGTATCTACACGAAGGTGAAGTATTTTAATTCAATAAAGTGTCTCATACAAAATTAACTGAAGAAAGATTGCAAGAAGACATCTGTAGCAACCTAAATTGACCAGGGATTAATTTTTAGGTTACACAAAGACCTAGAAATGAATACAAAAGAGACAGGAAACATAATGGGTAAAGGCAAGCAGGACAAACAGCCCATTCACAGGCTTGGGATTTGTGGGTTACACATGTTGAGATGCTCAAGCTGTATTAGCCAGATAAAAGTACATTTAAAATTCTGGCCAAGGGCCGCCATGTGCGATCACCACGTTGGCCGGATGGCCTGAGTTTCATCCCCAGCCAGGGAGCCAAAGAATATCTGGCATGGCAGATCTCTCCTGTCTCACCTGCTGCTCCCCTCAGCAGTGTATTTCAGCAGATCCACCTGTTCTGCTCCCCACTCTGTCTCTGGTGAATATTATCAACCCTCTCCCTCCATGCACTTCTGGCCTACACCCCAGCTCCCCTTCTAGGTAGGTAGGTAGATAGATAGATGATAGATACCTACATACATACATACATACATACATAGATAAATAGTTTTAAAAAAATAAAATTCTTGCCAAGAGGGAAAAAAGATCACATTCAGACACACACACCTGAAAGAGCTTAAACAGAAGGTGAATATATGAACTGTTTTCAAGACCTGGGTTCCAGTCAGCAAAAGACAGAATGCGTTGGGAGACAATGAGCGGCCAGCATGTCCTGCCTGAGACAGGGATCCCCTTGCAGGACAGTCAAGTCCAGGCAGGTGTGGAATTGCCCAAGGCCAGGAATGACCCACTCCAAGGGACCAGAGGGAGTCACAGGGGCTCACAAGGGAGACCCTCTCCAGCAACTCTGGGGAACCTACCCCACAGGCCTCTGTAAGGAGTGCTCAGAGGATTCCATAGCTCTGGGAGAAACATCACTCTAGTTTCCTCTCAGTGTTCAAATGTGAGAGTCGAGTGGATCAAACCCTTTCCAAGCAAATTTGCTACATCCAGAGAAAAGCTTAAAAGCATTGACAGAAACATAGAAATGGCATACAAAGGGTAAATAAATTTCACTACATAAGACACTCAGTCAAAAATGACCAAGCCCTGTAAGCATGTTCCCAAGAGCAGGAGGGCAAAGGCTTCACTCTGCCAGGTGCCATCCATGCTGGCTCCATGGGAAAGTTCCTGCTGAGCACAAGGAAAGCTGATATCTACTAAGGAGACCTTATGTTTGGAGACACAACTTGAAATCACTTTATGAGGTTTTAAAAGGAAGAAAATCCTGAAGGAAAAAGAACAATAACTTACTTGTACCCTCAGCTCCACAGGGTGGCCTGTCTGACACCTGCCATGAGAATGGCTTCTGAGCTCCACCCCACATGTGCCCCTCACCTCCCTCCCCCCTGGGTGCCCCCAACACTACCAGGAAGGACAGAAGCCCGGTGTGCCTTGCCCCAGGGGAGCATAACCCAATGGGCCTGAGTAGGGCCTGGGGAACCCCAGACATAGTCTAGCTCCTCCTTTCGTGATGGATGTCTATCTTCATTTCTGCCCCAGGATGACACAGAAGACCTCCCTGCAGATCCCAAATCTTTGCCCAGAGTCTCTGAGAAGAACCGCATGTGAAAAGCTATTATAGTTGTGACTTGTCCAACTGTTACCTTTGTTTTCTTGACTAAAGGATGTGGCTGAGAATGTCTCTGGCTCTTTTTAGCACAATATGTAGGGGTACCCTAGCACCCCAAATTTTCATACTCTAAAGAAATCCAGCCATTCATGCTTACAATGACAAAGCAGACTAATAGTGTGAAAGAATTTTCATAAAATTAGAGTACATCAAGAGCGAAGAAAGGATAATAGCTTCCTCACAAAACATTAAGATTACCCATCTCCTTATGGACAATGCCCAGCCACACAGGCATCCCATAGCGTGCTGCTGAGGCTGGTTAGTCTGCCATAAGCGTAAGTCCCTTTCTAGCAGGGAACCATAGGAAGGGGTTCTGAAGCAGGTCCCAGAAATCTGGAACAAGATACCACATCAAGGAAACAGCAGCCGTTCCGGCCTCCCCATATGTCTCTCACTCACATGTTTCTACCAAGTGTCTCTCTCTCCTTAGCTCCCAGGTCCTTCCCCAGGGTACCAGAGTGCAAGTCACGCCACAAGAATAAGAGCTCTTCTTTTTCTTCTCCTTCCCTACTTCCCAGAGCCCCGTTGCTTTCCATGAATATAGTTTCACTTGGCCACTCAACTCTGCCCATCATTAAGTGTGGCAGGGAACATGGGACCCCATTTTTTTCCCACTTGCAAATTTTATTATTTATTTTTTTGGTATTTTTACAATAGTTTATTTTTACATCATGTTGTGCCTTTTTTCATCTCAGTTGTAATCCCCGTGGACTTCCCACCACCAATTCTCCCATGTGCCATCTTCCTAGTTCCATACACTCCCCCTCCCCCATTTTTAATCTCACTCGCCACTATATCCCCATAAAATGTCTCTGGTATATTATTATTATTCCCCCGGTCCTTTATGCTCCTGCTATGAGTGAAACTATCTGATATTTTTCCTTTTCTTTCTGGCTTATTTCACTAAGCATGATTTCTTTTAGCTCCATCCATGTTACTGCAAAGGACATGTGTTTATCTTTTTTGATCCTGAGTAATACTCCATTGTGTATATGTACTACATCTTTTTAATCTAATCATCTAATTTTGGGCATTTGGGTTGATTCCATGTCTTTCCTATTGTAAATAAGGCAGCAATAAACATGGGAGACCCCACTTTTTTAAGGTGATATCACTGTAGTACCCTCAAACTGCCTCCTGCCTCTCTATTCAGACACAGCTGGCTCTCTCTAGCTCTCCATGCTCCAAAATGCTTTTCAAAGACACTTCGATCAATGTCATTAGCACTAACCAGTAAATGATTGCACACCCCAACCCTGGGTATATTTCCCTTCTCAGAGGAGGCCACTCTGGTTCAAGACTCACCACATACATTTGTCTCTCCTCCCTCCTAAGCCAGCAAATGAATTTAAAATGGAATTAACCTGTTACCATAAAAAGAATTGGAAACAGACCATCAATGAGCTAGCTAAAGATTTTAATAAATTTCTGGAAGACAGAAAACAGATGGAAATGTGTTGGTGGATGAACAGAGGGTGGAGAGCTGCATCTCTAAATACAGACAGATGGGGGTGAGCAGGCTTGGAGGGTGCAGAGAAGCCTTGGCTCCACCACAGGGGTGGGGGGTACAGTTGAGAAGAGGCTGTGAAAAGAGCCTCAGACTCATCAACAGGTAGGGGAACTGATTTCCTGTCTTTTAACCAGGAAAAACTGTGGGATCAGCCCCCATTAACCAGAAATTCTGTAAGAACAGCCCCCACTAGACCACAACAGGTGGTATTTTCTTTCATCCAAAGGTATTTTCCATGCAACACCTGGGACAACAGAAGCAGACTAAAGTTTTTGTGGTTGAGATCACCATTTCATCTCCCTTCTTATTAACCCTCTCTTTGGACCAGCAAAACAGGTAGCACCCTGAACAGGCAGCACCGCACCCAGAAACAGTTCTGCCTAAATAGAGCCGTGGGGCCAGAGGGAAGGGCTAAGCAATCAGAAGCCTCCTATTGCCCCCTGCTCAGGGCTCAGCCAGCCCAGCCCAGCTGCCTCCTCAGGCCATGTGACCAGAACATGCCCAGGACATGAAAGACGCCAGAGAAGACACAGACTGTCCCTCCCACGTGTGGTCTTTTATGTCAGTGAGACAGGAACAAATAAAATCAAGTGAAAACAAGATCAGGAACTTCCACACTTAGTGGCTCCTTCTCCAACCCACCCCCAACACACACACCCTTGAGATCTGGTCATCTTCTAACAACAGTGCCTTAGAGGGCACTTTCTATCCAAAAGCCTGTCCAGTTTTGTAAGGCTGAAGCCACTTTGTCCTCATTCCAACTCTAACATGTAAAGGACCATCACTCTCCTTTCACAGAAAAGGAAACTGAGGCATGCAGCAGTTACCAAGTTCAAGCAGCCAACAAGTGTGAGACCCTGGACTTGCATCTGGATAGCAGATCATGCACTCTTTAATTTTTCTTTTTAATTACTACACAGCATTGTTTTAGGTTCCAAGCCATGAGTTTTAACAACTGAATACAGTCATGGAGCCACAACCAAGACACCAGTCTCATCATCCCAAAAAAACTATCCCATACTGCTCCATTGGGGTCAGCCCCATCCCAGTTTGTGGGATAGGCTTTTCACCCCTCCATCAACAACACTGTTGTTTTTTTAAAAAAGATTTATGCATACAGAACTGGGGTACAGGCCAATGGTGCAGGGACAGTGAGAGGATTCACCAAAGACGAGCGGGGAGCAGAACAGGCAGATCAACAAACTACACTGCTGAGAGAAGCAGTGGGCCAGACAGGAGAGATCTGCTCTGCCATGTGGATCACCTCCCTGGCTGGGGATCGAACTTGCATGAAGCTAGCTTCACAGTGCTGTGCTTTAACCCACTGGGCCATAGGGAGACATTTTTAAGGACAACACATTTTTAAGGACAAGCATCGTTCAGCTGAGGAGGTTGAGGCTCAGAGTACCCATACTCACACTAAGTCTATGTAACAGGCCAGGGAATTAAAGGCAAGGCATCCAATTCTTAGCACAGAGAATTTTTCTCCTTTCCAGCCACCCTTTGGAGAACTGAGTCATGCCTCCTAAAATTACTTTTAGCCAAATGGCTGTTTTATCACTGGAGCTTTCTGTCCCTTGGACTCTGTACCAAATTGCCTAGTTTCCATTAAAATTCAACACAGAAATTTCTACTGTGTTGGAACTAAATCTGATAGTGTTTACAGTGAGGGAAGTTCTGGAGAGTGAATGGAGCCTTCCTTTCAAGGACATGGACATCAATTGACATATCAGACTGGCATTTAATTGTACTCACTGTGTTGACAGGTCTTCATGAACATGTACTTACCTGTGGTCTCCAGCTTCCCAGCTGAGGCATGTTAACAAATATGTGAAAAATAGAGCTAATCCTTTTAAAGGTTTAACACCAGCTGTAAACTCAATCCAATACCCACGATTAAAAGGCGTGGGACATTCTGAAAGGAAAATCTGGCTTGTCATCCCACTTCAATGTATGCCATTTGCTATTACATAGTATTATCTCATTTTACACTACTGAAATTATCAAATTACATCATCTGCCTCATTTCTGAGAATTCAGGTAATTTTCAGAAATCCTGTTCACAGGTACAAAGTGGGTCTTGAAACATTAGTCTGTGTTCCTGAACAGACAGTTACAGCCACATAATTTCTTACATTTAAGTGTGGTAAATAATATTAGCTAACAGACATTTCTCCTTTTGTAACCAGTGGTGCCCCCTGGATGGGACGGGGGTGGTCTTCCGTTGCTGGTGAGGATAGATAGCCCCAAGGAAAATTCTAAAAGTATTTTGGGATGGAGACTCTGATAAGAAATATAAAGGGGCCCTCTGTGGTGTAAGGGCTTAAAGCACAGCACTATAAAGCTGTCCTCAGCCACTGCAGCACAAGTTCAATCCCAGCCAGGGGATGTGACCCACATGGCACAGCAGACCTTTCCTGATCAGCCCACTGCTCCCCTCAGCAGTGTATTTCAGTCAATCTGTCTGTTTTGCTCCCCACTTTGTCTCTGGTGAATCCTCTCACCCCCCAATCTCTCTGGCCTGTACCCCAGTTCTAGTATGCATAAATAAATAAATCTTTTTTTTAAAAGAAAGAGGGCCCTCCCTGGTGACCCAGCAGGCTAAAGCACAACACTGAGAAGCTAAAGTTACTTTAGCATGAGTTCAATCCCCACCCCGGAGGTGACCCACATGGCACGGCAGACCTCTCCTGACCCGCTCACTGCTCCCCTCAGCAGTGCACTTAATCAGTCGGTCAGCCTGCTCCCCGCTCTGTCTCTGGTGAATCCTCTCACCACTCTACACTTCTGGCATATACCCCAGTTCTGTATGCATAAATAAATAAATCTTTTAAAAAGAAAGAAATATAAAGGACTGCAGAAGCAGTGCCCACCATTTGGCATTTGGGATTCAGTGGTTTCAAATCTTCAGTGATTCCTGGGTCAGTGATTTTGGCCTCCACCACAATGATCTTCCAGGAGACTGTTGCAGGGCTCTGAAGAACATGGAGAGGCTTCCAGCTGCCAACCTCAGAGAGGAAAATTTCAGTGGCTTTGCAGTTTGCCGAGTAACTGAAATGGTTCCTAGTTTTGTAGCTATCACAGTCCAGCAGAAAAGGTAAATATCTGGAGTGGCACGCTTCGCTGAGCTGTATGAGTGTGGCCATGTGTTGGGTTCTTCAGATGCTGTAGCTGCTGTTTTGAGTGTTGTTTGTCTGGTGCTATCCTATGTGGGGCATCTCAGTAGCTCTGAGATCATTTCCTATTATGTCTTCTGCTGTCTTCGTAAGTTGGAACCTGGCCTATAGACTGGCTGTCTCATGTTCCAGGCCAGCAGTGGGGGGAAGACACCATCTTGTGCTCATGGCCTATTGTTTGAGAGGGAGCTCTGTGTCCTTATGTGAACTGGGTTGCCTGTCAGTGGGTCATCACCCACGCACTTAAGATTTAATGTACTGCAGGCACACACAGAAAGGGTCAATAATAAGTTTATTTACAATGGGGAAAGGAAAAGTTACAGCCCAGGGAAAGAGAGAGAGATGCAAGTTAACTAGAACATCCTACCAGCTCCATTGACTTGGAACTCCAATAGCACATTGATAACTCATCAAGAGCCAAATGACCAGCCACCAGTCACACAGTCCAGAGAGAGAGAGAGAAAGTATCTAACATGGCTCCTTGAATATCCCCAAAAGTTTCAGAATGCCTGCTTAGCTCTACACTTGGGGCATCGCAGTTGTCTCTGTGGTATTGCTGGGAGTTCTAGTTTCGATAACTGGAGTAGGGGGTGGAGTTCAGAAAACTGGAGTAGGGGATGAAGACCACAAAATTCTGCAGAGTTCCTTCAGGACATCCTTTCCCCTAATAATTAGTGGCAGGAAGATACCATCTTAGATGCTTTTAGTTTAGAACTTGAAACACTATACACTGCTTCTGGTCAGGTTAAGGCCATTTTGGCCTCAGTAACTCTTTGTTTTTATCTGGTTTGTTAAATACATTCCATTGTTGTTCCCTGAGCATGAATAGCCTTGCAATTGTGTACAGGGGTGAAGAACTCAGACAGTGACCAATAAACTATTTGGGCAGTGGCCTTGGCCAATTTTAGTGTCTGTTGCTGCCTTGTATCACTTTCCTGACCAAAATAGCTCACTGTTGTTAAATAATAGTGGCCTAACACTCATGTGGAGCAGGGAGGATAAGGGATAATATTTTTCCATATCAGATCCCCTCTCAAGACAACAGGGGAAAATGGGGCCATAGAAAGAATGAAACTCTGACATCATACACTACAGAGGTAGGAAGTTCAGATTAAAAAAAAAGAAGAAGAAAGTATTCAAATCAAAATCCTGTCTTAATCTATAGAAACTATAAAAATTAGAACAAAACAAGTCATAACTAGCAGGAAGGTTGTAAAAATTAGAAATTAGATAAAAGAACCAGAGAATAGAAAAATAATTTAGAAAATCAATGAAATTGAATGCTACATCTTCAAAAAGTCAACAGAAATGATAAAACTTTTGATAAATGGACTAACAGAAGAGAAATTACCAGAGTCAAAAATTAATATGGGGAGAACCTCCTTAGTGGCACAGGAGTTAAAGAGTCAGCACTATCAAACTATTGCCAGCACTTGGGGCATGAGTTCAATCCCTAGCCAGGGAGCCAACCCACATATGGCCCAACAGAGCCCTTCTGTCTCTCCTGTGGCTCCCTGAGCAGGGTAACTCAGTGGATCCTCCTGTTCTGCTCCCCACTCAATCTTGGGTGAATCCTCTCACCCACCCCTGCTGCACCTCTAGCCTACACCCCAGATCTTCTATGCATAAATAAATAAAATAAACCTTAAAAAATAATTAAAATGGGGACATTATTACTAATTCTGTAGAAATAAAAAAATATTATAAGAGAATACTATGAACAATAATATGCCAAATCATTAAATAACCTAGATTAAATAGACAAAATAATAACAACACAAGAACTACAAAGCTAAATTACCAAGAAACAGAAATATGAACAGATCTATACCTAGTTAGGAGGCTAAATCATTAATCAAAACTGTCTCAACAAAGGAAAACTCTGAAACTGATGACATCAGAACGTTGTACCAATTTTTTTCTAATACACCAATCCTTCTCAAACATTTCCCCAAAATTGATGAGGAAGGAACATTCCCTAACTCATTCTAGGAGGAAAGCTTTACTCTGATACCAAAGATAAAGAAACCACAGAGAGAAAAGTGTAAACCAATATATCTGTTACCCTGTGCTCAAAAATTGACATTTATTAAGAAGATTATTGCAAACATCCTCAACAAAATAGTAGTAAATTCAGCAGCATATTAAAAAGATATAGCTATGACCAATTTGGATTTATTCCTGGCATGCAAGAATGGTGCAACATATAAAAGTCAACACATGCAATACTAATGACAAAGGGCTGATGAAAGAAATACAAAGAAATACAAAGAGCTGATGAAACTCAACAAAAATCAAGTGAACAACCCCATCAAAAAGTGGGCAGAAGAGCTAAACGTCACTTCTCCAAAGAAGAAATGCAGATGGCCAACAGGCATATAAAAAAATGTTCAGCATCACTCATAATAAAGGAAATGCAAATTAAAACTACAATTAGATACCATTTCACACCAGTGAAAATGGCACATATAAAGACATCTAGCAACAAATGTTGGTGGGAATGCACTGGTGCAACCACCATGGAAAGCTATTTGGAGGTTTCTCAAGCTGCTAAAAATGGAACTTCCATATGACCTGCCACATCAAAAGAAGAATAAGATAGCTAGGAATTAACTTAACCAAAGAACTGAAAGACACTCCAAAATATTTCAGAAAGAAATGAAGACAACAATTGATGAAACACATCCCATTATTAAGATGGCCAAATTACCCAACTCAATATATTCAATGAATATTCATATTCAATGAAAATATCAGAATCCTAATGATATTTTTATAGAACTGTGAAAACATTCCCAAAAAGTCATAGGGAATCTTATAAGACCATGAATAGCCCAATAAATCTGAAAAGGGCGTATTAGTACGTGTTTCAAAAGTAACTACAAAGCTACAAAAATCAATACAGTGTGATACTAGCATAAAGAAAGACAGATTAATGGACAAGACTAGAAATCCAGAAATAAATCTCACATATACATGAAAATAAAATGAGCTTTGGTAGCATGCCAAGAGCATTCAATAGGGAAAAGACCTTAATCTTTTCAACAAAAAGTGTTTTAAAACTAGATATCCACTTTGGACATTTATTTAACAGCATATAAAAAGTTAAATCAAATCAAAATAAATCCATGGCCTAAGACCTAAATGTAAAGCCTAGAACTATAAAACTCTTACAATTAAATATAAGGCAAAATCTTTGATAAGCTGGATTTGGCCAATGATTTCCTTGATATAATACTTAAGGCAGAGGCTAGAATAGGGAAAAAAAAAAAAACAGACAAATTGGACCTATGTGCATTTTAAATTTTAAATTCCATGCATCAACAAAGTAGAAAAGCAATTCACGGAACAGAGTGGGGGTAAAATCTGTAAATCATATGCCTGATAAGGGATTAATATTCAAAATATACACAAAACTAAGGCTCAGCAACAAAAAGCAAACAGCTATCCAATACTGGGCAAAGAACTTAAATAGAGCTCTCACCAAATATATACAAATAGTCAATAGACAAATGACAAGATTTCATGTTAATGATCATTATGGAAATGAAAGCTAAGACTAAATAAAACACTATCTCACACACTTTAGGATGACTACTATAAAAAAAAGTGTTGATAAGGAAAGCTTGGAATCTTGGTGTACTGTTGGAACACTATAGAATGGAACAGCTGCTATGGAAAACAATATGGCAGTCCTCATAGATTAAAAATAGAACTATGAAATCACCAGGTGATTCAATAATTTCACTTCTGGATATTTCTCACAAGTATTGAAAGCCAAGGTCTCAAAGAGATATTTGTACAAACATGTTCACAGCATTATTTACAATAAAGACTAGGGGCTCATAGGGAAAGGTTAGCAGTTGGAATCAGAGTTTCAGTTTTATAAGATGACAAGAGTTCTTGATACATATGGTAAGGATGGTTGCACAACAGTATAAATGTACTCAATGCCAGTGAACTGTACACATAAAAATGGTTAAGATAATAAATTTTATTTCATGTTATATGTAATTTACCACAATAAAGTGGGAAAAGAGAGAATCAATTTTTAAAAAACAAACTGTAACAAAATAAGAATATAAAGATATGCCTGTTCAACCTAATACATGTATATGAAAAGACCAAATAAACCTCAGACATAGTGCAAAAATATTGAAAATCATACAACATGGCTTTCTATGTTCACAATGTCTATTTATCATCATGCTGGAGGTATTTTGCCATCATGGGAAGACAAGTAAAATTCATTTTTAAGTATATAAGAATTTGAAAGGAGGAAATAAATGTGTCATTTACAACTGATTTAATGGTCTACATAGAAAACCCAAGAAAAAAGAAAAGTGACAAGCATATTATTCACATTAGTTTAGAAATGTTACTAGATAACAATATCACACTCAAAAATCAATGGCATTATTGGAGCACAGAAAAAGAAAATTAATTTGAAAAATAACGGTTTCAATAGCAAAACTTAAATAACATTCTAAAGGTACATTGGAATAAATCTATATGTTTCTAGGTATTGTATAGATTTTATAGATCTTTTATAAAGACATAAAAGACTTTATGAGGGGGAAATACATAAAAGTCATTGAAATTTTTAAGGAAATCTAAGCAAATAAAAAGCAATTTGTAATAATGTTAGTCCTCCACAGCCATCAAATAATGCCATGCAATTCAATAAAAATCTCAGTAAGATTATGGAAAATGGCACATTGATTCTAAAATGTATATAGAAGCAGAAAAGTCTAAATAGAGCTCAGACACTCCTTAAAAGAAAATCTCTAGGAAGATTTGCCTACTAGAAGTTAAGCTTATTGTAAAACCAAAGTAATTAATACAGAGATAAATGTAGACAACAGAATAAAAGGTGAAGTCCAGTAACAAAGCTCACGTACATGTAACTTAGCACAGGGCAAATGCAGCAATTCAGAGAAGCAGAAAGAGAAGCAAGCCCAGAGCAATTGGTAACAACCCCAGGAAAAAGTATAAATGCACACTACTTCATGCTATATACAAAACCAGACAGATGATGATATAAATGTTCAAGTAATGGAATAAAGCCCTTAATTCCTGACATACAAAATATCTTCATGACTTTGTGGAAGAGTATAGTTCATGAAACATGAGACTGTAGTCTGGTAGATGGACTTGTTATTTAAAACTGTCCATCTCCAGAGGGCATACAGAGTTCAGATAGACAAGTCACACTTGGAGAAGACTTGCAAGATACATTTTAAAGCAAAAAGAAATTGATGTTTTCATATACACAAAACTAGTAAAAATATGTAAAATATCAGCATCATAATAAAATAATAGAAATTTGTATTTCACTTAAGAGGAAGCCCAAGTAGTTAGTAAACACAAAGGAAGGGGTTTACCTCCGTTAAAAATTAGAGGAATGCAAAGTACAACCACAACGAGTTATATCCCACAACAACCATATTGAAAGAAAAAAATTAAAGTCTGAAAATTTCAAGACTAGACAGGACTGTGAAGGTAACAGAGTTCTTGTTGACAGGACTAAGTAACTGGCACACTTCCTTGTTGACTTGTCAGCTAGAAAGTCCACAAGTCCTCATTCCCTTTGACCAGAAATTTTACTTCCCAGCAATGCTCTAGAGAGTCTCACCTGTGCACACAAAGACATCTGTTAGATTAAGGAAATGGGAGGTAGGGAATGCACATGACTCAATGGCCCTATATGTCTGTTAAGCATTCAAATAGAGTCTCATGTCTGAGTCTGGGTAGTTTTAAAACATCTGTTGAGTGAAAGAAACCAAGTTACAAGACATTATGGACAGTATAATGTCCTCTAGATAAACTTTAAATACCAAAAAGCAGTCTATGGACACACACATGTATTAATATGGATAGAAAAGTTAAATCCAGGTAACAGTGCCCATGTGGAGAGGAGAGAGAACAATGGAGTAAGGGATGAACAGAATGGCTGTTAACTATGAGGCTATGTTTCTTTACAATATATATCAACTAAAGCAAAGAGGCTTGAGTATGGCAGGGTGGGGAGGCCAGACACACAGATGCTTCTTGTTCTTTAACACTTCCTTAAACACTTGAAATATTTCTTAATCTTAAAAATTTATAACAATTGTAAAAAATAAAAGTCTCATGTAGTCATTCCTCCAAAGTAGGATCCAAAGAACACTCTGAAAGATATGAACCAGAAACAAAACCAAAATTAAAAGAAGGTATTTAATTAAGATTAGGGAAAATGGGTGTCCCAGGTATAAAGTGTTGTCACAAGAGGGGGTTGTGGGTGCCTCTGAGTAGGAACCCAGTTGGGCTTGCTCATTTGCAACAGGCATTGAGTAGTTTTAGGAATAGTCACCATAGTAAATAGGATGCATGTAAAGAAAAGAGAGGATTGAAGTTCTAGGAAACCCAAAGGGATATACTCATGAGTTTCTTTATTGAAAGTACTCACAAAACAATGACAATTACAGATGCATATGTCACAAACTAATGCACAAGAATGCTGAAAAGATTTTACAAGGGAAGTGTTAAAGCAACTCCAGGTCAAATGACATCCCAAAAGACCCCACCAACAAGTCACCTGCCTGAACAGTGAGATCCTAGAGATAAGATCCCAGATTCATACCAGAGAAATCCTAGATTGGGTCCAGCCCTATCTCCCATAATGACCCACCAGCCACCCACCTTGAACTTTGTGTTCTCACATTTGTACCACCAAAGTTCTACAGCAGTCACAACCTCAAGAAATATCACCAGTGGCACTACAAAGACTGGTGAGGTCCCAGACTGACTCCAGGGAAGTTCTGGAGTTGTCTCAATCATCAAAACCACCCAGGAGACCCTATGAACTTCCTTCCCAGAGTAATAACAACCTTAACCAGTGAGGAGGGAGAAGGATCACACCCAGAAGAAGCCCTGCCTACAGCTGATGGGCCCCAAAGCAAAAAATGTGGAGAAGAAAGTCAACAAAATAGCCAAATGAGTTCTCAGGTGAATAACAAAACAAAGAGACAAAATAAATTTCCAGAACTAATTTTTTAAAAAATGGAAGAAAATTTCCTCCAATTAGATACAGAGTTTAAAGTACTCATGATTAAGATGCTCAAAGAAATTGAAGAATACCAATAATCCAGAAAAACAAATGTGTTTCTTCAGAAATAAAATCAATGAACAAATGATAGAAAATCGTAAGATAATAATGGAGACTTGGGAGAATTACAGGAAAAGAAAAATTCAAAAGAAAGTTATTAAGAATAAACCAAATGGAAGAATGAGTCAGAATACTGGAAAATGTTATGTTCAGAGAACACATGTAGATAAGGAAGAGAGAAACAAAATAAAAAACAACAATAATAAGGAACATTACAAGAATTATCTAAATCCATGAGGAAAGGTAACATAAGAATAATGGGAGTACCAGTAATGGAAGGGAGAAAAAAAAGAGCAGAAAATGTATTTAAAGAAATAATGGAGGAAAATTTCTAAACTTAGAAAAGGAACAAATGTACAAATCCAGAAAGCTAAAAGAAGCCCCAGCATACCCAAATAAAATAAGACCTACACCAAGACATAGAGTAGTAAAATATCCTGAAGTTGAATGCAAAGAAAAATATTCAAGCTCAAAAAGGGAAATAAACACATAACTTATAAAGACACCACTATTAGGCTAACATTACACTTGTCAGAAGAAATACAAAAGTTATTTCCTATGGGCAAGGAAAGAAAAATGCAAATACTTAAAAAAATGTCAGTCAAGAATACTCTACCCTGAAAACCTCTCATTCAGATATGAGGGAGAAATAAAGGCATTTTCAGATATAGAGAAAGTGAGGAAAATTTGCAAACACTGAACCTCCTCACCAAGAAATATCAAAAGGAGAGCATGTATCTAATCCAAAAAGAGAAATATATACCAAAAAAAAACTGAATAAGAAAATAGATTGAACCACAAAAAAGAATGGCATTGACAGACTTTTATATATCAATAGTCACTGTAAATGTAAATGAACTGAACTCACCAATTGAAAGATCTAGATCTAGTTAAATCAGGAAACAGAATCCAAATGTCTGCTGTTCCAGGGCACAAAAACAAAGGTTCAACACAAAGGAGTGGAAAACAATTCTACAAGTAAATGGTACCAAAAAGAAGGCAGGGACAGCAACAATTTTATATCAGACAAAACAGGTTAACAGTTAAAATCAGTAGCAAGACACAAGGAAGGACACTATCTAATGATAATGGAACAATAATGCATCAAGAAGACATGGCATTCATCAACACATGCTCAACCAACAAAGTAACATCAAAATACATTAGGCAACTACTATCAACTCTGAAAACAGACACTGGAAAAAATTACATTTGTTACAGAGGACTTCAACTTTCACCAACAAATCAATTAAGGGAGAAAATAAGCAGAGACACAGTAGTTTTAAACAAACAAACAAAAAAATTAGGCTCTATGGACCTCATAGATATTTGCAAAACAATGCTCCCAAAAAAAGTATAATACATATTTTTCTCAGGTGCACATGAAACATTTTCTATATCAGACCACATTCTAAGTCACAACAAATTCACAGATTGAAATCATACTGAGCATTTTCTTAGACCATAAACATGCCAACCTAAGAATGAACTATAAAGAGAAATCAGGAAAATATTTTAACACATGGAGACTGAACGATACACTACTGAAAAACTGCTAGGTTAATGACGAAATCAAATAAAAAACAAAGAATACCTCAAGACAAATGCAAATTCCAAAATGTATGGGATGCAGCAAAACCAGTACTAAGAGAAAAATGCATAGCAAAATAGTCCTGTATCAAGAAACAAGAGAAAGATAAAATAAGTAACCTTTCTCATCTTGAAGAATTAAGAAAAAGAAGGACAAACAAATCCAAAAATCAGTGTAGGGACAGAAATAATAGAATTCAATAGAGAAATAAATGAAAATAAATAAAAGTCAAAAAGATTGATGAAATCAAAAGCTTTCAAAAAAGTAAAGCAAAGCTCACTAAGAAAATAAGGGAGAAATCTCAAATAAATAAAATCAAACTGAAAGAGTACAAATTACAACAGACAATGCAAAAATTGAGAGAATAATTAGAGACTAACAAAAACTTTATACGCTAAACAATTCACTAGTTAACATACTAATAACATAGAAGAGATGGACAAGTCTGAGACTTGAACAATCATCCAAGACAGAATGGGGAAGACATAGAAATACTAAACAAACTAATCACAGGAAATGGAAATGGAAATCAAAACTCTCCCATAAAAAAAAGTTCAGGATCGGCCCTCCCTGGTGGCGCAGCAGGTTAAAGCACAGCACTGAGAAGCTAAAGCCACTTCAGCATGAGTTCGAATCCCGCCTGCCCCGGAGGTGACCACATGGCGAGGCAGACCTCTCCTGACCCACCCGCTGCTCCCCTCAGCAGTGTACTTCGCAGATCTGCCTGTTCTGCTCCCCACTCTGTCTCTGGTGAAGCCTCTTGCCGCCCCTGAGCCTCTGGCCTGTACCCCAGTTCTGTATGAACAAATAAATAAAATCTTTAAAAAAAAAAAAGTTCAGGATCATATGGCTTCACAAGTGAATTCTGCCAATCCTACATCAACAAATAAGCTATCTTGTTCAAAATCTTCCAAAATTTTTCAAAAAGAAGGGACACTTCTAAACACATTTTATCAAGTCAACAACATTTGAATAGCAAAGCCAAATAAATGCAACACACATACTACAGACCAATTTCCCTAACAAATAAAAAAATATAATCAATATAATACTATCAAAATGAATTCAACAATGAATTAAAAAGATCATATATGACCTAGACATAAGAATGGAAACCATAAAATATCTGGAAGCAAAGATGGGCAAAACACTATATGACATACACCTCAGCAACATCTTTAAATATACAGCACCCAATGCAATGTTAGTGAAGGAAAGGAAAAAGAGATGGGATTATATCAAGTTAAAGAGCTTCTGTACAGCAAAAAGAGACATTACAAAAAACAAACAGACATCCCACTGACTGGGAAAAAAATTTCTCACACAACACTAATGATAAAGAATTGATCACAAAGACATACAAAAAAAACAGATGAAACTCAACAAAATAAACAACCCCATCAAAAAAAATGGGCAGCAGAAGAGCTAAGAAGACACTTCTCCAAAGAGGAAATGCCAGCATGCATATGAAAAAATGCTCAACATCATTTGTAATAAGGGAGATGCAAATTAAAACCACAATGAGATATCACCTCACCCCAGTGAGAATGGCACATCTTAAAACAACTAGCAACAACAAATGTTGGTGAGAATGTGGAGAAAAAGGAACTCTCCTCCACTGCTGGTGGAAATGCAAACTAATACAACCACTATGGAAAACTATTTGGAGGTTCCTCAAACTGCTAAAAATGGAGCTTCCATATGACCCAGCAATCCCATCCAAAAGACACATATTCAAAAAGACACCTGCACCCCCATGTTTACTGCTGCTTTATTTACAACAGGAAAGACATGGAATCAACCCAAATGTCCAAAATTAGATGATTGTAATAAAAAGATGTGGTGCATATACACAATGGAATATTACTCAGCAGTCAAAAAGATAAACTCATGTCTTTTGCAGCAACATGGATGGAGTAGGAAGGGATCATGCTTAATGAAATGAACCAAAAAGAAAAAGAAAAATACCAGGTGGTTTCACTCATAGAAAGATCATAAAGGACCAGGGGGGGAAAAGTAATAATAATGAACACCTATATACCAGAGACATTTTATAGAGGTGGAGTAGAGAATGGGATCACAACTGGGATGGGAAGAGTGTATGGGACTATGGTGATGGCACATAGGTGAATTGGTGATGGAAAGTCCACAGGGATTGCAGCTGAGATGGAAAAAGGCACAAAATGATGTAAAAATAAGCTACTACTAAAAAAAAAAAGACCATATACTATGACCAATGAGACTCATGCCAGTGACACAAGGTAGATTGAAAATCAAACAACAAAATTCATCATATAAAGAAAAAGATAAAAACTATATAACCATGCCAGTAGTTGCAGTCTGTATGTCTTCATTGGAGAAATGTCTGTTTAGTTGTTTCAGCCATTTGGGGTTATTTGTTTTATTTATGTTTAGATGTATAGGTTCCAACTTCAATTTATGATGAAAATCTTAAAAAAGGGTGATAAATGAAATGTATCTTTAACATAGTAAAAGTCATATAAAACAAATGTACAGTTGATATCATTTTTGACAGTGATAAACTGAAAGCCTTTCCACTAAGATCTGGTGCAAGACAAGGATGTCCATTATTAGCAGTGCTATTCAATACAGTATGGGAAGTTCTATCTAGTGCAGTTTGATAAAAGAAATATAAAAGAGAAATCCAAATTAGGGAAGAAGTAAAAACATCATTATTTGCAGGTGATGTAACAATATGCATAAAAGCCCTTCAAGACTCCATGGAAAAATTAATTGAAACAATTTGTTTAACCAGTGGCAGGCTATAAAATCAATACCCAAAAATCACTTGCTTTCACATATACAAACAATGATCTAGAAGATAAAGAAATTAAGAAAGCAATCCCAATTACAATCACACACACACAAATACATAAGAGTAAACAAATAACAGAGGTAAAAGTTCTATACAATGAAAACTATAAGACACCATCAAACAAAATGGAAGACACAAACAGTGTCCCTGCTCATGGGTTGGAAGAATCAACATATCAAAATAGCCATATCCTACCTAAAGCAATATACAGACTTAATGCAATCCCTACAAAAATATAAATGACATTTTTCAAAGAACTAAAATTCACATGGAATCATAAAATGCTCTGTATAACCAAAGCAATTCTCACCAAAAAAAAAAAAAAAATGAAAGAATGAAAGTATCACATGTCCAGGTTTCAAACTATACTTCAAAGCCAAATAATTAAAACAACCTGGCAATGAAGCAAAAAAAAAAAAAAAAAAAAA
>NW_004567123.1:715412-733947 GCF_000260355.1 Condylura cristata | reverse complement strand
CACACTGCCCAAAATGAGGAAGGCTGCTGAGCTCCCCAGAAGGAACTACTAATAACAGCGTAGCTCTAACTTCCCAGACCTTAGAGCTGTTTCATCAGTGTAAGTTTAAACGATTTGAATTCTCCAGATTTTTTTAAAAATAAAACCAACTGCATTGTTCCATTTTGTAGGGTTCATCTCCTCCTCAAGCAGCTTGAAGTAATTTTGGCAGTGTGATTATGTTCTCTCGGAAGAAGTATTTTGATGGGAAAAAAAAGACATTTGCATCTGTTTTCGAGGCTGCCCTGTACTGCTGCACCCCAAGCTCAAGCTGGGTTCCCTGCAGGGAAGGCAGGAGGGCAACCTTGCCTGTCCTCCACAGCACAGGGGCCTGCAGCTGGCCATCCCATTCACCTGCTGCTTGTGTGGAGCCTTTTTGCTGGGGTCAGCAAACTCAACTAGAGCTTGCCCCTGACCCAGTCTTGCCAGGCTCACCTTGAACACAAAAGGCTCCCTTCTTCCAGCTTTTTCAAGACTGAAAGTTATAGTTTCTCTCTTGCAAATTCATCCTTCTTCCCTCCATGAGGGATCACCTGCCTTCCCTACCACTGGGAGCACCCACTCCCCCAAAAGAGACGGAAAACCAATTTTCCTGCAAGCAGAGATGCTTCTGAGCAAGAGACAAGCTTCTTCTTCCCTCAACCCAGATGGGCTTCCCCTCAGAACCAGTATTTTAGCTTGAAAACAGTTAAATTCTTACCTGGAACATTTTTCATAGTAAGACATGGTTTTGCCAAGTTCTGCATTTAAAGCCTGGATCTAGCACTGAAGTGGAAAGGCGCCTCTACCCCCCCCCCTTTCACTGAAGGAGGCCTCTGTCTTGGGGGCTGCTGGGTGGTCTCACTGCTACTCACAGTGGTCCCCAGACCAGCAAGGAGGGCCTCTCCTGGGAGAGGACACAGGCTCAGGTTAGACACAGGCTCAGGCCCACCTCAATCTCTGTGTCAGAATCTGTCCCATAACTCAAGGAGATTAGACCACAAATGAACCATTTTATCACTTATTAAAAGTAAGTATTTACATACATACACAATTAACACCCCACCTTTCACCTTAAGTCTGTAAGGATGCTTTGCAATCTAATAAAATAATACTTTCTACTCCCACCATCCTTGGAGCTGTTGCAAAATAGTCATAGTATCACTTGACCACAGGATCCATTCTGAGAAAGACATCCTTGCACAATTTTGTCATGCAAAAGTCAGAATGTAGAAACACAAACCTAGATGGTATAGCCTATGTGGCCTACCTGTTGGGGCCTCCTTCCTATGTTCAGCCCATCAGTAAGTGACATGGCTGTAACTGAAATTTATTCTGGGTTCAGTTGACATGAAAACTAGTAGATCGTGTACCAACATCTTAACAGGGATTGTTTCTGCTTGGTGAATGAGTTCTCTCTTCTTGATCTACATTTTAGTTTTCAAGTTTCATGCACAGAACTCTTTTGTAACCATAATAAAAGGGATGATTTATATAAAAGCAAATCTGTGTGCCCAGATATAAAATAATTAAACCCTGGTGATGCAACAGTGGTTATAGTTTACACTGTATTTCATGTTTGAAAATTGCCAAGAGCGCACATCTCCAAAGTTCTCATCACAAGAAAAAAAAATAAATGGTAATTCTTTATGATGACAAATGCTGACGGGACTTATTGTGAAGCCCATTACCCCATATAAACATAAGCCATTGTATTGCACACCTGCAACTAATATCATAGTCTCTGTCAATTATATCTCAGTTTTTAAAAATCCAATATGAACACCCTTGAGGATAGCCTGTTGCATTCAACACCTGCCTAAATACTCTTGACCAAGCATAGCCTGAGTTTCTCCCCCTGGTAAAAGGTGACCTTTGCCCAGCTACTCACCCTCTAGGCTTCTGTCCCCAATTCTCCTCTTGTACTGGAAACTTGAAGAGAAGTATCACCCAGGTACCATCAGCTTCAACACTGAGAGTTGTGCAAATGCACTCCCGAGAACAAGCCCAAGGGGGGTAAAGAACACAGACCCCAAACACTTAGAGTACTTAGGAGCTAGAGTAACTCCAAAAGAATGGACTGGATCTGGGAACGGGAATATGAGCAAAGCTGGCTGAGCAAGTTTGGGGAAAATGTGAATCTTAAAAATATTGGGTTGTCAGAAAAGTCATGATGCATTTTTGCTTGAAAAACATAGAAAAAAATATCATCATGGGCCCTCCCTGGTGGCACAGTGGGTTAAAGCAACTGCACTGAGAAGCTTAAGCCACTTCCGCATGAGTTCGATCCCCGCTGACCCGCCTGCTGCTCCCCTCAGCAGTGTACTTGGTCGATCTGCCTGTTCTGCTCCCCACTCTGTCTCTGGTGAAGCCTCTCACCGCCCCTGAGCCTCTGACCTGTACCCCAGTTCTGTATGTACAAATAAATAAATCTTTAAAATATATATATATATATATATATATACATATATATCATCATGACTCTTCTGATGATCCAATAAAAACTGATGGGAGCCATGTGTCTCACAAGCCTGATTGCACATTCAACCACCTGGGGGGGGGGGGTACCTCACAATTCCTGTAGCCAGTTCCCACCCCAAACCAATTACCAGCTTTGGGGCTGGGGTGGTAGCTTTGGTGCTATTTTGCTCCCAATTAGCCCAATTTGCAGCTCAGGCTAAGAACACATGGTTGGTTCAGCAGTGACTCTGGACAGGGACAGACAGCAAACATGCGCTGCCGTGAGCCACATGGGCTCTGTCACAATCTGCAGCTGGAGTGCATTTCAGTAGATCCACCTGCTCTGCTGTCTACTATCTCTGGCAAATCTTCTCATCCCCTAAATCCCAGCTCTTTTATGCATAAATTTTAAAAATCTTAATAAAAATAAATCTAAAAAAAAAAACTGATGTAATCATCTTTGTGTGGACTTAGTTTTCAACTCATTTCAGCAAATGCCAAAGTACACAATGAGGATCAAATAGTAAGAGTATGTTTGTTTTGTAAGAAACTGCCGAACTATCTTCTAAAGTAAATGTGCCGATTCACAACCCACCAGCCATGAATGGGAGTTCCTGCTGCTCCACACCCTCATCAGTGTTTGGTGGTGTTATGTTCTGGGTTTTGGCATTCTAGTGGGTTTGAGGGGTATCTCAGCATTGTCTTGATTTGCAACTCCCTAGCTCCCTGATTCCCACATGGTATGGAGTATTTTCATAGGCTTATCTTCTTTAATGTGTATCTATTAAGGCCTTTGGCCCATTTTTTAATTGAGATGTTTCTTACTGTTTTATATTATTTCTTATTGTGTTAGTTCTTTGGTCTATGTTTGAGAAACAATGCTTTTACAGATGTGTCATTTGCAAATGTTTTCTCCTAGCCTGTGGCTTGTCTTCTAATTATCTTGACTGTGTCTTTCAGACAGTGAAAGTTTTTAATTTTCATGACATGCAGCTTACCAATTATTTCTTTCATGGACACTGCCTTTGATGTATCTAAAAAGTCATCACCATATCCAAGGTCATCTGGGTTCTCTCTTATGTTATGTCCTAGGGATTTTATAGTTTTTCATTTTACATTTAGGTTTATGATCCATTTTCAGTTTTGTGCAGGTCATTAGGTGTGTGTCTAGATTCCTTTTTTGCACACGGATGTCCAGTTGTCCCATCACTATTAATTGAAATGAATATCTTTCCTCCATTAATTTGCCTTTGTTTCTTTGTCAAAGATCAAATAACTATTTATGTGCATCTATTTTTAGGCTCTCTCTTTTAATCCATTGGTCTATTTGTTTTCTCCTCCATAATGCTGCTTCCAAGTGACCTGAGGTTCTCAGGATTCAAGGACCCATATTGGTATCTTCCCACCTTCCTGACTGGCCACAGCACCTGCCCCTATTTGCTAGGTTCTCAGGGACATAAGATGGGGCATAAGATGTCCACAGAACCTGCTCCTCAGGAGGTCAGCAGCCAACACCACCCAATGCAGCCTTTCCTTGTCATCTTGAGTCAAAGTAGGAACATACTGGCTCAAACCTGGAGATATTTATGTGAGTGGTGAGCCCCAGAAGCCCCTCCTTTGAGTCAATGACTCCTCAGCCCTAGAGGAGTTCCTGTCCATTCACAGAAACTTGCTCTCTGGGACGGAAGCACTCCAAGAGTCCAGCTATAAGCAGACATTCTTCTGTGCCTGCAGCCTACCCCAGGCCAGTGGGCTCCTTGAGAACAGACCCCAGCTTATATAAGACCAAGAGAGGTTATTGATAGAATTGTTATGGTCCCTACATTTAATGTAACATGTGGGCTGAATTGGAGCTAGGTTTTGCTTTTTAAAGATTTATTTATTTATGCGTACAGAATTGGGGTGCAGGCCAGAGACACAGGGTCAGTGAGAGGGTTCACCAGAGACAGAATGGGGAGCAGAACAGGTAGACTGATGAAGTACATTGCTGAGAGGAAGAGTAGGCAGGATAGGAGAGGTCTACTGCGCCATATGGGTCACCTCCCTAGCCAGGGATGGAACTCACACTGAAGCAGTGGTGGTTAGCTTCATAGTGCTGCACTTCAACCTACTGTGCCACCAGGGAGGGCCTGGCAGGTAGGTTTGTAGGAAGTGGAGGCTGAGAGAATGCCCTGGAGGGTATGATGAATATACATGCAGGCCAAGATTTTGTCTATGCCTCCTGTAAGTCTCCAGGCCTACAGAGGTCCATGGCTCTTCTATGCACAGAGTAGGGGCTTAGTAAACATTTGGTGAGCAAATGGCTAAGAAATGAATGAATGATGACCTCACTCCAACACCTGTTTTCTTCTAATCAATTCTTCTAGGCATATCGATAGGGCAGCACAAGTTCCTTGGGAAAGAGGACACACTCCTCGTATCTCTTCCTGGTGGTTCTTTGTCTTCCTGGTGCTTTTTGTCTAAGAGGAAGCCAAGCAGCCAAACACATCTGCCAGGCTTGGGATATTCCTGGGTCTCAATGGGTACCCTGCTACTCAATACAACAGGATGAAGGAGGGATCAGGAAAACATCAACAGTCACATTCTTGAAGAAATGTTGCAAGAAAGCAGACATACCAGACATTTCCAAATGCCACAAATCCCTAAGAGTGACCACAATTAAGAACATTAATTCTCTTATTGAGCTTCAGCCAACTCATAGTGAAGTATAGGTGTGCAGTCTTGCAACATCAATGAGGGGGCACCAAAGAGCCCCCTCCTCTCCTTACGGGATGTGTGAGGGGTGGTGGAGAAGCGCATCATAACCTGCGGGGCTTTGTGGACTGCTAAGGTGCACTTGCAGGACCATCTTGCTGCCAGGCTGAGAAGTTAATGAGGTGCTTTGTGATCTCAGGCCCAGGTCAGACCCAGTGGCATCTTCTGCCTCCCATGGCCCAGTTTTTCAACCTCATTAGTACTTTAAATTCATGATGTGTGCATTCATGTGCATAGCATACTTGAATGAAAAGTCTGTCTAAAAATTGTGTTTGTAAAGAATACTTGATGCTAAACTCTAATGTTAAGTAAGAGAGACTGGCATAGAAAATATGAACTGACTTTTAAAATATATTTAAATTTTAAATATGTACCTAAATGTGAGAAAACCAAAAAGCAACCACAAAATTATAACAGCAGATTATCTAGGGATAGTAGATATTAACCAGTTTTCTTATATGTATTACATTCTGTGGTACAAAATTCAATTTTCTACAGAGGATTTATTTACTTAGGTAAATAAATAGGTGACTGAGTAGGTGATTGATTGATAGATAGATAACAACAGGGTGATGGAGGGACAGAGGATTGAAGAGAGACAGAGGACATTAGTGGGTAGTTGAAATGTTAAGGGATTCAAATCCTCAATTCTTTGAAACGTACTCCTGGGCACTCCCTGGGGGTACAATGGTTTACAGCACTATGAAGCTATCGCATCCACAGCAGCACGAGTTTGATCACCTGCCAGGGAGCTGATCCACATGGTGCAGCAGACCTCTCCTGTCTTACCTGCTGTTCCCCTCAGCAATGTATTTCAGTACATCTGCCTTTTCTACTCCCTACTCTGTCTCTGGTGAATCCTCTCTTGCCTATACTCCAGCTCTATATGCATAAATAAATAAATCTTTTAAAAAAAAGGAAGAAAGAAAGGAGAGAAGGAAGGAAAGACAGAGGGAAGCAGGAAAGGAAGGAGGGAGGGAGGGAGGGAGGGAAGTATTGCTGTGGTTTATAGCCCCTGTGGTTATAACTCTAGGCTCTCCAGCTGATGATGCCCACAGGTGCGTTTTGCTCACCGTGGACGACTTTCTCTCCCTCTAGTTGGGTGGTGCAGGCTCTCACACACCCTGCTTACAGAACTGGAAGGGTACCCTGGCTCTGCACAGACTGACCTCACAGTGGGGTGCGACACTGAGACAGGTGGTATCACATTTACAGAGGCCAGGAGCCTGGCTCTCCAGCAACAAGACCCTGGATGTGAAGAAATATTCAGAAAGCAGCTCAGAGTCACTGAGGAGGGTGCCACAGATTCAAGTTGATGCATCCCATTCCAACAAGGATCAGTTCTCTAGAAAGGAACTGTGTTTAGAACACTTGGGCACAAACACGAGGCTGAAAGCATTTTTATTCGTCAAGCGATAATAAAAGTCTTATCTAGAAGTTCTGGCACTGGTCCCGGGAACCCAGAGCTGGCCCCACTGTGCTGCAGGCAGGCCTAGGGAAGTGGGCAAGCACTTGTGATGAGAGTCAGAATCAATTTTTAAAGATGAAAATTAACTGAATGAGGACTAAAACCAGTCCAGGAACTGTTTGAAAAATGTTTGAAACAAGTAATTTGAGAGATGACAAGGTGAGGAGTTGGGGATCGTGAGGAAAACAAGAGAAAAAACATTTCTGAACAAAAAAAAGGTAATCACCTAGATCTATGAATCAGTTTTTAAGATGAATTAATAGCAAAGCACAAATGGGCTGCAGTGAGACATGGAAGAAATTTACCAACTATGACACTGAAAAATAAGCTAACAAAACTAAGACTTGTAGACAGAGACATAGGCCCTCACCCAAGCTGGCAGTGCAGGGACCGTGAGTCCTACAGCCTTGAGGAAGAAATCCTCAGTAACTGCAGAAGTGCACACCTGACCCAGTGCTCAGGGCCTCAGAACTGACCCCCAGGAAAAAAGGCCCCAGCTTCAGACATCTACACACACAAGGTGGAGGCTGGCTTGCTGTGTGCTGCTTCCCATCCTGGAAACCAACCGAATGTACTTCACCCTAAAAAGATAAAAATCTTTGAAAAAAAGAAGAGGTTAAAGAAATTGTGCTGTATTCATTCTCTGGAATATTAAGCAGCCACCAAAATGAATGAACTAGATCTCTATCTGTGGTCTCAGTGGATGAAGCAATGTACTGTTAAATGAGAATCGTTTCCTGAGTATATAGGAAAAAAAGTAATATATGAAACTGAGGCTAAATGGTTAAAACAGTCTCAGACTCTCAAGTGGCAGAGAGAAATTTATCTGAACGTTTTTGAGGTTTGTTTTGACATACTCAGCAGTCTGGACCTTATCAGCCAACGGTCCAATCTGAGCAAAGCTAAGACCTTGAGCTGAGCTCCAAGGTCAGCAGGGGGCTGAGAACAAAGCGGGCTGCCAGGAGCAGGGCACACCAAAGAAAATTCACAACTCCAGTTGTCTGAAGCAAAGGCTTTTCATAGTTCAGGGATGTGCCCTAACCAAAGAGTTCTACATTCCTTTGCCTCTTCTTTTCAGTCAGTAATGTAACATCTTTGTTCTCTTGGTCTTCATTTACTTTGTTAATCAGGGGAGCAAGATAATGAGTTTCTCTCCTACCTCTTTACCAATGGATTCTCAAAGATGACTTCTCACCTCAAATCTGATGTCACTTATCTGACCTAGCCATGTCAGGTAAAGAATCCCATTGCTCAGTGACAATCATTTGTACCTGTTTGTAGGAGTGTGGAGAAAGAAGTGGAAGTATGCATACAAAGCTGCAGTGATAGTTACCCTAGTGAGGGTTGGGAGGGGAGGGAAGGATAATAAAATTTTTAATTATGTTCTTATTTTCTCCACACACAACCTTCCACTTATACCCCTCAGGAGACTCCATTCCATGTCCTGTAGTCTCCTTAATATTATGTCCCCTCAGCCCTACTCCACACCTTTGTCTTTTGTGAGTTTCCCCAAAGCAGACTGGAAGAAAGGACTGACAGTTTGCTGAAAGCTACCCCAGGACACCAAGAGTATGAAGTGAGTCAGAGAGGCGGGAAGGAGGGCTGGTGGCCATCTTGAACCACTGGACTTCGAGAGCTGGGACAGTGACCCTCAGAGGGGTGTTTACCCACAAGTCTTTCTGACACAGCTAAGTCCCACCCTTTGAGGCCACAACCCCCAGCCCATCAAACCAGTAGAACTCCACATCCACCTGGGACTGTGAAGGTGACCCCCATGCTGACCTCCTAAGGAGCAAGACCTCTGCCTTCACACTGAAAGGAGGAAAAAGCAGGTCTACAGTTGGGCTGACAGTTTTCATGAATGGTCAGTCCTGAAATCCATTCAGACCCCACTTCCAGCCTTCAGAGGCCACTGTCAAGGTTGTATTTCCGAACTTAGCCCCTCTCTGCAGGGGTTCTGACTAGATCTTGGGATACATTGGGCAGAGGCCCTCCATCATCACTATCACCTCTGATATAGAGGAACTGTCCTGGAACCAGCACCCATGCGCAGTTTTATCCACGCTGAGTCAGAGTGCCTGCCTTCACCATGGCAGCTGGAAACAGCAGAGTAAATTAGTCACAGGGGAAAGCTGTGAGCTGCGGAAGGTAATAAAACATATTGACACTGGCAAGAGTTAATTAAAGCTTTTAGAGTTCACTCACATAGGGCCTGTGAGTTCAAGCCAAACCCCAAAAGCATGGGGAAATTAAAGAAATTCTCACTCACCCACAGCCTGGCCCATCTCTGTAGGTACTGAAAAGCTATCTACAAATAACGCAAGTTTACTCTTTCTTTAATGACTTAATTTGTGAAAGCAGAGTGTAAAACATAGTGTCCCTCAAGTTTCTGGAATGAGGCAATGGCACTCTTGAAGACACAGGTGTTTGTTTTTTTTTAAGATTTATTTATTTATGCATACAGAACTGGGGTACAGGCCAGAGGTGCAGGGGCAGCGAGAGGATTCACCAGAAATAAGAGTGGGGAGCAGAACAGGCCGACTGACAAAGTGCACTGCTGAGGGGAGCAGCCGGCTGGCGAGCAGGAGAGGTCTGCTGCGCCATGTCGGTCACCTCCAGGGTGGGGATCGAACTCACACTGAAGCCGCCATGGCTGGACTTAGCTTCTCAGTACAGCGCTCCAACCCACTGTGCCACCAGAGAGGGCCTGACACACGTGCTATTTTATGGAATGTTTCAGATTTGGGCAGTAAGGAAATAAGCTAGGCAAGTAAAGTTCCTCTGGTGTGACCATCCACCTCCTCATTAGAGATCTGGCTGTGATCCCAAGCCCTGGTGGTCAGTGAAATACATGACTCCAAAGTTTAGAGGAAAGTTACAGAGAGGCCACTGAGGTGACCCAAACCTGTGTCTGTGGCCTGTGAAGTAGAGCACATTGGACAGGACTGAGTGGCCACAGGCCCCAGGAACCAGAGCCCTTGCAGAGCCCAAGGGCTGCATGGCCTCCTCAAGGTAAAGACAGTGGCATCCTCCAGCCAGAATATACTTCCAGTCACATCCCAATAGGACACCAAGACCCTGGCTACACAGTTACTTTAAGGAGAATTGTACTTGAGCTACAGTGTAAGCTTGGACTAGTGATTCTCAGAATGCGGTCCTGTAAGCCACTTAGGCCTCCCTGTCAGAGACTCCTGAATCTCCAGTCCTGAAATGAGCCTGCCACCTGGCTCCAGCAGCTCCAGGGGTCACCTCAATCCCCTTCAATGCCAGCATTTAAACAGACATACCTGGGAGAGCCCAGCCCTGGACCCCGATAAAGAGGAGGACTTGATGACAGCCAGGGAAGAAGCGGGCAGGCAGCAGACAGTGGCTTCCGATCCAGAGCAGTTTTAACAGAAGCCAAGCAGCCTCTGACTGGGCAGAGTGGAGTTCCTGGAATTCAGCAGAAAGTGAAAGTGCAGCTCACTTTGTAATGTGCAAGAATAGTATGGCTGGAGGGGTGGATAACACAAAGGCAGAGGGGTGGGCCTTTGAATGTCCACTGGACAGTTCATCTAACTTCTCTGGAAAAGTTCAAAAATTTTGTCATAAAATATTGCAGGAAGACATAAAGTGAAGAGCTGAGTTCAGTGACCCCCCTTTGATCCTGGATTCATGGGTCTCTGACATCAAGTGATAACAGACACCACAACACAGCAGCAATGTGTAAACCCAGCCAGCGCGGGGTGCTCTATGTTGGAGATACTAGGAGGGTAAGCACCTCAGTGGATTTATCTACAAGAGCAAACAGCTCAGTCAGGATAGGTCAAAGGGCAGGGGACAGATAAAACAAATCTTAACTCTGGGGCTTTGCTCCAGAAGAACAGCACAGCTCCTGAAATTGCAATCTGGACATTTCGCACTAGGGCCACTGAAAGTAATGGTAATGAAAGCCACAGGAATATGTTGTCTTCAGTTCTGCACCAGCATCGAGCCACATGAATGACACCCAAGATAAAGACGCCTGAGGGAAGATATCTGAGGCCTTTAATTAAGGCGGGAAGAAGTGTCATCAAGCGCAGTCTAAGAGGGATGGAGGCAGAAACGCCATGTTCATTCATTCAGCTCAGCAAGCATTGTGAAAAAACTCGAGGGGGGAGAAACTGCAAGAGGGAACCCAGAACTGTGGGACAGGTGTGCCAGGCAAACAGACAGGTGAGAGTGGCTTGGGGACAGCTGTGCCCCAGGGCCTGCCTGGAAGCCCAGCCTGCGAGCTTGTGAAATGCTCACCCCTGCTCCACACCAGATCTCCAGGAAGGAGTTTCACTGAGCAAACAAGAGTCTGCCTTCTAACCATGTCACGGTGGGGATCGCTGCTCTGATGGGCACCAGAACCCAGAGTACAGGAGAACCCCCACCCCTGGAGCCTGCTGCTCCTTGGGGAGGTGCTCTTGGAGGCCCACCCACCCTCCCTGCTCCACCCACACCCAGGCCTCGCAGGGTGCCCACGCGCTGATCGAGGAACACAGCAACCCTGGCTCTGAATGAGGGCTGCCTCACCACAACTGGGGGGCCCCTCCAAGGACCCACACTTTCCTCGCTCTAAGGGAATGGCTCTGAAACCCCAGAGGTCCGGAGATGACTGGCTAGTCCACCCTCTGCCAAAGTGGGCCACACTTCTCCCAGGTCTCTAGTGTGGAAATAAACCAAGACTATCCAAAAGGAAAGTAGGGAAGACCATTGCCTGAGCGCGGGAGCGTCCACCCGCAGGTACTGACACCTGCAGACAAGGAATGCAGGCTGAAGGTTGGGAAACAGCACCACAGCAAGGGGAGCTTCACACACCCCAGTGAAGGCTGCTGGCCTCAAGGTCCTGAAGGCGGGCAACGAGAAGGGGGCAACCGTGTGACTGGCTAGGGGAGCAGATTTGGCTCTCTTCCATAGTTGGTACTTAGTTGGGCACGGGGAAAAATTAGAGAAGCAGCTATTGCGTTGCTGCTGCTGACCACGCCTGACCGTTGGGACGGTTGCTGTAGAGCCTGTGGTCTGGTTTCCTGTGCTGATGCTGTAGGGCACAGGTCAGTGTGTGGTCTGGCTGTAGTCAGTTATCTCTCACTGGAATCCCCTCCCAGATATGATGTGTGCACCCCAACCTCTGTCTCAGGGTCTGTTCTGGGGGACTCAGTGAGAGGATTTTCCCAAGGGGTGAAAAGGAAGTGCGTCCATTGTTGGGGCACACTCCAGAGGCCTCTGCCCCCACCACCCTCCAGAGTATGAGGGATGTGCCCCATCACAGGCCCAGCCCTGAGCTCACAGCAGTGAAAGAAAGTCTTCTCCTTCCCGATACATCCTATGCCAGGACATTAACGGCCCCCAAAGAGGCCAAAGTCCACCCTCAGAGACCCAGTGCCATTTTACAGAGCAAACAGGACTTTGCAGTGATAGGGCACTAGCCTGGGTTGTCTAGGTGCACCCTAAGTATGATCGCATGAATCTGGGGCATCAAACCTGGGTCTAGTCAGAGGAGAAGACAGGTCAGAGATGCCTTCCCTCCCAGACTCCGCATCCCCATCCAGCGCCACACTGGGCTCCGTGCTGCCCTGAGCCTTTCCCTCCTTGTCCTTTGGACACAGCCTCTTCTGGGAATTGCTCAGATTACTGTCCCAAGAGGCCCACAGCATGGGGTCTACTGTGTCTCTATCCTTTGAACCTGGATAGCTCTGTGATTACGACGGATGTGACAGTATGTGACTTTCAGGACCATGTCACAGAAGCAATGTGCGCATGAAGGTCAGGGCCAACAGCCAGCACCAGCTCCACATGAGGGGGTGAGGAGGCTCGGACAGTGCCAGGCCCCAGCCTTGGGTCTCCCCGTTGCCACTGCAGACTTGGTGGAGATGGGCCATCCCCACAGGAGTCCCTGACCTGCAGAATGCACATCACAACAGATACTTCCTGGTTCGCACTTGTACACAGTGCTCTGTAGCTCTCCACAGCCCTGGGTAGGGAGCCCCACTGCTACAGATGCCAGATCCCCAGCACCAGCTTCTCAGGGGTGTGTGTGTGTGAAGGATCTGAAGGGCAGTATCTTCCCACTCACTGGGAACTTAAATTGCAGGCCGATCTGCCGGTGAAAGAGTGCTTTCTCAGGCACAGAACTACACTTCCCAGAGGGGACTAAGGACTGCTGAAGTCCCTCTCACTGTCACAGGAGCGAAGAAGATGTGGGGACTGGAGCAAGTCCAAGAAAGGGGAGAGGGCCTTGCCAGTGCTATCCCAGCAGGAAGCCCAAGCCCTGAGCCCCCGCTGGTGGTGCCCATTTCTTAGCTTACAGCGCCACCACGTGGACAAATTCTCCTCACACCAGTAGCAGGACAGCTGTTCAGCTGCACCTTCAGAGAAATAAAAACACAGAAGTGGCTCTCTAGGGGGAAAGGTGACTCCAGGCTGCTGCTGGACTGCGTGGCAGGTCAGGGGCAAAGGACCCTGATAAGGGGCCTTCCCATCCCTTCAGCCCTCGCAGAATTTTGAGCATCTATCACTATGACTATAATCGTTATAAGAGTAATGGTAATCGACTTACCATTTACAAATACCTCGTGTGTTCCGATCCCCTGCAGCTACTATTCCTATCAGTGCTGAATTTTCCACGAAGTCCAATATTCCCTCTTCAGGCTGGCACCCATGTTCTTTTGACCCGATCCCAGTGGCCACCTCCGTGGCCTTAGATGGTATCTGGGAAGACAAGACTCTCCCGCTATTCCTGCCCTGGCCTGGAATAGCCATTTCTCTGGTTTCTTCTAGTGAGAAGTTGCACTTGCTGGTGCTCATTGCCCCCAGCTGGTTATTTTTCCTAATGAAGAGTTACAGAGTATTTGCACTGGACTTTACTCACGGAGTGAGGCAGGACACAAACATCCACAACACTGCCCCTGAGATGCAGGACTGTGCTGTCCCTTCCCCTGGACCTTAACAATAGAACAGGCCAAAGTGATGGGGAGCTCCTCCGTGATGCCTCCATGAGACTGTAGCCCATTTTTCTAGACATGCTGTCTCTCTCTTGCTGGTTTTTTTTTTTTTTTAGATTTATTTATTTATGTTTACAGAACTGGCATACATGCCAGAGGTGTAGGGGCAGCGAGAGGATTCACCAGAGACAGAGTAGGGAACAGAACAGACCGACTGACGAAGTACACAGCTGAGGGGAGAAGTGAGCGGGTCAGGAGAGGTCTGCTGTGCCATGTGGGTCACCTCCAGGGCACAGATGGAACTCATGCTGAAGTGGCTTTCTTAGTGCTGTGCTTTAGCCATCTAAACCACCAAGGAGGGCCCCCTTGCTGGTTTTAAGGAAACAAGCAACCACGTTGGGAAGGACCCTGGCTGGGATCTCTCGGCAGGGAACCATGGCTTCCCACAGCACTTGGGCTCAAAAGTGCACCCAGCCGTCCAGAGGTACCACCCACCTGGCCCACACCCGATGGCCATCCAGAGCCCTGAAAGCAAAGAAGCAATCAAGCCAAGTCCTGACTCACAATCACTGTGGGATAATAATAAGTACATGTGGTTTTAATCTGCTACATATGTGGTTATTTGTTATGCTGCAAAAAAAAGACGGGATACACTTCACTGGATTTTCCTTTCAAATTACAAAACTGATTCTCCATAGAGTCAAGTAACCCAGAAAGCAGGACTTTCTAGGAAACTCCCACGGCAGCACTGTCTGTGCCTGTGAAGTATCCTTCACAGTGAAACTCACTGAGCTTGAAACAGCTGTGTGGCCACCTCCAATATCTGGACCCCAGAAGGAGTGCAGCTGAGAGTCGGAAGCCCCAGGGCTGCCCAGATCCATCATACCTAAGCTGCACCTCCCTCTTTTGCCCTGAGGGAGGCAGTAAAGAGCTCCTACTTGCCACTGCCAAGATGAAATTTCAGAATTTCTCAGATTACATCCAAAATACCTCCTAACTGCGTGAACGAGCAGAAGCAAGCTCCCCAGAAACCCTGTTGCCCTGTTGAGAGATTCTGGCAAAACCAGACCAGCAGCGGGAAGTGGGGCCTGGTGGCACCCACTGGGGAGGGATGGGAGTAGGGCCTGGCGGCATCCGCTGGGAGCCTTGGCTGTGCCCACCTCCCTTCGGAAGTCATTCAGACCCATCAGAGCTAGCGATCCCATGTAAAAACCCTGTCTAATGAGCAGAAGTGGGCAAGTTGGTCTTCTGGTGGATGGTAAATGATCAGGGCTAACAGTGGAAGCACCGTGAAGACCAGAAAGATGCCAAGCAGGCAGTGAGAAAAGAGGGTGGGGGGAAGGGGGTTCAATGAGTGCTTCACAAACCTTAGAGGCCAACAATCTTCTGGGGGTGGGGGGGTTGTAGAAGCAGATTCCTGGACCCCACTCACAGCCTGATTGATACAGAAGGTCTGGAGCCTGAGAATCTGCATTTCATCCTGTACCTAGGAGAGGCTCACTCTGTGGGTGCCATAGCATGGAAGGCTGGATGAGTGAGGCCAGAAGAGTAAAGCATTCCCCCAGCAGCTCAGGCATGAGTAGGATAGAAATAGTGCACGAAACACAATCACACATGCACGCACACACACAAAGCCTTTCACCAACACTCACAGAAACACACACAGACACATACACGGATGGTCAGGCACCAAGCCATGGACACATACACTATACACACTTACATTTACAGGCACAGATACGTGCACACAAATGTGTGAGTCAGGCTACTCCAGAAAACAAGCCCAGTATTTGTGGGAGGAGGGAGGTGAGGTGGGAAGAAGGAATCCACATTTATCATAAGAAACTGACTCATACATACTGGAGGCTGAGAAGTCCAGGCCAAGAGAGCAGGTGGTATCATCCAGTCCAAATCCAAAGACCTGAGAAGCAGGAGAGCTGACGGTACAAGTTATAGTCTGAATCCTAATCCAAAGCTGAGAGAACACCAGCTCCCAGCTTGAAGACAGCCATGCAGAGAAGGTTCAGCAGGGTCCCTACCGGCACAGCCTCCACTGCATGGCGCAGGTCCCACTGAGTCTGAAAGTCCAAGCAGCCCAGACAGCACTTGACCCAATTTGAGGCGCAGGTCTCCTTCCTCCTTTCTGGGGCAACCCCAGCCCTGGAGGGGTGAAGCCACCGGCAGCCAAGACCACATGGCTCCCTTTCCCCCAGGCCTGAGGGCTGACAGGGAGGAAGTACTCAGATGCTTGCTACAACCAATGAAGGGGAAACTGAGGTATGAAGGGGCTGTCCCTCACCTCAGGTCACCCCACTGACCTCAAACCCTGCCACCCGGCTCCAGAGCCCCCTTGCTGACCCTGTGGGAAGTGGTGAGAGGGCACTGCCAGAGTGCCAGGCAGGAACTGACCTTCCTTCTCCTTTGCCAGTTCGAGACAAAGGTGGGGAGATATCAGCCTCATCTCCAACTCCAGTGCAGAAACCACCCAGCGGAAACCTTGGGTCTATAACCAGTTTTCCTACCCAGGGTAGAAGCCCACTCACCCCAGGTTGTATACACTTTGGGGAGAACTGAATCTTGGTCAGGAAATATATATGGTTTAAAGGAGGAAACCAGTGGTTCTGCGTCTGAACATCCCTGCTAACATTTAGCGCAAGGTCTCTGTCTTGTGTTTCCAGCATGAAAAATCACAGATTTGTTCACTGCTAGTTCTCTTTCTCCTCCGCCTGCGAGTAATCACTTCTGGAAACTTTTATTTAAAGGAAGCAGTTGACTTTGTCGTGATAGATGGCGAGGTGGTCAAATGATTCAGCAAAAACCACCAGCTCCACACCCCCAGCTCAGCCCCCAAGGCGGCCCCCAAGTCGGTCCGCCCCTGGGGCGGATTGCAGGGCGGGGCTCCCCAGCACTGGGTCCCCAACCCTCTCTTACTGGCTCCTCTCTGCCCTGCACACAGTAGCCATGTGGCAGGTCTGGGTGCTGCGGGCGCTGCTTGCCTTCTGCTGCCTCGTCCTGGCCACCATGGGGACTCCTTCAGCAGGTAAGAGGAGGGTCATTTCCGCTGTACTGCCCATGCAGACGCTGCCCTTTCCTCAGGTATGGTCCTGAGGTTCTCTGAGGCAGCCAGGGCGCCTAGAACTTCCTCCTCTCAGGGTTCCAAGGTGCGTTCCTGGCTGCCAGTCCTGAGGGGACCGGGGGGGGGGGGGGGTAGGGCTGTGTGGAGACTCAGGAGGTACAGGGAACTCCCCACCTAGCAGCTTTTGAAGGGAACAAGGATGGAGGTTGGGGCTACCCCAGCTGGCGCACAACTAGGGATGCTCCTCTGTTTCCTGCACTTCAAGCTGCCTGTGTGGTGGGTGGCTCAAGAAATGTCCCCACAGGGAGGGTCAGTGGAGATGAAGCACAGGCTACTAGTGGTTAAGTGGCTTCTCTCTGCTCTGTCCTGGTACTGGATTTGAGGGATCAGATACCCTCCATTCTTACTGCCTGTCCAGCAAGGAACTGGGTGGGAGAGGCTGAATTCTGCCCTCTTCCCTCTCCCGCCAATAGGGTGTTCAGTCAAGACCAGTAATGAGGGGGTAACCCTAGAGTCTCTCAGTCCATGGAGAGGGCCACATACTGACATGTGAACCAGAATGCTGAGTAGTAATGGCTGTCTCAGCCCCGGGGCTCTTGCTGGTGAGAGCTGCGCTTGGGGGCATGTGGCCAAGGTAAGGTGCCTCCTTCCTCTCCTCAATCTTCTTCCGCTCCACAGTGAAGCCTACCACAGGCCTCTTCCCCAGGTCCTGTCCTGACCAGACACCTACTGTTTTCCTTTGTCCACCCAAGATAGACCAGCCTGGGGAAGTTGGACATTCAAGCCAAGGAAGAACACTTCTTTACAAAACCTTGGTGAAGGGTCTTCAGAAAGATTTGGGGGATCTTGGGTGAGGGACAGCCTCTCCATTCCTGTTTCCCCTACACAGGCTGTGGTGCACAAACATATGAGCTAGGCTGTAGGTATGAGCCGACCTATCTTCATTGGTTGTGGCAAGCATCTGGGGACACTCAGGCCTGGGGTAAAATGAGCTGTGTTGTCTTTGCTGCAGGGTGGCTTCACCCCTCCAGGGCTTAGGGGCTAACCAGAAGGAAGGAAGGAGACCTAAGCTTTAATGGGCATGTGCTGTCCAGGCCGGCTAAACTGCTCTGACCTCAATGCAGAGTCCTGGCAGCTTCTCTAGAAATTGCCACATTGGTTTCCTCAGCCCGTTTGTCTTCGGTTGAAAATGAAAAGCCCCAGTTTCTCAACCTGATGTCATCATATCTGGGAGGCTCCATGTGCTACAGAGTCACACTGCCACCCACCCCATCAGCCAAGCTTGCTGTGGCCCACCGCCTCATGGGGCTGCCTTGGCAGGGCCTCTGGAGGACACAGACCATTACTCTCCCACCTGCGAGCTCACACAGGTCCTCATCTACCAGGGTGGGGGTGCTCTGACGCACCCAGCAAACACTCACAGCAAGGGTGGGAGTGTTCACACCACCCCTACTTCCTGGAGGCCCCTGGGCCCAGGGGCCTACTGATCTACCCTCTGCTTTTTGAGATTTCTTTTTCTCTAATGGGAGACACACATCTGCCCTCTGAGACTCCTGCTGTAACCATGTTGTAAATTTGATACATGTGTTCATGGTCACAGTAATTCACACCACGCACCAACAAGAGCTTCTTGTGCATTATCACATATATTCAAACCACCATCCTGTGAGGTCAGTGCCATCATCAGTCCCAATTATACATGAGGCTCAGAGAGATTAGGCAGCTTGCCCAAGGCTGTATAGCCAGTAAGAGGCAGGGTTAGGACTTAGCCTCTGGGTATGTCCCAGTAGAGTAAAGCAGGAAGGACCCACC